>NW_012101365.1:1883124-1908334 GCF_000951045.1 Mandrillus leucophaeus | reverse complement strand
TTTTTTGAGACGGAGTCTCGCTCTGTTGCCCAGGCTGGAGTGCAGTGGCACGATCTCAGCTCACTGCAACCTCTGCCTCCGGGGTTCAAACGATTAAAGCGATTCTCTTGCCTAAGCCTCCTGAGTAGCTGGGATTACAGGCATGCACCACCACACCCTGCTGATTTTTGTATTTTTAGTAGAGTGGGGTTTCACTATGTTGGCCAGGCTGGTCTCTAACATCTGACCTCAGGTGATCCACCTGCCTTGGCCTCTCAAAGTGCTGGGATTACAGGCATGAGCCACCACGCCTGGCCTGTCATTTCTTTTTAGTGCTCAGTAATGTTCCATTGTTTGGATGTACTACAGTTTATTCATTCACATATGGAAGAACATCTGTGTTACAAATTTTGGCTATTATGAATAAAGCTGTTACAAACATCTCTGCAAGTTTTTATATGGACATAATTTTCAAGTCTTTTGAGTGAATACGAAGGAGTCACATTGCTGAATCATATATATGAGTATGTTTAGTTTTGTAAGAAATGACCAACTGTTTTCCAAAGTGACTGTACCCAGTTTGCTTTCTACCAGCAGTGTGTGAGAGTTCCTGTTGCTCCACATCCACCCAGCGTTTGAGTACTTGTCCATGTTCTGAATTTTGGCCATTCTCTTAGGTGTGTAGTAGTCTTTCTTTCTTTTCTTAGGTGTATAATCATCCGTCCGTCCGTCCATCCGTCCTCCCTCCCCTGCCTCTCTCTTATTTTTTTTTAAGATAGTGTCTCACTCTTTTTGCTGCCCAGGCCGGACTGTAGTGGTGCAGTCATGGCTCTCTGCAGCCTCAACTTCCCAGGCTAAGGTGATTCTCCCACCTCAGCCTCCTGAGTAGCTGGGACTACGGGTGCACACCACCAAGCCCAGCTGATTTTTTTGTATATTTAGTAGAGACGGGGTTTTGCCATGTTGCTCAGGCTGTTCTCGAACTCCTGGGCTCAAGTCCACCTCGGCCTCCCAAAGTGTTGAGATTACTTTTAATGTCAAAACCACAATTTATTTTGCATCAATCTAATATTTTGTTTTATTTATCTATTTATTTATTTTTGAGAGAGAGTCTTGCTCTGTTGCCCAGGCTAGATTACGGTGGTGCAATCTCCAGTCACTGCAGCCTCCACTTCCTGGGCTCAAGTGATCCTCCTACATAAGCCTCCCAAGTAGCTGGGACTACAGACATGAGCTGCCATGCCTGGCTAATTTTTGTTTTGTTTTATAGGGATAGGATTTTTCCATGTTGCCCAGGTTGGTCTTGAACTCTGGGCTCAAGTAAGTTGCCTGCCTTGGCCTCCCAAAGTACTGGGATTACAAGTGTGAGCCACCTCACCTGGCCCATTGTTATTTTAATTTGCATCTCCCTGATGACATTATGCGGAAATCTTTTCATATGCTTATTTTGCCATTCATATGTCTTCTTTGATGAGGTTCTTTGGTCCATTTTTTAAACAGGTTAGTTTCTTACTGTTGAGTTTAAGGAGTTCTTTGTGTATTTTGAATAATAGTCCTTTATCAGATGTGTGTTTTGCAGCTATATTCTCCATGTCTGTGGCTTGTTTTTTCATTCCCTTGACATTGTCTTTTGCAGAGCAGAAAATTTTAATTTTAGTGCAGTCCGTCTTGTCAATTATTTATTTCATAGCTCTTGCCTTTGGTGTTGTGTCTAAGAAGACATCACTATACTCAAGGTCATATAGATTTTCTCTTGTGTTTTCTTCCAGGAGTTTTGTTTATTTTACATTTAGGTCCGTGACCCATTTAGAGTTAATTTTTTGTGAAGGGTGTAAGGTCTATACCTAGATTCATTGTTTTGCATGTGGATGTTCATTTGTTTCAGTACCATTGTTGAAAAGAATATTATTTCTCCACTGTATTGTCTTTGCTCCTTTGTTACGGATCAGTTAACTATATTTATATACTTTAGGGCCCTCCACTGTTCCATTGATTTATTGATTATTTTACCAATGCCATAGTCTTTTATTTATAGTAGCGTTATAATAAGTCTTGAGGTTGGGTTGTGTCAGTCTTCCAGCTTTGTTGTTCTTCTTCAATATTGTGTTAGCTATTCTGAGTCTTCTGCCTCTCTATGTAAACTTTAGAATCAGTTTGTCAATATCCACAAAATGACTTGCTGGAATTTTTACTGGGATTGAATTGAACCTGTAGACCAAGTTGGGAAGAACTTGGTCTAGACAATTTTGAGTCTTGACAATTTTGAGTCTTCCTGTCAATTATAATGGAATATCTCTCCATTTATTTAGTTCTTTGATTTTGCTCATTAGAGTTTTATAGTTTTCCTCATGTAGACCTTGTACATATTTTGTTAGACTTATACCTATGTATTTCATTTTTTGGTGCTGACGTAAATGATACTGTATTTCTAATTTCAAATTCCACTTGTTCATTGCATGTGTTTGAATTTGTTATATTAATCTTGTGTCTTGTAAACTTGCTATAATTGCTTATTAGTTCTTGGAGTGTTTTTTCAATTTGGATTTTATGCATAGATTATCATGTCATATATGAACAGTTTTATTTCTTCTCAACTTGTATACTTTTTATTTCCTTTTCTTGTTTGATTGCATTAGCTAGAACTTCCAGTATCACCATTACCTAAGACTTCCCAGATGTTGAAAAGGAGTGGTGAAAGAGAACATCCTTGTATTATTCCTGATTTTACAAGGGAAAGCATTGAGTTTTTCACCATTTGAGTATGATGTTAGCTGTAGGATTTTTGTAGATTTCTTTAACAAGCTGAAGAAATTTTCCTCCATTCATAGTTTACAGAGAATTTTGGTTTTTTGTTTGTTTTGTTTTGTTTTAAATCATGAATGGGTGTTGAATTTTGTCAAATGCTTTTTCTGCATCTGTTGATCTGTGACTTTTTTTCTTTAGCCTGTTGATGTGATGGGTTACTGAGGAGAAAACACACACTCAAACCCAAAATGTTTTTTATTTCTTTTTCTTTGAGACAGAGTTTCTCTCTTGTCACCCAGGCTGGAGTGCAGTGACACAGTCTTGGCTCACTGCAGCCTCCGCCTCCTGGGTTTAAGTGATTCTCCTACCTCAGCCTCCCGAGTAGGTGGGATTACAGGTGCTTGTCACCATGCCTGGCTAATTTTTTTGTATTTTTAGTAGAGACGGGGTTTCGCCATGCAGGCTGGTCTCGAACTCCTTACCTCAGGTGATCCACCTGCCTTGGCTTTCCAAAGTTCTGGGATTGCCGGCATGAGCCACCGCGCCCAGCCCCCAAAATGTTTTTTCTATTCTCTTACTCAACAACAATAATCTCAGAAGACTTATGTGACCACATGTGTTGGGGGGTTTTCCCCACACACCAAGCAAGCAGCTACTTCTGCATTGAACACCGTGGTGTCCTCCAGTTCAATTTTGGCACCATCTATAGCATCAGATTCCACTGGTTGAGGGCTCAGTCCCACTAGACCATCCCCAGTTTAGACACCAGTTGCAAGTCTAGGCCCTCTAGAACTTCTGACTGACCGGCTTGAAGTTTGGGTTCCTATGACCTCCTCTTTGGGTTTGATTAATTTGCTAGAATGACTCACAGAACTCAACCATTTACTTAGGCTTACTGGTGTATTATAAGGGATATTAGAAAGGATATAGATGAAGAAATACATAAAGCAAGGTATGGGAGAAGGGATGAGGAATTTTCATGCCCTGTCAGGGCATATTACCATCTAGGAACCTCTATGTGTTCAGCTATCAAGAAGCTATTTGGACCGAAACCTTTGGGTTTTTATGGAAGCTTCATTACATATGCAAGATTGATTAAGCCAAGCTGTTGGCCGTTGGTGATCAACTTAATCTTTAGCACCTCTCCCCTCCCCAGAGGTTGGGGTATAGGGCTGAAAGTTCCAACCCTGTAATCATGCCTTGGTCTTTCTGGTGACCAACCCCCATTTTAAAGATACCTGTGGGGCTGTCAGCCAGTAGTCAACTTGCTTACATACAAAAAGACTTGTTTTTAGAGATTCCAAGGATGTTACAAGTTGTATGTCAGGAAATGGGTTTAGAGGCCAAATATATGTTTTATAATGTCACAGCTTCATCAGTTGATTTTCAGATGTTGAACCTGCTTTGTATAACTCTCTTTTTTGTACATTATTGGATTTGATTTGCTAATATTTTGTTGAGGATTTTTGCATCATTGTTCACGAGAGATTGGTCTGTAGTTTTCTTTACTTATAATGTCCTTGTCTGGTTTTGGTATTAGGGTAATGCTGGCCTCGTAGAATGAGTTAGGAAGTGTTCCTTCTGCTTCTGTCCTCTGAAAGAGATGAGGCAGAAGGAACACTTCCTAACTCATTCTTTGAGAATTGGTTTAATTTCTTCCTTAAGTGTTTGGTAGAATTCATCAGTGAAGCCATCTAGGCCTAGTGCTTTCTCTTTTGGATGGTTATTAATTATTGATTCAGTTTATTTAATAGATACAGGCCTATTCAGATTTTCTGTTTCTTCTTATGTGAGTTTTGGCATATCGTGTCTGGTTTTTTTTTTTTTTTTTTTTTTGGAGATGAAATCTCACTCTGTCACCCAGGCTGGAGTACAGTGGCGTGATCTCGGCTCACTGCAGTCTCCGCCTCCTGGGTTCAAGCAATTCTCCTGCCTCAGCCTCCGGAGTACCTGGGATTTACAGGTGCCTGCCACCATGCCCGGCTCGTTTTTGTATTTTTAATAGAGACAGGGTTTCACCAGTGCTGGCCAGGCTGGTCTCAAACTCCTGACCTCAGGTGATCCGCCCGCCTTGGCATCCCAAAGTGCTGGAATTACAGGCGTGAGCCACCGCACGTGGCTGGCATATTGTGTCTTTTAAGGAATTAGTTCATTTCATCTAGGTTATCAAAATTGTAGTTCATAGTATGGTTTTATTATTCTTTTAATGTCCATGAGATATGTATTGATGTCACCTCTTTCATTTCTGTTGTTGGTAATTTATATACCTTCTCTTTTTTTCTTAATTAGCCTGACTAAGAGTGATTTGTTTTTTAACAAATTTGTTCACTGGATGATATTTAAAATTTACCATAATTAGGCCTGCCAAGGCCAGCATTACTCCCTTATTATTATTATTATTTGTTTATTTATTTATTTTTTTGGAGACAGAGTCTTCGCTCTGTCACCCAGGCTGGAGTGCAGTGGCGCTATCTCGGCTCATTGGAAGCTCCTCCTCCCGGGTTCACGCCATTCTCCTGCCTCAGCCTCCCGTGTAGCTGGGACTGCAGGCGCCCGCCACCGTGCCTGGCTAATTTTTTGTATTTTTAGTAGAGACGGGGTTTCACCGTGTTAGCCAGGATGGTCTTGATCTCCTGACCTCGTGATCTGCCCGTCTTGGCCTCCCAAAGTGCTGGGATTACAGGCGTGAGCCACCGCACCTGGCTGTAATTAAGCTTTAAGTGGCTGGGTATTACTGAGGCACAGCTAAGAGCATTTTTTTGATGGTCAGCAATACGAAGTTCTTTACGTCAAAAGGAACTGTCCTAGGCAGAAGATTTTTGCTCTATCCTAGCAAATCATAATTTATAAGTAAATGCAAATTTTCACATAAAAATTAATTCCAAAAGAGATTTGGGAGTGTTCACCCATGATTTTACGAAAAAAGTTTTTAACCCATATCAGCTTAAAAATTGCAACTTAATGGATGAACCTTGAGGATATTATGCTAAATGAAATAATCCAGTCACAGAAAGACAAATACTAATTGATTCTACTTATATGAAGTACCTAGAGTAGTCGAATTCATAGAGACCAAAAATAGAATGGTGGTTGCCAGGGAATCAAGGAGGGAGAAATGGGAAATAATAGATTCATATACAGAGTTTTAGTTTTACCAGATGATAAGTATTCTGTGAATGGATGGTGGTGATGGTAGCGTGACAGTATAACTATACTTATGCCGCAGAACTGTATGCTTATGATGGTAAATTTTATATTTTGTTTATCTTACCACAACTAAAAAATTACAAGTTAGGCTGGGCGCAGTGGCTCACGCCTGTAGTCCAGCACTTTGGGAGGCCGAGGTGGGTGGATCACTTGAGGTAAGGAGTTTGAGACCAGCCTGGCCAATATGGTGAAACCTCGTCTCTACTAAAAAATACAAAAATTAGCCAGGCATGGTGGCATATGCCTATAATCCCAGCTACTTGGGAGGCTGAGGCACGAGAATGGCTTGAACTGGTGAGGTGGAGGTTGCAGTGAACTGAGATTATGCCACTGAGCTCTAGCCTGGGCGACAGAGCAAGACTCTGTTTAAAAGGAAAAATGCAATGTGAGTATAGGAGTACATATTAGAATATCACAATAATATAAGAAATGTGGAAATGTTTAGGGTCGTTCTTTACATAAATATGATTGACTTATTTGGTGATCCTTATAATATGATTGACTTACTTGTTTAGAGGGAGGATTGAGTGCTGAGTGGAGGATGATTTGTGTTGAATGAGAGAGAACAGATAGGAAGAGGAAAAGAGAGAGAGAGAGAGTGTGTGTGTGTGTGTGTGTGTGTGTGTGTGTATGTATAAAAGTGGATAGCATTAGTGCTTCCAAGGGCTGAAACAAGAGTGGGGAGAATTTTAAAAAGTGAAACATGAGAATTCAAAAAAATAGGCAAAATGAGTGATGATTAATGTTCCAAGGCCCACAGACCTACTCCACTGCGTTATCAGCCAACATAGTTGGGTTGGATCATGGATATTACTGAAAAGTATGAAATCTCTTAAAAACAATCAAGATCTAAAGAGTTGGATTGTTGTTACTCAGAAGTGTGAATTATCTGAAAACAGGGTTCTAAAGAGGTAGTTTGTTCATTTCAATATCTAGCAAATAAATCTGTGTTTACAAAACATGAAATACCTGTAATAGCGTCTGAATCTTTAAGGGTGAAATATTACACGTCAGCCCCTTTATCTTTACTTCTTTCTTGAGGTCAGAGATCCTATGTCTTTTGTTTCAGATATTAGTAGCTGTAATTGACTCTTTTTTTTTTTTTTTGAGGCAGAGTCTTACTCTGTCACCCAGGCCGGAGTGTAATGGCGCAGTCTCAGCTCACTGCAACCTCCATCTCTTGGGTTCAAGAGATTGTCCTGCCTCAGCCTCCCAAGTAGCTGAGACTACAAGCATGGGCCACCATGCCCCCAATTTTTTGTATTTTTAGTAGAGATGGGGTTCGCCATGTTAGCCAGTCTGGTCTTGAACTCCTGACCTCAGGTGATCCACCTGCTTCAGCCTCCCAAACTTTGTGCTGGGATTACAGGCATGAGCCACTGCACCGGGCCTCAGTCTTTCACTTTTCGTTTTATGAAATGTCAGAATATATGCTAGATGACTTTTGGTAAACTGTATCTGTTTAAGTGACATGTAAATGTAAAAAAGCAACTTACTAGCCCTAGTCCCTGGAAACTTGATTTCTGTGTAACATACTTACGTAGTAAATAGAGTCATTCAACAAACATATATCAAGTGTTCTCTTCATGGCTTTGGTCTGGTAGGGTTCTGGGTTTCAGAGATAAGCCATAGTCATTACCTACAAATAAGTTAAATCTGAGAATAAAATTGGAGGGGCCAGACATGTAGTTAATTTTATAAATCACTGTCACATCAAAAATGGAAATGACCATTGGGCCCAGGCCCACCTTAACTAGTGGATTTAAGTGGTATTGTGGTTTAATTATATTCTGGGACCCATTACTCAGGGTGGAGGGTAAAGAGAAAGTGATGTGGTATGTTTTCTCCATTTATAAACTACTGACTGACTAATTTGTGTAGCCTTTTCTCATTTTCACTGGGAAAACTGGACAGTTAGGGAGATGATTGTCTTGCCCAGAATCACTATTTCTCAGGATAGAGGCTAGAAATCGGCTCTGCTGACTGCATCTATTGCACCTTCCTTCTTTATTGCATCTGTTTCTTAAACCTCCTTTAGAATAAAAGTCTCAGTTACTTGTGGAAGTCAGTTACACAGACATCTTACGGGATACTTTTCTTCTTGTGAAAATAGCATTTTTTCTCCTTTTTTCTTCTCCTTAAGACAGCAAATTATTATTCATAATTAATAAAGTTAGGGCCGGGCGCGGTGGTTCAAGCCTGTAATCCCAGCACTTTGGGAGGCCGAGACGGGCGGATCACGAGGTCAGGAGATCAAGACCATCCTGGCTAAAACGGTGAAACCCTGTCTCTACTAAAAAACACAAAAAACAAAAAACTAGCCGGGCGAGGTGGTGGGCACCTGTAGTCCCAGCTACTCGGGAGGCTGAGGCAGGAGAATGGCGTGAACCTGGGAGGCGGAGCTTGCAGTGAGCTGAAATCCGGCCACTGCACTCCAGCCTGGGCGACAGAGCGAGACTCCGTCTCAAAAAAATAAATAAATAAAAATAAAGTTTATAATCTTTATCAAAATGTAAGGGAAAGCTTCCTAACTTTCCTTTTTTGTTTTGTCTTGTTTTGTTTTTTTGGTGAGACAGAGTCTTGCCCTGTTGCCCAGGCTGGAGTGCAGTGGCGCGATCTCAACTCACTGCAGCCTCTGCCTTCTGGGTTCAAGCATTTCTCCTGCCTTAGCCTCCCGAGTAGCTGGGATTACAGGAATGTGCCACCACACCCAGCTAATTTTTTGTATCTTTATAGTAGAGACTGGGTTTCACCATGTTGGCTAGACTGGTCTCAAACTCATGACCTCATGATCCACCCTCCTCGGCCTCCCAAAGTGCTGGGATTAGAGGCATGAGCCACCATGCCTAGCCCTAATTTTTTATTTTTACAAAATGATTGTCCAGTTGCTTTTTAGCCTTATCTGACATAGATAAATGATTAAAGGTACTAGGTCCCAAAACAGTTCCGTTGACTTCCTTTGGGTGCACCATCAGTAGGTATTATCTATTTTGTGTTTTTACATCTGTGATCCTTTGATGAAACTGCTGTTTCATCATAACTGCTGTTTCTTTTTTTAGTTTTGCTTCATTATTCTTGTACTGGATATGTTTTGATAGTCTAAGTAGGTAATATCAGGTAACATCAAATGTATCATTTGGAGTTTGATTCTCTTAAGACATCCTTTTCCAGCTTTGGTCTTTCAGGTACGTTTTATTCGTTAATTTCTTGGCATCAAATTATACGGTCATCCTGACACGTTCTTTCCGGAAGAAGTATTTTAGTGTGTCTTATAGGTAAATTCTAAAATGATATTAGAGTATTTGGGCCTTTGGGTTGGATCACTTGAAATCTAATAATACAATTAATTTTTTAATGCAGATCTTTGATGGAAAACAGATTCCACAGAGAATGGTTGATGGATGGAATGCTTTTTTCTTTGATAAAACAGAAGAACTGGTAATTTTAAAATAGTCTTTATGTTCTAGAATGCTCACTGATATATGTTAACATTTGTATAATTTAATAATTTTACTTGGTTTTGCTGTCCGTATTTTGGATAGTACTGTATAGACATTGTTCATTTCATTTTTTTATATGTAGAAAAAACGTTTACCTTCACTTGGAAAGAACACAGAATCATTAGGGGAGCTTTGGTTGGGACTGCTTCGTTTCTATACTGAAGAGTTTGATTTCAAGGAATATGTAATTAGCATTCGGCAGAAAAAGCTGTTGACAACTTTCGAGAAGCAGTGGACTTCCAAGTGCATTGCAATTGAAGGTAATCATTTAAGCTGATATTAATTCAGGAGCAACCAAAATTTGGTCAAGGAAATTGAGGGGAAAACTGAAATACATTAGGATTTGGAAGATTCTTCTTCTAGATTTTTATCAGTTTTCATCCTTTAATCTGTAATTTTAGAGGAAGAATTTGCTGGTTTGTATAGTCTTAGTACATATAAGTATTAGACTTTGGCAATGACTTCTAAGTATATTTTTATGGTACAGTGAATATAATTCTTAATCATTGATGTATTTCTTTTATAGACCCTTTTGACTTGAATCATAACCTTGGTGCTGGAGTTTCTAGAAAAAGTAAGTTTTAAATATAGAGATTCTCTGATTTTAAAACTCTGACTCATTAATGTCTGCATCTTTATTGTTTTCTTCTTTCTTTAATAGTGACCAATTTCATCATGAAAGCATTTATCAATGGAAGGAAACTTTTTGGTACCCCTTTTTATCCACTCATTGGCAGAGAAGCTGTAAGTTTACATTATATGAATTGAGAATCTTTTCTTTTTTTAAGTAGAACAAGCAGCTTAATCCTGTTTCCAAACATGTTAGATACAGGGAAAGAGATGGTCATAGCTTTGTATATTTTTTCTTATTGCATAGTCCATAATGAGATATATGTTTTCCAAATTTTATTTGTTTAAACTATTTGTTAAATTCTGTCTTTTCCACTAGACTGTGAACCCCACGAAGACAGGATTCATGTCTGTAAGGTTCACCTTTCTATTTCCAGTACATACATAGTGTCTGGCGCATTGGATGTACCAAAGAAGCATTTGCTGAGTGAATGAGAATAGATAGTCAAGACTCTGGATTGTTGAATTTTAGGTGCTGCTCATTGTCCCTCTTTTATCTCCAGAAATCTTGATGAAAATGTACACATAGAAGACAAAACCAAAGAAATACTTTATTATTTGTTGGAGCTTCTCGGATTTTTGTATAGCTTTGGTAAGCTGAATTAGGTGGCATGGAACCGAGAAGTTTTCTTCTGCCTGAATTGGGTGGGCGAGTGTCACACATTCCTCTTGGTCTCACTCTGGTTTTTGGCCTGCTTTCTTATGGTTAGGGAGACTACAGGAAGTTTCAGCTTCAGAGCAAGAGACTTAGAAGAAATCTCAAGAAATAGAACAAATGTATTAGGGTTCTCTTAGAGGGACAGAGCTAATAGGATATATGTATCCTATTAAATATATACACAGACACACACACACACACATATATATATATAGGAGTTTATTAAGTATTAACTTACATGATCACAAGGTCCCATAATAAAGTGTCTGCAAGCTGAGGGGCAAGGAGAACCAGTCCAAGTCCCAAAACTGAGTAACTTGGAGTCCGACATTTGAGAGCAGGAAGCATTCAGCACGGAAGAAAGATGTAGGCTGAGAGGCTAGGCCCAACTTGCCTTTTCACGTTTTTCTGCTTGCCTTGTATTCACTGGAAGATGATTAAATTATGGCCACCAGATTAAGGGTGGATGTGCCTTCCTCAGCCCACTGACTCAAATGGTAATCTCTTTTGGCAACACCCAACAGACACACCTAGGATTAGTAGTTTGTATGCTTCAGTCCAGTCAAATTGACATTCAGTATTAACCATCACAACAAACATGCATTTACATTGCATCGTGAATGTTCTTGAACTTGTTCAGTCCAATTTCAGGTGTCTTCTTTCTTGGGGGTAGAATAAGAAAAGCAGAGAGAAGTCTTATTTTCCCTTGAAGCACTGGTTTTCAGATACTTTTATTTTCTAGCCTCTTATGGGGTGATGATAATTACAATGGAGACAAATAAAATAAGAGTAAAATTTGAAAATGTAAAAAAATATAAAAACAAAATGACTGAAAAAAGGAAAACCTAACAATTTTTTTTTTGAGACGGAGTCTTGCTCTGTCACCAGGCTGGAGTGCAGTGGCACGATCTCAGCTCACTGCAACCTCCGCCTCCTGGGTTCAAGTGATCCTTCTGCCTCAGCCTCCTGAGTAGCAGGGACCACAGGCGCCCGACACCACGCCCAGCTAAGTTTTATATTTTTAGTAGAAGCGGGGTTTCACCATGTTGACCAGGATGGTCTCAATCTCCTGACCTCATGACCCACCTGCCTTGGCCTCCCAAACTGCTGGGATTACAGGCGTGAACCACTGCATTTGGCCTAATTTGACTAATATTTTAATTGAAATAGAAACAGTGAAAAACAGACCAAAACACATATTATGATACACTGATAAAGCATTTTACCTGAGAATTGTGAGGAATCCAACTGTGTTTATATATGCATATGTTCAGTAGGAACCTCACAGTGTTGCATGCAGTCAGACCTTTTTGTTTATTTTTGTTTTTTTGATACAGGATCTTGCTCTCATCCCCAGGCTGGAGTGCAGTGGTACGATCATAGCTCACTGCAGCCTTGGACACCTGGGCTCAAGTGGTCTTCCTGCCTTTGCCTCCTAAAGTTCTGAGATTTCAGGCATGAGCCACCATGCTCAGCCCCATGTAGTGACCTTTTTTTTTTTTTTTGAGATGGAGTCTCACTCTTGTTCCCCAGGCTGGAGTGCAGTGGCGCAATCTCAGTGCACTGCAGCCTCTGCCTCCCAGGTTCAAGTGATTCTCCTGCCTCAGCCTCGCAAGTAGCTGTGATTACAGGCATATGCCACTACGCCCAGCTGATTTTGTATTTTTACTAGAGACGGGGTTTCGCCATGTTGGTCAGGCTGGTTTTGAACTCCTGACCTTAGGTGATCCACCCACCTCAGCCTCCCGAAGTGCTAGGATTACAGGCGTGAGCCACTGTGCCTGGCCGAGACTTTTTAGTAGAATACTAAATTAGAGTCCTCGGTAAACTGGAAGCGTGCCCATTTTAGTTTATGCATACAAATTTTTAGTAATTCTTAATAATGCAATTTATTATAATTACATACAGATGTCAAAATCTTTGATCTTGAATGCCATTTGGGGCCTAGCAGAAGGGGCCCATGAGTCTGCTAATCATTTTTTGATTTACTTTATTCTCTTTCAAAAGTCACTATATAGTATTCCATAATTTGGATATACTAGTTTATCTAACTCCTTGTGATGGACATTTAGGTTATCTTCCTTGTATCAGTGTTACAACTTACACAGGTTGAGCATCCCAAATCTGAAGCCTGAAACTTATTGAGCACTGACATGACCCTCAAAGAAAATGCTCATACGGAGCATTTGAGATTTCAGATTTTCTGATTTGGGATGCTCAGCTGGTATAAATATAATGCAAGTATTCCAAAATCCGAAACACTTCTGATCTCAAACATTTCGGATAAGGGATACTCAACCTGTATGGTCGAAAATATCCTTGTACATAGTCTTTCATGCTTATACTTCATACCTATTTCACTCCTAGTTACTGAGATTATAACAGTATGCAAGATAGATTTGCCTTATTTCCCTAAATTAATGAAAGATAAAGATAAGTATATTTCATGTTCTTTCATCTTTCTTGTTCTTTCAGTTATTTTTCTACATCATTATATTCTCCTATATGTTGACCCATTTTGTCCATATCCATCAGCTGTCTTCTGTCATTTTTCTTCCCCATTTAACTTAGATTTTCTCTGCTCTCTAGCATATACTGTTGGTGGTGGGTTTTTTTTTTTTTGTTTTTTGTTTTTGTTTTTGTTTTTTTGAGATGGAGTCTCACTCTGTCACCCATGCTGGAGTGCAGTGGTGCTATCCCAGCTCACTACAGCCTCTGCCACCCAGGTTGAAGCAATCCTCCTGCCTTGGCCTCCCTAGTAGCTGGGTTTACAGGTGCAGCCACCATGCCCAGATAATTTTTATATTTTTAGTAGAGACAGGGTTTTACCACGCTGGCCAGACAGGTCACAAACTCCTGACCTCAAATGATTGCTCACCTTGGCCTCCCAAAGTGCTGGGATTACAGGTGTGAGCCACTGTGCCTGGCCATCTAACATATACCTTGAATTCCTTTGTGCTGCAGTCCTTCCTGTGCACTCTTCTGTATTGTGCCTTATATGAACTCAGCTATCCATCATGTGCCTGTCCTTGGGTAGCTGTACACTAATGGAAAAAAGTCAAAATGCTAGACAGTTTTAAGTATATAGTACAGTCATAAACATTTACTAGCCTCAGCTGGACTTTCAGTACTGTGTGACAGTCATATTTGTTTAGTTACCTTTAGCTCCTATTCTGTTAGAACTATTTCAAATTTACCTATTTTACTCAAAATGCAGTATGTTGACCGGGTGTGGTGGCTCACATCTGTAATCCCAGCATTTTGGGAGGCTGAGGCGGGCAGATCACAAGGTCAGGAGTTCGAGACCAGCCTGGTCAACGTGGTGAAACCCTGTCTCTACTAAAAATACAAAAAAATAAAAAATAAAAAAAAAATAACCGGGAGTGGTGGTGCGTGCCTGTAGTCACAGCTTGGTTGAGGCAAGAGAATCGCTTGAACCCGGGAGGCGGAGGTTGCAATGAGCCGAGATTGCGCCATTGCACTCCAACCTGGGTGACAGAGTGAGACTCTGTCTCAAAAAAAAAAAAAGAAAAAAAAAAAAAAAGAAGTGCTGTATGCCCTGCACTTTGTCCACCTTTTACCTCTGCCCTTCTCACTCCAGTGGATGCTTTTCCTCTGAGACAGTACATAGTATCAAATAAGTAGTCCTTTAGCTTTCTGCTACTAGATCTATAAGCTTTCTGCTACTAGATCTATAAATCTACCTGCATCTGTAGGTATCTCTCCTTTATGAAAGATTAGTTCTTACATATGTACTCTAGATTATTCTGTCTACTCTGAATCTTCATCTGTGAAAAGCGTTTTCAGTTAAAATACATAAAATGTCTTTGCAGATGAACATTTACAGATGAACAATTGCTCTCAGTTTTAATGATAGGGAACACTAACTTTGAACCCTAATTGAGTGAACTGAACTATCATCTGCCTCCAAAATAATTCTATTCTTCTTAGTAGTAAACTTATATTACAGAAGATTATATCTAATTATTACTATTAGCATATTTAACATTTCTTCAATACATTTTTTTATGGAAATTTGCTTTCTCTCATTATGTAAGTACCTATATTACATCTTTAATTTTGTCACAACACCTAAAAGATGTACTACCTGACTCTTTACAGAGTAAATTTGCTGGCCTCAGGTGTAGGCCACCCTAACTGGGGTGGAAGGATAGAGAAAAGTGGATTCAAGAGATATTCAGCAATAGAATGTATACAACTTGGTCATTAATTAGAAGTGATGGATGAAAGAGAACAAGTTCAGGACGCTTCTTAGGTTTCTGTCTTAAGCAGCTGGGTGAATTAAGACCTTTATGTTGTCCTGGCAAAAAATAGGATGATTATTTTAATTAGCTACATTGATTTATCAATAGTGATGAAGAATTGTATCTTTTGTCTTTAAAAAAAAAAAAAACAGGATGGGCATGGTGGCTCATGCCTGCAGTCTGTTACTTTGGAAGGCCAGGTCAGGAAGATCGCTTGAGGCCAGGAGTTCAAGACCAGCCTGACCAACACAGCGAGATGCTGTCTCTAAAAAACCAAATAAAACCAAACCAAACAGCTTCATTGGAATAGAGTTCACATTATATACAACTCATTGTGCAATTCAGTGGTTTTTAATATATATATACAGGATTGTGCAACCATCCCCACAATTTAATTTTAGAACATTTTCATCTTCTCTAAAATAAACCCTTGTCCTCATTAGCAGTCAGTTCTCATTCCCTCTCTTCCCCTCTTCTCAAACCACTAATCCACTTTTTGTCTCTGTAGATTTGCCTATTTTGGACATTTCATATAAGTTAAATGATATGATATGTAACATTTTGAAACTGGCGTCTTTCGTTTAGCATGGTGTTTTCAAGGTTCCTTTATGCTGTACCATGTGTCAATACTTCATTCCCTTTTATGGCTGAAAAATACTCCATTTTATGGATACACTACATTTCATTGTCCATTCATCAGTTGTTGGACATTTGAATTGTTTCTACTTTTTGGCTATTATGAATAATGCTGTTGTGAATATTTGTGTGCAAATTTTTGTGAGAATATATGTTTTTATTTCTCTTGGTATATACTTAATAGTGTAATTGCTGTGTCATTTTGATAAATTTATGTTTAACTTTTCAAGGAACTGTTTTCTAAAGTGGCTGTGCTACTTTACATTCCCACCAGCAATACATATGTGTTCTGGTTTTTCTACATCCTCACCAATACTTGTTATTGTCTTTTTAAAGCTATAGCCGTCCTATTGGGCGTGTCTCGTATACTTTTATCCTTGAGTTTAGGTAAATGTGAAAACAGCTAAGTGGACGTGTTCTCTTGCCTTCCAGAAGGATGGACACCATTAGGACCAACTAGTCTTTGTGACAGCGCAAAACTAAGCTAAAGTTTAGAAGGATAAGCATGGTGCAAAGATAAAGCAGAAAAAAGTCTGGTTCTAAGACTTGGGAAAATTATTTACTTCTTTTTAGTTCCCTACCTTTTTTTTTAGGTCTGTTCCTCTTTACATAATACATGTTACGTGTTCTTAAAAAGTTGTATTAAATCCAATCATATTTCACATAAACCAGAGAATTGCTTTTTTTGTTGTTGTTATTTACTTATTTTTAGTTTTTGGAGACAGAGTCTCGCTACTTCATCCAGGCTGGAGTGCAGTGGCTGTTCATAGGCACAGTCATTATGTACTACAGCCTCAAACTCCTGGCCTTGAGTGGTCCTCCCATCTTAGCCTCCTGAGTAGCTGGGACTACAGACTTTTTTTGTCTCGCTGTGTCACCCAGACTGGAGTGCAGTGGCACGATCTTGGCTCACTGCAACCTCCACTTCCTGGATTCAAGCAGCTCTCCTGTCTCTTCCTCCTGAATAGCTGGGACTACAGGCACACACCACCATGCTCAGCTAATTTTTGTGTTTTTAGTAGAGACGGGGTTTCACCATGTTGGCCAGGCTGGTCTCGAACTCTTGACCTCAGGTGATCCCTCCGCCTCGGCCTCCCTAAGTGTTGGGATTACAGGCATGAGTCACTGCACCCAGCCTACAGGCAATTTTGTACAGAGAATAATTCCTTTCCAAAAGTAGCCCAATATAGCAGAAAGCATGAGTTTTGTTGTGAGATGGACTTAGCTCTACATCTTTTATCTGAGACTTAACCTATTTTTTTCTATGGGCAAATGACTTGAACTCCTGAATCAGTTTTCCCATCTGTAAAACGAGGATGAAAGTAATATCTGCTTTATTGAGATTTTTCTTATTCATCTGTAGCATCTTTGTGTAAGGATGTAACTTGGTTAGTACTATTAGCAACTGTGATGATGATGATTGTGAATCTTATTTTCATATCATGGGTTTTACTTACAGTGAAACATTTGTTGCTGTTATTTTCTTTGTAAAAATAAACCATGTTTGCATCTTGGTCTTCTTTCCATTTGGATTCAAAAGTTTTATAGTGATTCCTCCTAGTAAAATTGCATTTTCTCCCTAGGAGTACTTCTTTGATTCCAGAGTATTAACAGATGGAGAACTGGCTCCCAATGATAGATGTTGCCGTGTGTGTGGAAAAATAGGCCACTACATGAAAGACTGCCCTAAAAGGAAAAGGTTGGCAAATGAATATATATCAACATTTTGAGGAAAATAAATGAGAGGCCAATTTGTAGCTATAATTATGTTCAGAAATGTTTAAGTGAGAAAGTTTAGGGTATTTAATTATACCTAAGGTAAATGTTCATTTGAGTGGAATTTTGTAGTAGGGTAAGATTTGTATGTGGTATAATAGTATCTTCTAACATTCATTTGTTCATTTATTCATTAATTCACTCAGTTTTTTGTTGTTGTTGTTTTTGTTTTTGTTTGTTTTTTGAGATGGCGTCAAGCCCTGTCGCCCAGGCTGGAGTGCAATGGCGTGATCTCGGCTCACTGCAACCTCCGCCTCCTGGGTTCAAGTGATTCTCCTGCCTCAGCCTCCCAAGTAGCTGAGATTACAGGCGCGCACCATGAAGCCTGGCTAATTTTTAGTATCTTTAGTAGAGACGGGGTTTCACCAATGTTGGCCAGGCTGGTCTCAAACTCCTGACTTGGTGATCCACCGCCTTGGCCTCCCAAATTGCTGGGATTACAGGCGTGAGTCACCGTGCCAGCCAGTTTTGTCTTTTTTTTAATGAAGAAGCATTTATTGACACCAACTATGCGTTGGGAACTGTTCTAGGAGAAATAAAAGTGACCAAGACATTGGGTTCTTGCTGAGGATCTCACAGTCATGCAAACTGATAATTAAAATACAGTTAATGGAATTCTTGAGATATATACTGTGAGCTATACTTACAGATCTTGGGGAATGTACATCTTCTATACTCCCTCAAAATACATCTACGAATTATAGTCTCCCAGGTTCTATATACTGTAGTAGGTCAGGAAGATCTCTTTCTTTTGTAAAACTAATATAAAAACTTGGAACTTTTGAGACAGAACAAACTTCCAGTTTCCATCACTGCTGTTTACTGACTATTAAATTTAGTCAAGACACTTACCTTCTCTAAGTCTCAATTTCTTTTTGAAACCAGAGATAATAAATATCAACCTCTAAGGATTGTTAAAGGTTTAAAAATTTGGTATTTTAAGAAATTTAATATAACGTTGTTTTACAAAACTACTAGAAAACCCAGTTCCTGCCAAAGGAGCAGGTATGCCATAATGTTTGTTCCCTTGCCTTCAAAAAGACGCATGAAATGGTGGGCATGCTAGTCCTTTTATTATCGTGAGAGTCCTGCATAGTTTAGTTTGTTCTGTGACTCACTTAATTTACAAGTCCCTAGCCCCACATTATTGGTATCAGCAGTTTACTGTTTAGACTAAAGAAGAAAGACAGTGAAGAAGAGAAGGAAGGGAATGAAGAAGAGAAAGATTCTCGAGATGTTCTTGACCCCCGAGACCTCCACGACACTCGAGACTTTAGAGACCCCAGAGACCTCAGATGTTTTATATGTGGAGATGCTGGACATGTACGAAGGGAGTGCCCAGAGGTGAAGCTGGCCCGTCAGAGGAATAGCAGTGTGGCAGGTAAATAGAAAAGACCAAACATAGTTTCTGGTAGAAACGAAGTCATTTATGTTGCTTGCATGCTGAAGGACCTTAATTCCTCTCTATTGCAAACCTAATTGTATGATTTTGGACCTTACAATTTCTTAAAGAGATAAAATTTAGACAATGAGGCGTTTACTTTGAATAGTACTTGGGTAAGTTCATTATCAAGGTCTCCACAGTCTGTTATATTCAGTTATCTCCCTTTAAGTATTCTTTGGAGGGTTTTTTTTTTTTTGAGACAGAGTCTTGCTCTTGTTACCCAGGCTGCAGTGCAGTGGTATGATCACAGCTCACTGCAGCTTTGACCTCCTGGACTCAAGTGATCCTCCCACCTCAGCCTCCCGAGTACTAGGATTACAGATATGAGCCACTGCACCCAATCATAAAGTATTTCTGAAATAAATCTGTTGTCTCCTTTAGAAAAGCAGATGACATTTGTTCTTGTTTCTAGGATCAGTGTATTTTTTTTCTTGATCTGCTAGATTGAAAAATGGCTTTTGAAAGTAGCTCAGTTGCTACAAGTCCTTCACTAATATACTCAAGGTTTAAAAGTCTAAGTTTATAGAATTGCAGAGATATTTGAGATTCTTTTACATAAGAAGGGAGTTTATTTATTGTCATTTCTCTGCTACTTTCCTTATCTGTTGATTTTCTTTGTGATGCCTTCTCTTAGCAGCCCAGCTGGTCCGCAACCTTGTAAATGCTCAACAGGTGGCTGGTTCAGCTCAGCAACAGGGTGATCAGTCCATAAGGACTAGACAGTCCTCAGAATGTGTAAGTACTCTGCCTGTGAATGTGTTAGTCTTGACTGATGATAGCAGTATCTTTAATGTGTTTTCTCTCAGACTGGCAAATACAATCTTCCAGATTACATGGTGCTTTGTATATATGTCCTTGCTAGGCACATAAGGTGGAGTGAGCATTCCTTTTGGAATAATGTAGATTTGGGTTTCTGTCTACAGAGAAGCTACTTAATTTACATGAGCCTACTCTTCAGTTGTACGATAACTACCTAATAAGATGGATTAAAAATAAGGTAATGACTTTGAGGTTTCAGACTTTGCTTAGTGGAAAAATATCAGTACCATTAATAAAAATAGACATAAAAATTGAGATGTTTTAGGCATTTAGTGTTGTTAGGTCAATATGTACATGGCATTTTGCTTGCATGAAACTTCTGTCTTCTCATAGCTTGACCTGTGGATACCTAGTGAAATACACCCTGTAAAAAAACAGTATTGAATGAGAATTTAGACTCATAAGTTTATTTTACTATTTTTTCTTTAAGAGGGAGTCTCGCTCTGTTGCCTAGGCTGGAGTGCAGTGGCACATTCTTGGCTCACTGCAACCTCCTCACCCCTGGGATCACGTAATTCTATCTCCATCTCCTGAGTAGCTGGACTGCAGGCAACGCTACCACGCCCGGCTAATTTTTGTATTTTTAGCAGGGGTGGGATTTCACCATATTGGTCAGGCTGGTCTTGAACTCCTGACCTCAGGTCATCCACCTGCCTCGGCTCCCCACAGTGCTGGGATTACAGGTGTGAGCCGTTGTGCCCAGCCCAGACTCATAAGTTTAATATTAAGTTTGCTGAGTTGCTCTTAACCTTTGTATAAATCTATATTCACCTTGTACTTCTTAATAATTACTCTAAATAACACTCTAAATCTGACATAATGTTCAGTGCTTTACACTTAGCAAATTTAATCCTGCGAGTGGCCAAGTGAAGTGGTAGGTATTAGTATCATCAAATTTTACAAACTGGGAAACTGAGAATAAGAGAGTATAAAAATCAAACCGAGGTCTTTCTAGCGTCAAATCTGTTAACTGTTTAACATGCTAAATCTAATGTGATTTGTGTTTTAGAAAAAACTTTCAAGTATTCGAAGAGTATTAGGGAGAATCTTTGGAAAACATTTAGGAAATTTTCCACCCTCATCTCAAACACTTGAATACCTATTATGTGCCTGATACTTTCATAAACAACAATAATCACATTTAGTGTAGTTAACATTTGTTGAGTGTAAACTATGTGCTTATACATGCATTCATTCTTTATGATTATAAAATATTTCAAAAGTACAGAAAAGTATAGAAAGTAAATCTCTATCATTACCAAGCTTTAACAGTTTTTAACATTGTTATTTTAGCTTTATTAAAAAATTACCCTCAGTTGAAACCCCTGTACATTCTTCTTCGATCCCATTCCTATCTTAAAAGCTTCTTTATCATCCTTCCGTTGTTACAGAAATGTGTCTGCTATCTTGAACTTGGTGGTTATATGTTCCACATGCATTGTTCAGTTAATCTTCTCAAAAACCTAAGGCAAATTCTGATTATACTTTACAGGTAAAGAAACCGAGGTTCAAGTTCCTTGCCTGACTTCAATAGACACTTGGAATCGGAACGTGAACCCTCAGGCTCTCTGTCAGCAAAACTTACGCTCTAACCACTTTTCTGTGCTGTCCTAATTTTCGTTTTATGCCGCTAGTCCTCACTTTTCTCTCACCTGTGCTTTCGGAAAGAGTCTGTCTAATGGACACTACTACTCTTATGTCTAACAAAGCACTGCAACATGTCTAAAATATAGTTAATCTTTCCTTCCAACCCCTAGGACTTGCTTCTTCCTCCTGTGTTTTATATCTCGTTGAATGATCCCATTTTCTGTCTAATTTCCAAAACTTTTCCCTTTCCTTCAACCTTTGTATTCAGTCACTAAGTCCTGTTGTTTCTGCCTTTGAAAAAGCTAGGTGTGGTGGCTCACTCCTGTAATCCCAGGACTTTGGGAGACTGAGGTGGGCGGATCACTTGAGGTCAGGAGTTTGAGACCAGCCTGACCAACATGGTAAAACCCCATCTCTGCTAAAAATACAAAAAATTAGCTGGGTGTAGTGGCAGGCAACCTGTCGTCCCAGCTAGTTGGGAGACAGGCAGGAGAATCGCTTGAACCCAGGAGGTGGAGATTGCAGTGGGCGGAGATTACACCACTGCACTCCAGCCTGGACAACACTGAGACTATCTCAAAAAAAAAAAAAATCTCACAGCCATTTGCTTCCCTCTATCCCTGTTTATATTTCCTTAGCCTAGGCTACTATCATCTCAGGACTGCTTTATTATAGCAGCCTCCTAATCGGTTTCAACAACCTTTTAATTTTTACCTATTTATTCATTCATGCAATTGTGAGACAGGGTCTTGCTCTATTGCCCAGACTGGAGTGCAGTGGCACAATCACAGCTCACTGCAGTCTCGACCTCCCAGGCTCAGGTGATTCTCCCATGTCAAACTCCAGAGTAGCTGGGACTAGAGGCACGCACCACCACCCTTGGCTAATTTTTGTATTTCTTGTAAAGATGGGATTTCGACATGTTGCCCAGGCAGGTCTCAAACTGTTGAGCTCAAGTGATCTGCCTGCCTCAGCCTCTGAAAGTGCTAGGATTACAGTCTTGAGCCACTGTTCCTGTTCTCTCATCAGCCTTTAAAAAAAAAAAAATTCTCTATTTTATTCTTATTAAACCAGAATAATCTTTCTAAAGTTCAGATTGATCATGTTCCTTACCTGTTTAGAACCCTTCAGTGGTTTACCACTGCACATAGGATATAGTCTACATTACAAGGCTTGTAAGACACTTCATTGTGTTGCCCCTGTTTAGCTCTTCAGCCTCAGCCATTCCCCTGCATTATACTCCAGTAATATTAAACTTCTTTCAGATTCCAATTACCTTAAAAAGCCACGTATTTTCATACCTCTAGACCTTCAATCATATTGAACACTCTTCCTCTCCCCTTATCTCTCCCTTCTTGTATCAGACTGATTTCTGTTTACCCTGAGTCTCAGTTAAAAGGTCACTTTTTCTGGGAAGCTTTCTTTGATTTCTCTTCTCCCCTTCTCCCAAAGTGGCTTTAGGTGTTCTGCTCTGGGATTTCATTATATAGTTGACCCTTGAACAAAGCAGGTTTGAACTGCGTGGGTCTACTTATACATAAATTTTTCGCAACAGATTGTGGTTGGAAAATACAGTATTCCCAGGATGCAAAATCCAAGTATTCAGAGATCCAACTTTTTGTATATATGGGTTCTGTAGGGCTGACTGTGGGACTTGAGTACAGGAGGATTGTGGGGGTCCTGGAACAAATCCCCTGCATATCCTGAGGGACAGCTGTACACTATACATTCTTTATCATAATACTCGTTATACTTACTGTGATTGCTTATGTAATCTTTATCTGCTCCCCTCCTTACCCCCTTAAACATTGAGCTCCATCAGGGCATACTTGTTGGTATTACATTTTTATTACCTAGAACAATACTCAGTACATAATTGATACAGGAAATACTTGTTGAGGGACTGAATGAAAGTGACTATGAGATATTTAGATGGAAGACTTGAGTTTGCAGTGGGAAGTATGTGTTCTGCATGATGGGAACTGTGTCTGGGCTCTCTTTTCTTTGGACAATACAAAGATTTGTGAGGCAATACCTACTTGAGAAGGGGGTTTGAGTACCTTGGGAAAAACTCATTATTTGTTATGATATACATCATAAAGTTCTGTTTTATAAAGTTTTTAATTTTGTATTTTATCTCTACTTTTATAAAATTAAGATGTTTATAACTTAATTTTAAAATGTGTGTGTGGTTTTTTCTGCAGTCTGAATCACCATCTTATTCTCCTCAGCCTCAGCCATTTCCACAGAACTCTTCCCAGTCAGCTGCTATTACCCAGCCTTCATCTCAGCCAGGATCCCAGCCTAAGCTTGGCCCACCTCAGCAGGGAGCCCAACCTCCCCATCAGGTCCAGATGCCACTGTATAACTTTCCCCAGTCACCACCAGCTCAGTATTCTCCCATGCACAATATGGGATTGTTGCCAATGCACCCTCTCCAGATCCCTGCCCCATCCTGGCCCATCCATGGCCCAGTGATCCACTCTGCACCAGGCAGTGCCCCCAGCAATATTGGCCTGAATGATCCCAGCATCATCTTTGCACAGCCTGCTGCCAGACCTGTGGCAATCCCTAACACGTCTCACGATGGACACTGGCCCCGTACTGTGGCTCCGAATTCCCTGGTGAACAATGGTGCCGTGGGGAATTCAGGTAATCCTTCCTTTTCTTTTGTATCTGTCTGTAGAAACAATGTGAGGAAAAAGAAGGAAAGCAGTATTTGTGGAGGGACAGTACAGGATTAGATAAAGATTAAGAATATGAACTCTGGATTCAGACTGCCTGGATTTGAATCCTGGCCCTGCCATTTATTATGTAGTATGGGCAATTACTTAATCTCTTTGTGCATTGGTTTCATCTGTAAAATAGGCCATCTAACTCACAGGGATGTTGTAAATGTTAAATGATGTGTAACACACGTAAATGTTAGCTATTATTTTAGTATTTAAAAAAATTTTCACTGCCACCCTGTTTGGTGTATTATTTATTATACAGTTGATGAAATTGGAGAGTTAAGTAACTTAACTGTCTTACTGTCACGGTTAATAATGGTAGGTTGGCCTGGCATGGCGGCTCATGCCTGTAATCCCAGCACTTTGGGAGGCTGAGGCAGGTGGATTACCTGAAGTCAGGAGTTTGAGACGAGCCTGGCCAGCATGGTGAAACCCCATCTCTAGTAAAAATACAAAAATTAGCTGGGCGTGGTGGTGGGCGCCTCTAATCCCAACTATGTGGGAGGCTGAGGCAGGAGAATCACTTGATCCCAGGAGGCGGAGGTTGCAGTGAGCCGAGATTGCGCCATTGCACTCCAGCCTGGGCAACAGAGCAGAAGTGTCTCAAAAAAAAAGACCAAGGAAACCAAAAAAATTTATAGTAATGGTAGGTCCAAGACTTAAACTAATTTCTTTGTTCAAAACTGTGCTGCCGCGCACCCTAGACACTATTACTTCTCAGTAAGGAACAATTCTTTAAAAAAGAAAAAAGCATTAATAGCATTTTAAAAATATTTTTTTTCTGATATCTAAGTAATACATGTTCATTATAGAGTATTTGAGAAATAAATCATCTGTCTCAATTCCTAGACATAAATACTAAGGAATATTTTGGTGTATTACCATTCAGTCATTTTTTTTTAATTGCCTATTTAAGAAAATAGTTGATACGTGCTGTAAATCTAGTTTTATATCCAGCTTTAAGATATACATACACACACACACACACATATATGCATATGCATATACTTACACACTTACACATATACACACAGGCTGGCATGGTGGCTTACGCCTGTAATCCCAGAACTTTGGGAGGCTGAGGTGGGCAGATCACTTGAGGCCAGGAGTTTAAGACCAGCCTGGCCAACATGGCAAAACTCTTGTCTCTATTAAAAATACAAAAACTAGCCAGGTGTGGTGATACATGCCTGTAATTCCAGCTACTCAGGAGGCTGAGGCGGGAGAATCAC
>NW_012101365.1:1882055-1882733 GCF_000951045.1 Mandrillus leucophaeus | reverse complement strand
TATAGGCACACACCACTGCGCCTGACTTATGCCTAACTTTTTAGTGATAATTATTTTTATCTTAAGAACTATTACGGAAATTTTGAAACATACACAGAAGAGAGTAAAGTATATAATGAACCCCCCTCCCCATTAACCAACTTTCACAGTTACCAATAATTTGCTATTTTTTTTATCTGACTCCTCCTAACCATTACAAATTTTTTTGACTTGACTGATCAAATCTCAGACATTGGATCAAATTTACTTTTTAACTTCAGTTGTATCACTTAAAAAAAATCAGGCCGGGCACGGTGGCTCAAGCCTGTAATCCTAGCACTTTGGGAGGCCAAGACGGGCGGATCACGAGGTCAGGAGATTGAGACCATCCTGGCTAACACGATGAAACCCCGTCTCTACTGAAAAATACAAAAAACTAGCCGGGCGAGGTGGCGGGTGCCTGTAGTCCCAGCTACTCGGGAGGCTGAGGCAGGAGAATGGCGTAAACCCAGGAGGCGGAGCTTGCAGCGAGCTGAGATCGCGCCACTGCACTCCAGCCTGGGCAACAGAGCGAGACTCCGTCTCAAAAAAAAAAAAAAAAAAAATTCATTCCTTTGGCTATTCAAATGCCATCTGTAAAATCACATGATCCTGGGAGAAGTGACACATAACTAATATCTGTATCTAGGGATTCTTAAC
>NW_012101365.1:1850718-1882005 GCF_000951045.1 Mandrillus leucophaeus | reverse complement strand
GGAGGCTGAGGCAGGAGAATGGCGTAAACCCAGGAGGCGGAGCTTGCAATGAGCTGAGATCCGGCCACTGCACCGCAGCCTGGGTGACAGAGGGAGACTCCGTCTTAAAAAAAAAAAAAAAGAATCATGAGATCATTACTATAGCTAGTATCGTCTAATACCCAGTCCTTGTTCATTTTTTCCTGTTTCTCTAAAAAGGTATATAGTTTATTGAGACAGTCTCGCTCTGTCGCCAGGCTGGAGTGCAGTGGCACAATCTCGGCTCACTGCAACCTCCACCTTCTGGGTTCAAGCGATTCTCCTGCCTCAGCCTCCCAAGTAGCTGGGACTACAGGTGCCTGCCACCATGCGTGGCTAATTTTTGTATTTTAGTAGAGACGGATTTCACTACGTAGGTTAAGCTGGTCTCGAACTCTTGACCTCAAATGATCTGCCTGCCTCGCCGCACCGGGCCCTAATTTTTGTATTTTTAGTAGAGATGGGGTTTCATTCACCACGTTGGCCAGGCTGGTCTTGATCTCTTGACCTCATGATCCGCCTGCCTCGGCCTCCCAGAGTGCTGGGTTTATAGGCGTGAGCCACTGTGCCCGGCCTAAAAAAGTATTCCTGTCACTGATTTATTTGAATCAAAATTCAAACTGTGTATTTTATTTTTATATCTCTTAACTGTCCTTTATAATAGTTGCTGCTTCTGTTTTTTTTCCCCAATATTAACTATTTTTTGAAGGCACTGTAGAATTTCCCATATTCTGGAGTTGGCTGATTATGTCTTTGTGGCATCGTTTAATGTGTACCTCTGTCCCTGTATTTCCTGTAAACTGGGATTTAGATTCAGAGACTGGATTAGAGTCAGGCTCTTTCTCTTGGTAAGAATGCTGCTTGGTGGGTCCCATATATTTCCAGTTTCCTCACTTCAGAAGGAACTTACTGTCTGGTTGTTACTATTTTAGTGACTTAAGATTGATCTGTGAGTTAGGTTTTATCAGCCATTATCCATTATGAAGTTCATCAATTTTTACTTAATAGTCTTAGCTGCCATTGATAATTGTTGCCAGTATCCATTATTTTGCTATCTCCAGCTTCTTTTGGAACAAAGCAAGTAAGGTGTTTTGTTGAGCAAAAGTGCCAGAATATGGTAACTTAATTAGATTTCTAAGATCAAAGGATATATGGCATACATGGTCCTTCTTATATATCATTCAACATATTTATTGTGTATATGCCATGATATGCATTGTGATAGTCACTGAGTTATAGAACCATGAAGACAGACCCAGTGTTTTGCCCTTTGATGTATCTGCTCCATTTTTTAAATTTCAAGTCTTCCATCCCCCTGCCACTTGTTGTTCTCAATGTTTTAGTCACAATGAACTAATTAATGTCCCACAAACATACTGTACTGTCTCTTACTCCTGGTTGCTTATCTTAAGTTGTTCCTTCTGCTTGGAATGTCCTCTCCGTTACCTCTGCTGCTCACTCTCACCTCCTTCTGTGCTACCTCAAAGCTTGGCTAACTCACTCATCTTCCATTTTTAAATTTAGATCACTTTCTTCAGGAAGTCCTCCTTATTTTCTTAATATCCATATCATAACATTTGTCTTACACTGCTGAAATTGCCTGCTTACTCATCTGCATAACCCATTAGACTGAACTTCTAGAAGCAAAAAAATTGTTTGTCTGTCATTTTCTATTAGTAGTTTAGTTTTCTCTTTAGTAACCTGCCATGTTAGATACATTATTCCTGTTATATAGTATTATTATCTAATAAACTTTACTTACTATTATTCATTGTATAGATACTCAATTGATAATTGATATTACAGCTACAGTTACACTGTGTTAAAAGTGGAAGGACTGAATGGAAATATATTAAAATAATAATCATAGTTGTATCAGAGAAGGAGATGATTATATGTTTTTTCCCCCTTTTTTGAAATTATCTTTAATGAGATCGTATTACTCATTTTATGGAAATTTTGGGTTATGAAAAACAGGCAAAGGGAATTGGAATATATCTTTTAAAAATACCCTTTTATGTTAAAACATCATTTCTCATTTGGTTATGACCTAATTCTGAACATACTGGTTTCATTTATTTTTGTACACCCTGAGCCCTTCAGCTTCAGCCCTTAGTTGTAGCTTGGGCTTTATGAATTCACAGTCAGCTAACTCACCTCCTGAGAAGATTCAGCTTACAAGAATGCGGTTCACAAGGGCTTTAGGTTTTTTGCTGCCTACTCTTTCCTATCCCGTACTTCCTCATTTGAGTTCCTGCTAGGAAAGTTTAGTGAATAGGAGCAGTTATTCCCTTTTATTCCCTAGCATATAGTGACTCTGAATGAGAAAAACCACCAGAAATGATCCAGAATATAAACTGGGTACTGCACTTCAAAAAATGTACTTAAAGATACATTTTAAAGGGAAATAGAAAGATTTGGGGGATAGTTAGCCATAAAAAGAATAGGACTTACATTTTTTGAGTACCTGCCTATATGCTAGCTCTTGTGCAAGCTACTTTCTTTTGGTTATCCAGTGTAAACCTCCTAACAATCTGAGGTTCAAAATGGAACCTTAGTAGTTTTAGGAAATGAGATTTAAGCTTAGACCTGTTTGGCCTCAAAGCCCAAGTTCTCAACCATTATGCCACAATGCCTCAAGCTTCTAATAGGATCTCCTTCCAGGCCAAGATAGTTGATTCTGGGATAGTTTGCATTGTCTTTAGGATAAAATCTTAAGTTCCTTTGCATGATGTACTAAGGTTTTTTGAAATGTATATCCCCACCTACCTGTCCCGCCTTTTCTCTTACCACTTCCTCCATCACTCCTATCTCTATATTGCAGATTGTTCTGCAGTTCCCCAAACTTGGTGTGCATTCCTGCTTTCATGCTTTTGTACTCCTTTTCTCTAAAATGCGCCCCACCCTCTCCCCATTTTGCCTAAATTTTTCCTTGTTTTTTAAAACTCAAATTAGTCATTCATCTTAGGAAGATTGTCTCTAACCTTCAAAGACTGGGTTAGCCCTCTCTTCAGAACATTTTGCCTGTTCTACTAGCAATTATTACATGTTTTGTGTGTGTGTGTGTGTGTGTGTGTGTATGTATCTTCTTGTATGTCTCTCATGACTAATTTGAGCAAATACCAATGCTCTATTCTTTAAAAAAATTTGTTCGGTATTCTCTGCATTTAGCATAGTTCTTAGCCAATGGTAGGTACTGAATATATCTTTGTGGAATGAAGGGATATTTCAGTGAGTGAACTAATGTTTTTAAATGTCTTTTTCCCTTGTTGTTGAAATGCAGAGCCAGGCTTTCGAGGACTGACTCCTCCAATTCCTTGGGAACATGCACCGCGTCCCCATTTCCCCCTTGTCCCAGCTTCGTGGCCTTATGGTTTGCATCAGAACTTCA
This sequence comes from Mandrillus leucophaeus, assembly GCF_000951045.1. Classification (NCBI taxonomy): domain Eukaryota; kingdom Metazoa; phylum Chordata; class Mammalia; order Primates; family Cercopithecidae; genus Mandrillus; species Mandrillus leucophaeus. The sequence goes on along the minus strand of NW_012101365.1, from coordinate 1,878,596 downwards.
TGCATCAGGGAAATGCCCGATTTCAGCCCAACAAACCTTTCTATACTCAAGGTACCATGGCATACAAATTAGTTAACAGGCTTGGGTGGGTTTCTGGGATAGAGAGCCTTAGTGAAGGCCAGGATCTGGGAGTGAAAATTCATGAATTCAGTAAACATTTACTGAGAGATCATACTGTGTGTTAGATAGTGCTAGGTGCTTGTTGCTCAAGCAAGAGTAAAACAAAATCTCCATTACTTGATGCACATTTTATTAGGAAAGCCAGACATGTTAAATAGAAAAGGAGTTTAGATGAATCAGTTAGGGGCCTAGCAAATCCAAACAGGATGTGGATTTAAGAGATTATTACATCACAAGATTTTGACAGTTGAGTTAGATCTTGAAAGAGATGCAGGAATATTTTTTGCCTAGAGATGAGAGAGGAGGAGGAGTATGCTTAGCTGAAGGATTAATATATGTAGTCACTGAGTTTTGCCTGGCATGATGAAAAAGAAGAGAAAATATTAGGGCTAGAGGACAGAGGTATATGGGAAAGATGGTGATAAAATAAGGCTAGAGAGGGTAGGCTTAGACCATATTATGGGGTTTGGACTTGGTTTACTGAGCAATGGGGATCTAATGAAAGGTTTTTAGTGGAACGAAGACATAATCAGATTTGTTTAGTAAACGTAGGACTTGAATGACATTAAAATTTATTATGTTCTGCTGGTGCTATTATAGTACTAATAGTGGCTTTCACTGGGTAATGAATATTGTAAACTAAGAATTCCTAGAAACTTGGAGCATTTTATCTAACCTACTTGCCTCAGAGGTATTTGTTCTTATGGGCATTGTCTGAGTCTGGCCATATACTACTGGGGCATCCCTGTATTATAGAGTGGCAGAGCCTTGACTGTGGTTGAGCTCTTCTCTTGAGCAAAGAACTGGGACTGAAGGAAGTTATTATTAGTCATAAGCCGTTTTAGGAGGGGAGAGGTCTGCAACTCTTCTCTAGTGGGTTTTTTCCCTTTGATTCCTCCTCTCTGTCTTCCGTGTCCTTTGCTTTTTTCACATATAGATATTTCCTTCCCTCCTTCCTTTTTCTCCCCACTCTCTCAAATGTTTTGCAGCATGCTTTATCTCCTCCTATTATATAAATAGAAAAAAAAAAGAAAGTTAACTATAAGTTAATTCTAAGGTGTTGTCAGATAAACAGGCACAAGCCTTTCAGTTTCCTGTCTGTGTTGTATCCAACAGACAGATGTGCCACCCGTCGGTGTAGAGAGCGTTGTCCCCACCCACCAAGAGGAAACGTGTCGGAGTAATGCGAGTCCATTTTCTTTCAGCTGGTCTACCGATGCACAGCAACCAGCCAATCCTGCTGTCTCAAGGGTATCCGTACCTCAATGTCAGTTACATTCAGCAGAAAAAGTGACATTTAATGGAAAGCAAAACAAATCAGGTCCTGATTTAAAATTTTAACACGTTTAGATAGCTTATTTAAATTCTAAGACTGTTTTTACAGACTGTATTATTTGTATATAAATATGAACTATAGTTTTTACTAGTATCACCAAATTGAGTGATACAAATTTCATCTATTTTATTACCCTATTTTTAAGGGAATTTTATGTTTTGTTTAACCTTGATGAATTGTATAAAGAGAGAATTTAAAAAATTACATTCTTTATTTTCTATTAGCTGTATTCATACTTTGGTTGCTTCAGACTTTATATATTGTTCTTAAGAGTTAGGAAAGAATTTCATGTGTTTTAAATTTGTCACTTCTATTCTTTACAGAACCTTGTAGTGCCAAAAACTTTTTAAAAGGTCAAAAAATAAAATAAAATTACAACATGAAGATTCAGATTTTTTTTCTTTTCCATACTTGTATATTGAACATTCAAACTTGAACGGAAAGTTGATTTTGTCTGTATTTGGAGTACTTCTATTTTAAGTTAATAAATCTTTTTGACAAGAGTTAAATTTGGTTAATTCATCTATTGTATAGATGATGGAAATATTATGTAATGAGATTTCTTTTAATTTCAGTGAATAGAGCATTCTAACTCTCAGGTTTTAGTTTTAGAGAGTCAAGTATCATTTCATATCCTTTATTTGGTTGAATGTTCACAACACCCATTATGAGGTTGTTAGAAGCAGAAGCCATTTCCATTTGTCTTTGAAAATAAAAACTGAAATGCAAAGCAGTAAATTCCAAAAAGGAAATTTACATGCTGGAGTCTGAATTGAAAAGTATTTGGAAAGTGTTTTAAAACACTGAGACTAATATTGGCAATTAGAGTGGAGGGAAGATAACTTTTTTTCTTTTTTTTTGAGACAGAGGCTGTCTCTGTCGCCCAGGCTGCAGTGCAGTAGTGGGATCTCGGCTCACAGCAACATCTGCCTTCTGGGTTCGAGCGATTCTCCTGCCTCAGCCTCCTGAGTAGCTGAGATTACAGGCATGCGCCACCACACTTGGCTCATTTTTGTATTTTTGGGAGAGACGAGGTTTTACCACGTTGGTCCAGCTGGTCACCTGTCTTGGCCTCCCAAAGTGCTGGGATTGCAGGCGTTGAGCCACCGTACCCAGCCCAGACTCTATTCATTTTGAATCCTATACTTCCACCTGGAAAGCACACTTGCCAAGGTGATAATTATTTACCAGTAATATTTGGAATTATTATTGGGTATTGGAATTCAGACTCGAGTTGTTGGTGGCATAATGTTTCAGCTGTTTTAGCAGTGAGGTGAGGTAATTTTCTCTAACCCTTTAATTAGTCTGTCCAGTTGCCTGGGATTTTAGGCTAAATGATGCTATAATCTATTTGGAAATGTGCAGAATAAGTAGATAAAAATGTAAGGACAGTGGGCTATCTTTGCTGTGTTTCCTCTGATACACATTACTTTAAAATAGGAGACTGCTTGGGCTCTTTCCATATTTTGCAACATGGAAGACACTTGAAACCTATTGCAGGAGATTGAGGGTATTTGTGCTGTATTTACAGCCCTGAGTTCAAGTCAGGTATATTTACTATTTTTTCTTATTAAAGTGTCAGCATCCTTCAGAATCCTATTAAGTGGTGGACTTAAATCATTTGTTAACAAGATACCTGACCCAACTATGCATTTATGTTAAAATGACTTGGAGCATTCAAGATTTAAATTAACATTCGGTACTTCATGTCCTTCCACATCTTGGAGAACAGGTAATGATGTATACAGTGGTGTTTATTATTCTCTTTACTTTTGTACATATAGTAGGCCCTCCATATCCATGGATTTTGCATCTGTGGATTCAACCAACCACGGATTGCAGATATTTAAAAAAATTGTGTCTGTACTGAACTTGTACAGTTTGTTATTATTTCCTAAACAATACAGTATAACACCTTTTCCCACAGAATTTACATTGTATGAGGCATTATATGTAATCTAGAAATGATTTAAAGTATAAAGGAGGATATGCATAGGTTATATGCAAAGACTACACTATTTTATATCAGGGAGTTGAGCATCCTTGGATTTTGGTATATCTGTGGGAGGTCCTGGAACCAATCCCCCACCAGATACCAAGGGGAGGATTGTATTTGAAATATTCATTAAAAATAAAACAACTTCCAATAACAGAATGCCTTTCTTCCTTAAGGAAGGCAGTATAATACCCTTCAGCGTTTCTTCCTTAAGGAAGGCAGTATAATACCACTTGGCAAAAGCTATTAACTGGCAACCTAGTAACCAATAGCCTAGGTTTTACTTATATGATAGTGTTATAGATACTAGTTTTCAGCATCTCATTTGCCCCTCCTTCAGTAACTGCCAGTGTTCAATAATTGGCAAAACTGTTCTGTCGAAAAACAGAATGTAGTTTAAAATTGATAACAGTAAAAGCTCAGATTTTAAGTTTGCAAAGTAGATTATGAGTTCAGATTCATTGTAGAGCCATTAAGTAGAAAATTACCAATCTTATACAGGGAGAACACACACATTTAAGACCAAATTGTTTTGAAATATTCTGTTTAATAACATGGGGATTAGTATTTTCCCTTGACATTGGGATTATTAAAAATATAAATATGATGTACTGTGTAATATATTTGTTTATATTCCATACAGATGGACATTTTTGCTGTTTCCAGTTATTCTCATATAAACATATATATATATATATATATATATATATATATATATATATATATATATATAGTGTAAAATGATGATGGGATAAAGCTATTTGTGTGTACATGTAATTATTCTATCAGGGTGAATTCCGTAAGTGGGATCACTGGGTAAAAGGATCACAAGTTCTAAGGTTCCTGCTACATTGCTACATATTGCCAAATTGCCCTTCATAAAAGTGGTTATCAGTTTGTAGTTCCAGCAAACAATATGTAAAATGTGTTGGTATGCTTATATAAAAGCTTTCAACTCCCAGCAACTCATTTCTTCCTTGTAGAAATTAACATGTTTATTGTAAAAAGAAAATACGCCTTATATAAAAGTACAAAGTTTAAATCAACCAGACAGAAGTACTATCTGGTCAACTTCATTCATTCCAACCATCTCTCTTAGTCATATAGGCACATATATACAAATAGTTTTACAAAAGTGGGCTCATATGCTATATTTAATAAATACAGCAAATTAACAAAAGGAAAACAAGTGTGAAACTGAAAAAATGCTCAATTTAAAAACACTTTTCCCACAAGAGAATCTAGTCTTGTAAGATTCCTCCTAAAATTAAGGACAATTACGGAAAACAATAAAGAGGCTTTTTTTTTTTTTCTAGCTTCATGTATGTTTTAATTAGAGACTGTATGTGATTCCTGCTATGAAAGATGAAACCAGCACTCTACTTATTTCTATATAGACAGTATTTGTAATATTTAATTTTGACTTTATAATCATTGCCCATTATTTTTAAAGTTTCGGAAGTGTTTACTAACACTCTTTTTACTGATTCTTTGTTCCTAAGTCCTTAATTTGATTGATTTCTTCTTTAGTTGAATTTCATTATTGGGTATTTTTTTCCTCAAAGGCTCATGATTGTATTTTCAAGTTTTTACAAACTTGAGGACATCTATAGCCTTTGTAAAGTATAAAATTTCTGGCACGCTTTTTCTCAAATCTATGGAGCCTTTTGCTTCGTTGCCTTCTTGTTACAGGATCTCAGACTATCCTGACCCCATTTAATTCTTTTTTTGAGATGGAGTCTCGCTCTGTTGCCTAGGCTGGAGTGCAGAAGTGTGATCTCGGCTCACTGCAAGCTCCACCTCCCAGGTTCACGCCATTCTCCTGCCTCAGCCTCCCGAGTAGCTGGGACTACAGGCGCCCGCCACCTCGCCCGGCTAGTTCTTTGTATTTTTTTTTAGTAGAGACGGGGTTTCACCATGTTAGCCAGGATGGCCTCGATCTCCTGACCTCGTGATCCGCCCGTCTCAGCCTCCCAAAGTGCTGGGATTACAGGCTTGAGCCACCGCGCCCGGCGATAATTCTTTTCTAATCATTCTTTTCAGTCTACTGAAGAATAACAGGAAGAGGTTAGAGGAATGAGCTTTAAGTTGGGTTGTTATATTGGAACCCTCTCACCAAACCTGTTATTTCTTTTTTTTTTTTTTTTTCCCCGAGATGGAGTTTCGCTCTTTTTGCCCAGGCTGAAGTGCAATGGCACGATCTCAGCTCACCGCAACCTCCACCTCCTGGGTTCAAGCGATTCTCCTGCCTCAGCCTCCTAAGTAAGCTGGGATTACAGGCATGTGCCACCATGCCTGGCTAATTTTGTATTTTTTAGTAGAGACAGGGTTTCTCCACATTGGCCAGGCTGGTCTCAAACTCCCGACCTCAGGTGATCTGCCCTCCTTGGCCTCCCAAAGTGCTGAGATTATAGGCGTGAGCTGCTGCGCCCGGCCAAAAATCCATTATTTCTTTTGCCCCTTGGAACACATCTCCCTTAATTTTCTTAGTATTAAAAGGCGATTGTGCCCTAGGGCAAAGCTTTTAAGGCAGTGTATTTCAAATTATTGGAAGTGAAATCGATTAAGTGGTTTGCATCCAATATTAAAAACTGTTATCAAGTAGGAAATACCAGAATTCACTTTGCATAGTAAGTATTCTTTCCTGAAATTTGTCTCAGTACAGAATATAGATATGTGTGTACAGAGGTAAGATGTAAAATACGTTTTTAAAATGTATGCTGTAGTCAAAAAGTTTAAAATGCTTCATCCATAGGCAAGCACATAGATGACAGAACCTTACAGCAAGGTTTGTCCTTAAGCTCCATCTGTGTAGTTTTATCAAAACGGTATCTACAGACATTCAGCATGCCTTCCTCTTACCTCCTTCTTCTAATTAAAGAATAGGGATGTTCCCTTTCCTGCTGTTGGTTGGCTGAGATACCTCAGTTTTGGTCCACATTTTACCATATGTCTAAACAAGTATGTTTTATTTAGTGTTTGTTTAGGGAGGTTTATTTCTGTTACTAAAATTTGTTGGGCTTTTTTTGTGTGTGGGTTTATTTTTACTTAAAACGTATTTTAAGATAAAGTTTTAAGAGTGTACTGGATGACAGCTTGGTTGGTCCATGGGTCATTTAGCTAGAAGACATTTCTTTCTACCTAGATCACTTTCATAAAGAAATAACTGCTAGGACATTGTAACACATTGACATAGAGATGCTTATATTTAATCCTAAAAGGTAGTCCTATGTAGTTGTATCAGAAACCGTAAGAGCTCTTTAAGACCACTTTAACTCAGGTATTATGAAAGGAATCACTGAAGAATATGAAAGCTCAAATAAGATTAAAAAATGCTTTAATACTGCTGCAGAAGTCTTTCAGTTCAGGAGCAGGCAATAGAATGTATAGAATGTTTACCTTATGACCAGATACAACCTCCCAAGAAAAACTGGATCCTGCAGGGCAGCTGGTCTTCACAGTTCCTACTGGGACTATAGTTGCAGGACGTCATTGACTTTTCTCTTTTTAAGGTAGTTAAGTACAGGTAAAGGAACGCTTCTAGCAAAGATCTTAATAATCTCTTGATTATCAATGTCCATGGAGGCTTTTTAGTCCTTCCTTTGCTTCTGCATTCTTGACCCTTGGCTGCTTTCACCTCTCCTAATTCTCTTGTCTTTCTGAATGGGCCATTCCAGTTTTCAATAGGTGACTTCTACTTCTTCCTGTCACCAGTGTTGGTGTTGCCTGTGGTTCTGTTGTGTGCATTTCTGATACATATAAACACTCTAAAAGTCTTATTGACAGATTCCACAATTACTCAAACATTGTCAATTCTGGCCTAGATCGCTATGTTAAACTCTGGTCCCCATCTCCAACTTTATGGGCTTTTGTTTTTAGCTATACCAAAGCTCAAACTTGTTCAACTGAATGCATCATTTTCATTACTACCACAATCCCCTAATTCTCTGCCCTTCTAAAAGCTGTCTCCTCCTGCGGTATTTTCTGACTTTGAATGGCACTATTGTCTAGCAATTTAGGTCAAAACCATGACTAATATTAGATACTTTCCTCTCCATCAAATCTTTTTCAATCCTGTTACCCTACTGCTACTAACTAGGCCTGGATAATGTCAATGCTTATATGATAAAGGCTGGATACCTTAACCTGGATTTCAAGCTTGTGGGCAAGAACAAATGAAACTAAGAAAAAATGGGCTGTATAAAGGGTATTAAGTGCCGCTCTCTGTTGAACTGTTGGATGAAACTGGCTTTAATGATCCAGAGGAAGCCTTACATTTGAATGCATTCTGTTCTTTCAAAACTGCTAACCAGGTTTCGTGTTTATTACCACTTGCTGCTGCTGGGAAAAAGTTAGGAGCTACTATGTTTTACTCCTTTGATTTTTAAATAATAGCAGCAGCACAAATCCCAGGATTCTCAAAGCAGTTCCAACCACAACAAACCAAAAACTAAACTACAGAGAAATGGGAAACAGGTGTGTCTGGTTTAATAAAAAGGGAAAGCGTCATCAGGTGGCCACATCCTTTCCTTGTCATTCATATCCCCAACCTTCAGATCCTTTCTACTCATAAGTTTGAATACAGTCAAGGTTAGTTGGGTCAAAAACTGATGTTGATTATGATTAAAAAGAGATACAAAACTTAGCACCTCCTTCATTAAAAATAAAGGTTGAGAAACTTGATAAGAAAAAAACTAAAATATTTTTATAGCTGCCTGGGGGAGATCTTAATCCTTTCACATAGACAGATATCCTCATATCCACAGGAGGCCATGTGGACTAAAACCAAACAGTCCATTACTCATTCCCTCTCCGGCTCTTCTTGTGGCTCTTCTTAGACCTGAAATGGCAACACATATAAATAATTATATTAAGAAGCTGGGCAGCCGGGCACAGTGGCTCATGCCTGTAATCCCAGCACTTTGGGAGGCCAAAGTGTGCAGATCACCTGAGGTCAGGAATTCGAGACCAGCCTGGCCAACACGGTGAAACCCTGTGTCTACTAAAAATACAAAAATTAGCCAAGCATAGTGGCAGGTGCCTGTAATCCCAGCTACTCGGGAGGCTGGGGCAGGAGAATTGCTTGAACCCGGGAGGCGGAGGCTGCAGTGAGCCGAGATCGCACCACTGCACTCCAGCCTCAATGACAGAGTGAGACTCCATCTCCAAAAAAAAAAAAGGACTCCTCAGAAAGACCTTGGTATGCTAACACTGATGGGGATGGAGCTGACACTCGATATGCATTAAACTGCTTGGTAGTTTTTTGGTTCAGAGCAACACTTGAGTCAGGCATTACTATCCAAATGTTGGCACTGAGGAAATGACCTCTCAGAGGTTAAGAGTGCGCCCAACAGGCCAGGCACAGTGGCTTACGCCTGTAATCCCAGCACTTTGGGAGACCGAGGTGGGTGGATCACAAGGTCAGACTGAGGCCATCCTAGCTAAAATAGTGAAACCCTATCTCTACTTAAAATATAAAAAATTAGCCAGGCATGGTGGCGGGCACCTGTAGTCCCAGCTACTCGGGAGGCTGAGGCAGGAGAATGGTGTGAACCCAGGAGGTGGAGCTTGCAGTGAGCCAAGATTGCGCCACTGCACTCAGCCTGGGCGACAGAGCAAGACTCCATCTCAAAAAAAACAAAAAAAAGGGGTGCACCCAACAGTATATGGCACATGGGGGTTTCTAATGAAATCAAATGAAAGTGACTTGTCCCAGGTCACTCAAGTTTTAAAACTTGGAACTGAGCCCAAAGCTCATCCATTATCCAAAGGTGCAATCCTGTAAAGCAAAACAAAACAAAACAGGTATCTCGCTTGAACCCAGGAGGCAGAGACTGCAGTGAGCCAAGTTCACGCCACTGCACTCCAGCCTGGGAGACAAGCACGAAACTCAGTTTTCACAAAAAAGAAAAAGAAAAAAGAAAAAGTTATCTAACCCCAGTAATTCTCAAAGCACTAGACCAATTTTGTAACGAAGGAGAATTCCTAACATCCCCCAACAAAACCAGAAAATTTCAGGTCCAATTAGTTGTAATTGGGACTTTCTGAATAAAGTTAAAATAGAGGTCAATTTATTACCTTTCGGGAGACTTTGAGTGGCTCCTGTGTCTGTGACTACGGTGATGACCTGGGGAAGAAAAGGCCATTGTATGAGATCCTACCCTTCTCTTATTAAACTGTCACTCTCACCTCCCCTAATACCTGCCATTGGCTTAGTATGTTTTTGGCCTATGCAGGGGACACTGTCCTCTTAGTGGAAGCAACTCTGAATTAGTGGAGGAAGAGGGAGCAAAGAAAGGAGTAATGAAACCAGTTCAAACACATATACATTCAAGGGCTTTATGGCTAATTTCACAAACATCATATTGGGTTTTCACTATTATATTAGATCTTATAATTTCAGATGAAAAAACTGAAGCCAACCTTATCAGCAAAGCTTATAAGTGCAGTCAAGCTGTGAACCTTAATTTTCAAGTTCTATGTCCATTTCCTTTTCTGTTACGCAGTACAGTCAGGCACTCCTGTACTGCAGGAGGCTTAACTGCTCCTTTTACATTTCTTTTTTAAGACAACCTGTGGCAAAAGGCCCACATGCTCTACCTGGGGACTTGGAACGGGATCTGTGCCGCCGATCTCGGGACCTGCTGCGGTGACGTCTTGGACTCTTGCTCCGATGCCTTTCTCGGCGGGGGGAGGGGCTATAGAAAAGACTGGTTAGACTACCAGATCTGGTTAGCAATATACATACAACTCCAATACCACCACTCCCTCCCCAAAGCTCTATCCTCATCACAAATGACTGAAGGCCTACCTTCTCCTTTTGGGAGATCGACTCCGCCTATAATAAAGAGAGGAAGAAGAAAGCCTAGGTTGGTGCACTGGATATTGTAGATTGCAAAAACAGCCCCAGTCTTATCCTTCACCCTTTTCTGTATCACCCTTCTCTGTATCCATGTCTTTTGTCATGTAACTCTAACACCCTCCCATTCTAACTTTAGGACTGGCCATGTGACTTGCTTTGGCTAGTGGGATATTTGCAAATATGATAAAAGCAAATACTGGAAAAACATTTGCATGACTGGGTTTGTTTGCTCTTGAGTTCTGCCACTACCATGAGAATATGCCCAACTTAGCCTGCTGGAGGATGACACAGAGAAGAGAAATTTCCCCTGTCATCCAAGCTAAGGCAATTCCATACCAGCCAGTAGACAGCAGACAACAGAACAGGTACTTAAAAAACTGCCTATCCAAGCTCTGCTTAAATCACTGACTGCAGACTTGTGAACGAAACAAATGGTTATTGTTTTCTGCCAATGAGGTTTTACAGGTGTCTGTTTTGCAGCAACAGAATATATTGGGCAAACATTCTCCATAGGCTGGCATTTTTCCTTCTCTAAAATCCAAACTTCTAGGCTACAGTGCTCAAAATCTCCTGGGAAAAGGCCAATGACTAGGGTTTACCTTCTGGGAGACCGGCTTCTACTCCTTCTGTAGCGCAGTGTGGGAGAGCGACGGGGCTTGTCTAAGTCTCGGTAGCTTCTCCGGCGGTGATCAGGTGATGGCACTCTTTCCAACTGGAAACAAGATGACTGGGTCACTAAAAAGCACAGGCTTATAAAGAGCCATCTAGGAACACTAATTATACTTCACACCCCATCTTGTCCCAAAGTCCATCTCCAAGTGACTTTAAAGCACAGTAACCTGACTACAAAGAAGGAGGCACTTACCCTGTTAACTAACAAAACCTATTATGGGCTATGTAAGACAGCCAGAATAACTCACAGAAGAGAGAGGGAACAGAAACAGACCGGTGTGTGTGTATGTGTGTGTGTTTAGTTTATCTGCAGCCTGGGTAACATGGTGAAATCCCATCTCTACAAAACAAATACACAAATTAGCCAGGTGTGCTGTCACGCGTCTGTAGTTCCAGCTACTTGGGAGGCTGAGGTGGGAGGACTGCTTGAGCCTGGGAGGCCGAGGATGCAGTGAGCCAAGATTGTGCCACTGCACCTCAGCCTGGGCAACAGAGCAAGACCCTATCTCAAAAAAAAAAAAAAAAACTTTGACTGCTTCCTGAAACAATTGGGCAGGCTTGGTTGTTTTCAACTTTTCAGCACTGTAACTAGTATTGAAAGAACATGCCTATGCGGTTGACATTTTCCCCCTCCTAAACAAGGCTTATTCCTTAGGATAGGTGCAATTATGAAAAGTTTTATTTCTTTCCAAGTATTTAACAGCTGCCACCATTTATTAGGCAATTATAATGTGCCAATACTCTGCTAAGGGCTTTAAGTTTATAATCTTATTTAATACTTTCAACAGACTTGGGGAAAAACGTATCATTAACCTCACTTTACATAGGAGAAAACTAAATTTAAGTAATTTGCGTAAGATTATACCACTAGTATATGGCAGAGCTGAGGTGCTTTTAATAAGGGAATATTGTTCTTGATTAAAGTTAAAAAAATTTTTTTTTGAGATGGAGTCTCACTTTTGCCCAGGCTGGAGCGCAGTGGTGCGATCTTGGCTCACTGCAACCCCCGCTTCTCAGCCTCCTGGGTAGCTGGGATTACAGGCACCTGCCACCACGCCAGCTAATTTCTGTATTTTTAGTAGAGATGAGGTTTCACCACCATGTTGGCCAGGCTGGTCTTGAACTCCTGACCTCTGGTGATCCACCCGCCTTGGCCTCCCAAAGTGCTAGGATTACAGGCGTGAGCGACCACGCCTGGCCAACAGAATTAAAAATTAAAGTACAAAAACAAAAAAAATTCCCATTTTCTATTACTCCCTCCCCTACAACCCTGAAAGTCTCAGGTGCCTGACCTTCTCATCCTCCTCTTCTTCCTCTTCACTGGACTCCACATCATCCATGTCCTCTTCCAGAGCGCTAACTCGAGGCTCCAGTTGCTCAGCTTCCTCTAATACATAGCGTTTCTACAGAGAACATAATGAGAGTTAGGGGTTGTTGTCATTTCCCCTATTTCTTGAAACCTCAACACTGGGCTTCAGGATTCCAAGGAGCAACGGCTGAGACAATTTCATTTCAAAGACAGTTCAAGCTTTTCATAAGTTTAATAGACCTGGAATCTATAAACTAAAGTTCTCCTATAAACATAAATACAAACCTAAAGAGAACATCTTCATTTTCTATTGGCTGTATTCCCTGTATCTTACACTCTAAAGTCATGGGAGTATCAATCAGTATAGGTATAGCCTAGAACCAAAAGTAAGGGCTTCGTACACAGAGAAAATCCAAGGGCTAATAAGTTCATGGCTGATAGTTCCACCAGAAGAGGCCTAGCCCTAGAGTAGCACCAAATCTCCAGCAGACCCAGGATCTCGGGAGCTGTTGAGATTCATGCATTTTGAACTGGCTCCATTTTAACCTGGGATATGGCTTACCAATGTTTATTTGAGTGGCTAAAGATCAGAGAGGCAAAGCTGATTTTAAAAATGCCAAATGGCTAAATGTAGTGGCATATCCCTGTGGTCCCAGCTCCTTAGGAGACTGAGGTGGGAAGATCCCTTGAGCCCAGGGGTTTAAGACCAGCCTGGGCAACAGAGCAAGACATTGCTATGAGAATTGGGCCCTCAAAGTAGGTTTTCAAATTTACAATCTCATTCTTTCCACTACATGCCCTACAGTGCCAATATAGAACAGGAGAGATGTATCACACTAATTTCCTGAAAAGATGTCTCACGGATAATCGTTTATCACTAGGAAAGGGAAGCAGGATGGTAAAGCCAAGTTTAAGGAATTAAGGGTTCAGTCTCCCACTCCTGGCCCTATCTTTATCTGTTTTATGTCCTGGCTTTTTACATGAAGACTAGTTTGAAAAAAACTGTTCATGAAGTTAAAAAATCCCTACCCACTCTAGCTACAATACCCTTGATATAACATCCTGAATAAATTTTTTTTTCATGATAGACGAGTAATGTGCTGACGTTGTAAAAAGGTTTGAGGGAGGCACAGCTCACACATGCACGTGAACTACAAAAGGATGGGGAAAAACAAAGTTTCCTTGTTTTAAACTATTCACTTTTAAAGCCCTACCCTTCAAATATTTTATCTATTTTCCTCTCACTCCCAATCCACTATCTTTCTCCCAGACAGGAAGACTGTTTATTAAGAGGACCCATAAGATCCACAGGCTTCAGTGTTTAAGCTGTGTGTATGTGTTTGTCTGTCTGCCTGTCTAGAAAGAGAAGGGTGACTGTGGTAAGAGACTTTTATTTCTTACCTGCAGCCGGGGCAGAATGATATCACAGACTCTCTCACTGTGCAATAGTTCATCAATAAACTCATCAACATGCATCAATTCAAACTCTGCAAGAAAAAGTCATTAGCTCAAACAACTTGGAAATAACAGATTTAGATGCCAAAAAGTAAAAGAAGTGTTAAGACCTCATATCAGGACATCTATATACTAGGCCTCTTTAGAAGAGATTAAGGGATGAATGAAGATGTCCCATTTAGGAGGAGACAAACACAAAAGCAAGCACAAACAGTCCTGAACTATGTAAGGGGTGATCTTGAAGAGATCATATAATTCAAATATAATTTCTCATCTGAACCTGCAATGTTTCTAAATTTAGAACATGTATCTTATATGGCACATGGAGTAATAGCTTTTGAGAACTGGCCAGGAGTGGTGGCTCACGCCTGTAATCCCAGCACTTTGGGGAGGCCAAGGCAGGCGGATCACTTGAGGTCAGGAGTTCAAGACAGGCCTGGCCAACATGGCGAAACCCCATCTCTACTAAAAATACAAAAATTAGCTGGGCATGGTGGTGGGCACCTATAATCCCAGCTACTCAAGAGGCTGAGGCAGGACAATAATTTGAACCTGGGAGGCAGAGGTTGCAGTGAACTAAGACCATACCACTGCACTCCAGCCTGGGCAAGAGAGCAAGATTCCGTCTCAAAACAAAAAAAAAAGACATTATGCATATATATAAATTATATATATAAAGTGTGTGTGTGTGTGTGTGTGTGTATATATATATAGCTTTTGAGAACTTCCATGGTAAACATTACCTTACTTCTGGGGTTCTCGACCATGGGCAATTTTGGGCACATGCCCATCCTCCTACTTAGAAGGAGATGTTACTTACATCTAGTGGTTAGAGGCTAGAGATACTGCTACTCATTCTACGATGCACAAGCCAATGCTCACACAAAAATTATATGACGCAAAATGTCAACAGGTTGAGAAATTCTTAGTTTTACATAATAAAATAATAAATAAATAACTCCATCATGGCCATGACCATGTCCATTTTGTTCACCATGGCATTTACACCACATAGCACAGTATGTGACATGTCAATGGCACTTAATATGTACGTATTCAATGAATGAATAAGTTTAAAGTATAATACTAAATTCTTTTTTTTTTAAGATGGAGTCTTGCTCTGTCGCCCAGGCTGGAATACAGTGGCGCGATCTTGGCTCACTGCAACCTCCGCCTCCTGGTTCAAGCGCTTCTCCTGCCTCAGCCTCCTGAGTAGCTGGGATGACACCCTGCTAATTTTTGTAGTTTTAGTAGAGACAGGATTTCACCATATTGGCGAGGCTAGTCTCAAACTCCTGACCTGAAGTGATCTGCCCGCCTTGGCCTCCGAAAGTGCTGGGATTAGAGGTGTGAGACACCGTGCTTGGCCCCAAATTCTTTACCTTCTACTGTTTAATGATACAGGTAGGGGTGAAAGGTAAATGTTCCTATCTTCTGTTATGACACCAAGTGAGAAAAGGCTTTGACTGCAGTACCTAGAATCCCTCCTTAACACATTAAGTAATCTCTTTGTAGACGGTATGGAGCTGCCTCTCTCGGATATACTTATTTTTCAGTGGGATTCCTGTATAAAAATGAGTACACTTAAGTCTATATGCTGCAGTGTGAAGTACAGTGCTAGAGGAGAGGCCAGTAGAAAGAACTGTGAAGACGTAAAATACGGAAAACTAACTTTGTCTGAGAGGGCTAGGGAAGGTTTTATGGGGAAGCCATTCTGCAGCTAGATCTTTTGGGACGGAGCACATATAAAGGGGGCATATGATGCAAGGCAGGGATTAACATAAGATGCACTTGGAAAGGGAGGCAGACAGAGGCAGGCTAGGTAAGGCCAACACGAAGCTAGTAGTCAGACTGAAAACTCCCATGAGGGACAAGGGAAAACTTGCATAAAGACAGTAACAATGTGGATGAAGAGGAGCATTCACACTGTCTATGACAATGCAGAGGTAGAAGTACTGGTGAAATAAAAATTGGCTTAAAAATGACAATCAGGAGACTTAGCACCATACTCACCCCCATTTCGGTTCTGGCTCTTGATTTTTCGATAGTCATTGTACAAAGGCTCCAAGTACTTGTAGCAATCAATTGCAGTGCCTGTCAGCCTCATGTAAAGTGCCCCCAGCATGCGAACATACCTGATAGAGAGATGATAGTGAAACAACAGGCCATCCTAGAAGTTCCTAAGTTTTACAACTAGCTTTTCTCATGACAGTAGTGGATAAATATGTTCTTCTCTTTGGCACGTAAGAAAGCTGCAATTGTGGAGGCAGAATGAAGCTGAAGAAAGACAGCTAAAATATGGAGACCTGGGTTCAAGTTCCCATGCTACCATTTATGGCTGTGGGAACATCATACATATTGATCAACTTTCAAATATATCATCAGTAAAACCAGAATAAAACCTATTTACCTCACAGGATTACTCTAAGAATCAAACGAAATACCGAATTTTATTTTATTTACTTATTTTTTAAGGCAGAGTCTTGCTTTGTTGCCCAGGCTGCAGTGCAGTGGCACGATCTCGGCTCACTGCAACCTCTGCCTCCTGGGATCAAGCAATTCTCCTGCTTCAGCCTCCTAATAGCGAGGATTACAGGCACCCACCACCATGCCCAGCTAATTTTTGTATTTTTATTTATTTATTTATTTCTTAAGACAGAGTATTGCTCTGTTGCCCAGGCTGGAGTGCAATGGCACAATCTCAACTCACTACAACCTCCACCTCCTGGGTTCAAGCGATTCTCCTCCCTCAGCCTCCCGAGTAGGTGGGATTACAGGTGTGTGTCACCGCACCCAGCCTAATTTTGGTATCTTTAGTAGGGATGGGTTTTGCCATGTTGGCCAGGCTAGTCTCAAACTCCTGACCTCAAGTGATCCACCTGCCTTGGCCTCCCAAAGTGCTGGGATTACAGGTGTGAGCCACGCCTGGCCAGATACTGAATTTTAAAACAGAAAGTAGAAGATATATTTAATAACAATACAAGAACAAGTACACATAAACATGACTGCTGGTTTTGGAAAAAAGTAAGTCATCTGGGTTCAAATACTGACTCCATGATTTACTAATTCTGTGACACTACTGGTCAAATCTGTGTTTTCTCAATCCTTGTAAAATGGAGATAATGCTACGTAATTTATGGCTTTGTATATAAACAAGAAATGCATTTAAAGTCCTAAGTACAGCATAGAGCACACAGTAAGTGCCTAACAAAAGTTAGGTATTTTCTAGCTGTTAATGCTTTATAAGAGTCGTCCCTCTTCCCTTTTTCCTGTATCCAACTACTTAAATTTCCTCTTGGGTAACTACGAGGCATTTGAAACTCAAGTTTCTTTGTATGAGAAGCAGAATACTGTACCAAAGAACATGAACTCTGAAGCCAGATTTGCCACTTACTAGCTGTTTGAACTTGGGCAAAATTACTTAATCTCTGTGCCTCAGTTTCCTCTCCTGTAGAATAGGGATTAAAAGTTTAGAAGGTTGTTGTGAAAGTGAAATGAATTAGTATACGCAAAGCCCTTACAGCATGGCACATAAGCAGCTATTATGTCTGTCTCCTATACTTGTCTGTGATTTCCTTGAGAACGGGTAATACAGTAATGAGAAGCTGACATTTTCTAGGTGTTTACCATGCAGCAAATGCTGTGTTCAGAGATTCGCATGCATTACCTTCTTTCACTCTTACATTATAGTCACCATTTTACAGATAAGCAAAGTTTAGAAAATTAAGTAACCCCTCCAACGTCAAGTTAATGGGCAACAGAATCTGGATGTGAACCCAGATCTAACACCTCTTAACCACTACCTTTTGTTGTTTGATTTTCACCCCTGAGCGTCCAGTGCCTACCAACATATCAGGCACTCACTTTTGCTTAATATATATTTAGTGAATTTGTGAAATCCTTTTTTGGGGAAAAACTACCACCAAAACTGAGAAAGTAAAGTAGAAGATTAATACAATCAGAACAGATAAAATACAAACTTGGCCGGGTGTGGTGGCTCATGCCTGTGTTCCTGGCGCTCTGGGAGGCCCAGAGGGGAGGGGATCACCTGAGGTCTTGAGTTCAAGACCAGCCTGGCCAACATGGTGAAACCCCATCTCTACTAAAAATACAAAATCTAGCCAGGCGTGGTGGCACATGCCTGTAATCCCAGCTACTCGGGAGACTGGGGCAGGAGAATCACTTGAACCCAGGAAATGGAGGTTGCAGTGAGCCGAGACTGCACTACTGCACTCCAGCCTGGGCAACACAGACTCTGTTTCCAAAACAAAAAACAAACAAACAAAATACAAAGACTCAAAAGCAAAAATCTGGAGTGGAACTCTGTAGAAATGAGATACATTGTGTACACCACTCTTAACCAAAGCCCAATGCTGAACCGCCAAAATTAAACCTCTTATATTAGCTAGTGAACATTGCACTCACTTGAAATCTTCATTTTTGATAAACTCTACAATGATATCCTTCTCGGGTTGAATTTGAAGCATCTTCAAGGTTAAACACAGAAAGGGTGTTGGTTTTATGTTGCCACCATAGACGCCACCCACAAACCTTAACTCCATGGCTTTATCGACTACAAGTTCAGCTAAAAAACAAAAAGAATAGAGTGACATATTAGGGCTAAGCTCTTCCTAGTTGAAGTGGAGAGTTAGTTCAAGCTTTGGTTCTCCTAAATACACATCAACAGTGTAATATTAGGAGAACGAATGTGTATTAGTAACAGTAACGACAGCAGCTAATACACATTGAGAATGGATAATAAAATAGGTACCCTGCTAAACTTTTCATATTATCTCACTTGACCTTTTTTAACAAGTCATGAAGAAAGTTCTAGCAATGTTCTTATTTCCAGGTAAGGAACATGAGGGCTAAGAAAGGTAAAGTGACTTGCTCAAGGTTCACAGATTGCCACAGGACATGGATTTAAAGCCAGAATTCAAATCGGAAGATTACCTGGAAGACTTCTATGAAGCATTGACATTTATAAACACTGGAACTGGCCCAGATCTAAGGATAGTAAGATCATGAATTTGGTTTCAGGCATATTAACGTCAGGTCCTTAAAGACCTTCAATAGATTGTGTCAAAGTGTTATATTCGGACCCCTGAGCTTAACACTGTTGCAACCCAGCCAGCTATCATTAAATATGGGATAACTCACAGAACCCAACTGAGACACCCTTCAGAACATGACCTTATCAGATTCATCTGTGTTCCCAACAGTCGACACAAGACGAGGCACTTAGTATGCACTCAAATTTTTGTGAATGATCGACATACTCCGCTCAAACCCCCCCCCTCCAGAGGCCAGTCGCTAGTCCCACCGGCGCTCGGTCAGGAGAAATTGGCCACAAGGCTGCCGAGAGGGGCTCTGCGTGCTTTCGCTCACCCGTAAGTCCGAAGCACTCCTCTTTCCAGTACTTGGACTCATAAATTCGCGTTCGAATGATCTTCTCCACCAGATATTGAGGGTTGGTGCCGTGGATACTGTGCGCATCCTTCACTGTACGGTTAGCCATTTTAGAATGCCTTCAATTCTATTTCCGTCGGATCCTTTAATGCGTCACATCCAGGTTCAGAAAAAAACACCTAGGGGAATGGAGAGCGGTAGAAGAAGTTTCACTAAAAAGCTTAGGCCACCATCTTGAAACCGGAAACACCTCAGCGCAAAGACCTTCCGCGCCCCGCGGCGCCGATCGAATCAATGATGGCGGCTGCATGTTAGCGGATTTACGTCATGCGCCCCTCTTAGGTGTACGTAGTGGGCGGGGCGAGCTGGTTGGTGACGCAGCGAAGGGATGGCCTGGGGGCGGGGCCACGCCGAGTGGCGCGAAGTTTTCTTTGCTCCTTCCACCTTCCTTCCATTTCCAGCGAGACACACGCTTTCGTCCTGGCGTGCGGCCCGTAGCTGTAGGAGGAGCCCTGCTGGTACAGGTTAGAGGTGCTGCATCCCCCGGAGCTCTCGAGCGGAGGAGGTAGGAAACGGAGGGCTTGCGGCTAGCCGGAGGAAGCTTTGGAGCCGGGTGAGTGTGGCGTCCCGCGGGTTGCGAGGGACTCGGGGGAAGGCGCAGCGGAACCTCTGAAACTGAGGACCTTCTCTGTAGACTCACTCATTGATTCTTTCAGCTGACATGTACCCAGCGCCTGTTCAGTGCCAGGCACTGTTCTGAACTGTTAAGAGCGTTCCTCTGTTCCACACTCCAATTCCTAAAAGCGCTGCAGGGAACTGAGTTGCAGTGGGGAAGGCGGAAGCCAACAGCCGAGAAGCAGGAGCACTCCTGCCCTCCGTACCCTGAGGCTCAGTGATGACTTTCCCTCCATCTGCACTTGTAAAGCACTCGACTTACTTCGTTCTTTGAGCTATAGTGTAGGAATCACTACAGGGAAGGCGGAGCAGAGATTATTACCCCATTTTACGGACGTAGCAAATTGCGCCCAGAGAGGGACGTGTCTGAGGTCGCTTTTCGTGACTAAGCAGTCTGGGCTCCTACTCAGATCTTTTTTTCAGATGAGCTCCTAACTGCTGGACTGCCATTCACCTTGTTTTCAGAAGAGACGTCTGCTGGCTCTCTTCTTCTCTTGTCTAATCCCGGAACTGAAGGGTCTTCTGCCGTGACAGTTGGAAGAAGCATTCTTACCCTGGTCTATTTGTGAAACTGCAATGATTAGATACGATGCTAGTTGTCTGTAACGCATGAATAATAGTACCCTCTTCTCTGCTGTATTAGGTGGGCTGGAAATGCCAAAGGAGTTTCCAATATGACAGAATGGTTTAAGTCCCTCTGCAACAGTTTTTAACTTTAATGGAGGGCAATATGTGGCCTTTAGGAGGTTTGTGAATCTGCCGAAATTGAATCCAAAATTTTGCTTGAATTATATGTTAGTTCCATAATATTCATCAAATGATACTTAATAAATAAAACTACTGTACCTTACAAATAAATGGAAGGGATTAAGGTAGTGGGAAAGTGGATTTACCATTTTGCATTTTTTCACTTAATCTTCCATTATCCTAAAATAGTGCCTGGCACACGATGGGTACTTAATCAATGTTGGTTGAATAAAAGGAAGATTCTATTCTTTCCATTTTGTGGGTAAGCAAATTGAGGCCCAATCCACAATGCTCAGTCAGTGGCTGGGAAGCCTGATTTATTATAATAAATACACCAAAAGCAAGCTGTCAGTTACATATTAACATTATCCAATTTCACACAATGTGTTGTAAGGTGAAGTAGTTAAGAGCACAGTAATTGCAATCTGGCTTTTTGGGGTTTGAGTTAAGGCTGTGCCATCCTGTATAAGATAGGAGAAGTTATCACCTTGAAGTGATAATTAACATCTGCCTTTCTTTTTTTGAGACAGAGTTCTGCTCTGTCGCCCAGGCTAGAGTACAGTGTTGCGATCTCGGCTCACTGCAACCTCCACCTCCTGGGTTCAAGTGATTCGTCTACCACCACACCCACCTAATTTTTGTATTTTTAGTAAAGACGGGGTTTCACCATGTTGGCCAGGCTGGTACCGAACTCCTGACCTCAAGTGATCCACTTGCCTCAGCCTCTTAAAGTGCTGGGATTACAGGCATGAGCCACTGCGCCCAGCCTTTGTATTTATGTTTTATCCCTGTGTGCATTTTATAAATGTCATGAAGACATTTATAACCCCTGTATTACTGTCTTTTAATTTCACTCTGTTAGATGTTTTACACCTATTGTGCCTTATTCCTAGTATTTCTAAATGTTATAGTTTCATTTCTTAGGAATTGACCTTTCTGTTTTCCTGGATGGGAAGAGATGAGGCATAGTACAAGATGGACACAGATGATACTAAATTGCCTGTGTGTTATCTTCATAGACCATGACTTCAAATAAAATGTTTTCTTAGTCTAAAACATATGGGAGTGTAGCAGGGGCAGAAAATAAGTCTGAACTCATTTGAAGGCAGGGACTATGTCTTAGAATCCATCAGATAAATACCAAATATTTATCGTGGTAACTCAGAGTTTGGATTCTTCCACAGGAGCCATGGCACACTACCCCACAAGACTGAAGACCAGAAAAACTTATTCATGGGTTGGCAGGCCATTGTGGGATCGAAAACTGCACTACCAAACCTATAGGTGAGTGATGGGATCCTTTGGTTGTCCTGGAAATACAGCTTCTCAAGGTAAACAGTCAACTTGTATCTAGCCTGTTCTAATTACTACAGATTGACAATGAATGAACAGGAGATTAGAACTGATTGTAAGGAGGGGTTTTGTTTGATGCAAGAAGGTGATGGAATAAATATAGCAGTTAGTGATGAGGCAAAATTATGGTAGGCTCATAAAATTTTTTATGTATGATAATGTCATGTCTATTTAAGGTGAGTTCTGTATAACTTTTGATGATAACCAGATGATAGATGTTTTTACTGTGTCTTTCCCAGCCCTGGAGATCTCTGACAATTTGACATTGTTACTGAGCAGCTTGACAGCCTTGGGAAACATTTGTTGTGGGAAGCATTTGTTGTTGTTTGTCAATAACTGAGAGGAATTAGGGTTCATAATAAGACCTTTGGATTCATTACTCAGCTAAAACAATTCATTCAACCCACTTTGCCTATTCTGAAATATAACTGGGCAAATTGGTTTCCCAGTAGGAGAGTTGGTCAACAGAAAGATATCAGGGGATTGGAGAGCCCTCTTCTTTGTGCCCAGGGGATCTGAAGAGCTTGACCCACTTTAAGTTATTTCCTAATGTGCTTCTCTGTTACTTCTAGAGAAATGTGTGTGAAAACAGAAGGTTGTTCCACCGAGATTCACATCCAGATTGGACAGTTTGTGTTGATTGAAGGGGACGATGATGAAAACCCGTATGTTGCTAAATTGCTTGAATTGTTCGAAGATGGTGAGTTTGGGACTGGAATAATAAACCGTTCCTTGTCATGAATGATTGAGAGGTGGGGAGATTGTCGACTCTTTTGTTCACAGCAGTGTGCAGGGCACATTAGACTGAGGTGGGATCACGTAAGAACTAGCTGCATCTTCTTCCATCTAGAAAACTTCTTTACTCACCAAAGCAGTATTGAGTAAAATGGAACTGGAAGGCTCAGTAATTTAACTTTTTCATTATTTGGGGAGATAAGAATGGCTATTAAGGTAGAATTGGGGGTGCTGGAGAGAATGGATGAATTTGGGAGGAAGAGAAGGAAAAAACAGTTAATTTGTACTATGATAGAGATGTGTCCTTTAATTTTGACATGAAGGTTAGTAATACATTTTGCAAGTGCTACTTCGTTATACATGAAGAGGTAAGTTGGATTTCGAAGGTGTAGCAGTTGGGGCTTCAGTCAGGGAGAACAAAAACACTTAAGGTGTTACCCAGAGGAACTTGTGTGTTAGTGTTGGAAAGGCTAGAAGAAAAGGTGACATTTCCCAGAGATGAGTAAGTGCAGGAAGCCACTACTGCCCCTAGGCTGGAGGAGCAAAATGGAAGATGGCATCAACCAGAGCCTACAAGCCCACATTGAAAGCCTTAGCTGATTTGCTGACCTTCTAACCCTCTGCAAAACAAGAGGAGAGCACAGAAATGTGGGAGCTGGGCACGGCTCCACAAGGAGGATTAGGAAGACAGCAATTTGAAACTATCCAAAACTGCCTCGTTCAAGAGACAGAAGAATGGCATGGTCATTAGGTAATCCTATGGTAGTCCGTATGCTCAAGAGAAGGAACTGATAGACTGAGTGGATAAAGATGTTTTACATTACTATAGTCCCCCTTATCCATGGTTTCAGTTTCTGCGATTTCAGTTACCTGATGACAACCATAGTCCAAAAATGGTAAATGGAAGATTCCAGAAATAAGTCATAAGCTTTAAATTGTGTGCCATTGTGAGTAATGTGGTGAAATCTCACGCTGTCCCACTTGGAATGTGAGTCATCCCTTTGTCCACTGTATCCGTGCTGTACAGTATGTATGTATAGGAAAAAGCATAGCATATACAGGGTTAGTGGCAGTATCTGCAGGTTCAAACATCTACTGGTCTTGGCGCATACCCTCAGCAGATAAGGGGAGAGTACTGCACATAGATAAGGGGGATCTTTGACATACTTTCTCTTTGACATACTTTGAAGTATGGAGAAAAACCTCATCAAACTAATGTCTAATAGAGGCAGCACATCAGAATCACGGTTTTCGGTGTATAGATTCTAGAATCCTCTCTTGGTGCTCCATTGGATGGCTTTAGTCTTTCTCTGAAGAAAGCTAAGAAGAGAAGAGATGACGATGATGGCAGTAGTGAGTGTTCTTTCAGTTGGAGCTATTGCTGGTGTGGAGTGATGCAAATCGTATGCGGTAATAATAAAGCTGAAGATTTCAAGCATGCATTTGCCAGAAGTCATCTCAGTGGTTGATGCTGTAATTCTTTTGTGTGTGTGTGTATGTGGGTGAGTGACAGAATCATGCTCTGTCGCCCAGACTGGAGTGCAGTGGCGCGATCTCAGCTCATGCAACCTCAACCTCCTGGGTTCAAACAATTCTCCTGCCTCAGCCTCCCGAGTAGCTGGGATGACAGGCACCTGCCACCACGCCCAGCTAATTTTTTTTTTTTTTTTTTTTTGAGACAGTCTTGCTCTTGTCGCCCAGGCTGGAGTGCAGTGGCACCATCTTGGCTCACTGCAAGCTCCGCCTCCCGGATTCAAGCCATTCTCCTGCCTCAGCCTCCGAAGTAGCTGGAACTACAGGCACCCGCCACCACGCCCAGCTAATTTTTTGTATTTTTGGTAGAGACAGGGTTTCACCGTGTTAGCCAGGATGGTCTCGAGCTCCTGACCTCACGATCTGCCTCCCAAAGTGCTGGGATTACAGGCGTGAGCCGCCACACCTGACCAACTTTTTGTAGGATTTTTGTTTTGCTACTGTTTGATTCTGTCTTTATAGTCACTGATTTTTATTTGTTCATTGCCTGTGTTTAGAGTAGCTCCTCTCAGAGGCCTTTTTGTCATTCCTTTGCTGGCTGATAGCACCATTAGGAAATGGAGCAACCCCAGAAGAGCGGGTGTGTGGGCTGGAATTAGATTGCTGCAGTTGGTCATGTGACCTTTGACAAACTCCTTTAAGGTCCTCGTCACTTGATTTCTTTGCCTGAAAAGGGGGATAGCTGTAGTACCTACCTTGTAGGGTTATTAGAAGGATTAAAGATCGGCCGGGTGTGGTGGCTAACGCCTGTAATCCCAGCACTTTGGGAGGCCGAGGCAGGCAGATCACAAGTTCAGGAGATTGAGACTGTCCTGGCTAACACGGTGAAACCCCATCTCTACTAAAAATGCAAAAAAAAATTAGCCGGGCGTGGTGGCGGGTGCCTGTAATCCCAGCTACTTGGGAGGCTGAGGCAGGATAATGGCGTGAACCTGGGAGGCAGAGCTTGCAGTGAGCCAAGATCAAGCCACTGCACTCCAGTCTAGCTGACAGAGTGAGAGTGAGGCTCTGTCTCAAAAAAAAAAAGGCAACACATGTTGGGCCAGGCATGGTGGATCATTCCTGTAATCCCAGCACTTTGAAAGGCCAAGGCGGGCGGATCACTTGAGGTCAAGGGTTTGAGACCAGCCTGGCCAACATGGTGAAACCCCATCTCTACTAAAAATATAAAAATTAGCTAGGCGTGGTGGCAGGGGCCTGTGGTCCCAGCTACTTGGGAGGTTGAGCCAGGAGAATCTCCTGAACTAGGGAGGCAGAGGTTGCAGTGAGCCGAGATCACGCCACTGCACTCTAGCCTTGGGGGCAGAACAAGATTCCGTCTCAAAAAAATAAATAGAAAAATGTTGGCCAGACATGGTGGCTTATGCCTGTGATTTCAGCACTTTGGGAGGCCAAGGTAGGCAGATCACATGAAGTCATGAGTTTGAGACCATCCTGGCCAACATGGTGAAACCTCGTCTCTACTAAAAATATAAAAATTAGCCAGGTAGGATGGTAGGGGCCTATAATCCCAGCTACTCAGGAGGCTGGGGCAGCAGAATCGCTTGAACCCCGGAGGTGGAGGTTGCAGTGAGCCAAGATGGGGCCACTGCACTCTAGCCTGGGTGACAGAGACTGTCTGAAAAAACGAAACAAAACAAAAAACAAAACTACACACGTCAAGGGCTAAGCACGGTGTCTGGCACATAGGAATTGCCCAGTAAAGTGTCCTTGAGTTGTCTTAACCTTTCCCTTTCCACCGAATTCCTTCTAGATTCTGATCCTCCTCATAAGAAACGTGCTCGAGTACAGTGGTTTGTCCGATTCTGTGAAGTCCCTGCCTGTAAACGGCATTTGTTGGGCCGGAAGCCTGGTGCACAGGAAATATTCTGGTATGATTACCCGGCCTGTGACAACAACATTAATGCGGAGACCATCATTGGCCTTGTTCGGGTAGGTGATGTCACAATCCTTGGTTCTACCTTGAAGCTTATTTCTGTCTGCCTCCTGAACTGCATGACCCCAGAAATATTACCGGCTCTAATTTACCCCATGGAGAATATATTATTTTCTGTCATCTTCTGTGCTTGCCTGTCTATTTCATCTCAACAAATATTTATTGAGAGCACATATCATGTGTTAGGAGCCTCCTGCAAGAAGTGACATTTGGGTTGTGACCTGAGGGATGAGCAGGAATTAGCAGATGTATCTCAGGTGGATGTTATATTTAGCTATGACTGTGGCATGCGTAGAGCATTGTGAGGCTGAATATGCTGGCTTAAACGAGGACTGCACCTTGAATAAATCAGTACAAAGAGTGCTAGTTGCTACAGACAAATTTGTATGACAGGATTTCATAATAAATCAGGTGCTAATGAGCGACTGGTTTGCATGCTGAAGTAAGTCACTGGTTATGAGATTTTCCTGAAGTGACTTCAGGCTCCCCAACATGGGATTAGGTTGTGGCGTGAGGTGTGGTTGTATGCTGATTCTGTGGTTCATTGAGCGTTAGGGCAGAGACTCTTGTCTGGTGTGATTATTGTAATTTATCTTTGAGTTAAATGAGCGAAGAAGAGAAAGCTAAAGGAGTGTGAGGCAGAGGCAGAAGTTGAGGCAGCAGGATGAGTATACACAGAGAGGCACAGGGCTTGGGGCATCTGGGCAGGAGCACAGTGGTGGGAATAGCAGGACTGTGACAAGACCACTTCAAGCAGTATTGCACACTCTGCAGGTAAAACGAGGCCAGATCTTAGAAGGCATTGAAAAAGTAGTTTAAGTAATTTGGTCTTGCAACAGTGGGAGTCATTATTGGCTGTTGAGCAGGAGAGCATGTTTAGATAAGTTGGTGGGGAAACTTGGCATAGGTGAACAGAATGGACTGGAAAAGAAAGCAATGGTAGGGTATAAGAATATCAGCTAGGAGGAATCTGTGAAAATAACCCAGGAGGGAGATGATGCGTATTTGAACTAGGTTGATAATAATAGGAATTGAGAGGTGAACAATAAACATGTTTTAAAATGAAAGGAATAATTTATATATTTCATTGATGTCTTTAAAGCCATTAATGATCAAATGAGTAAATACTCAGTAAATACTCATTATTCTTATGTGTTTTTCTAGCAATATGTTATG
Source organism: Mandrillus leucophaeus (assembly GCF_000951045.1). Classification (NCBI taxonomy): domain Eukaryota; kingdom Metazoa; phylum Chordata; class Mammalia; order Primates; family Cercopithecidae; genus Mandrillus; species Mandrillus leucophaeus. The sequence goes on along the minus strand of NW_012101365.1, from coordinate 1,851,282 downwards.
CCATGTCTGTGCCTCTTTAGATTGGAAAGGTAACATTTTAGGTACAGATGTGGACTTACATGTTTTTAATTGTAGCTCTGATGGCATACTCCTTGGCTGTCTTGGGGCTCATCTCTTCCTGCTTACCTGTACTTCTGAATTCAGGTGATACCTTTAGCCCCAAAGGATGTGGTACCGACCAATCTGAAAAATGAGAAGACTCTCTTTGTGAAACTCTCCTGGAATGAGAAGAAGTTCAGGCCACTGTCCTCAGAACTGTTTGCGGAGTTGAATAAACCACAAGAGAGTGCAGCCAAGTGCCAGAAGCCCGTGGGAGCAAAGAGTGAGAGTGCAGAAAGCCCTTCTTGGACCCCAGCAGAACATGTGGCCAAAAGGATTGAATCAAGGCACTCCACCTCCAAATCTCGCCAAACTCCTACCCGTCCTCTTACCCCAAGAGCCAGGAAGAGGCTGGAGCTTGGCAGTAAGTTGTGGAAGGGATCACAGTGGGCAATACTGGGGCTAAAGGATTATGTGATAAAAATGTTCATTTATGGGACAGTATTGAGTTAGTGATCATAGTGC
>NW_012101365.1:1847243-1847883 GCF_000951045.1 Mandrillus leucophaeus | reverse complement strand
TGCTCTTGTCGCCCAGGCTGGAGTGCAGTGGCACCATCTTGGCTCACTGCAAGCTCCGCCTCCCGGATTCAAGCCATTCTCCTGCCTCAGCCTCCGAAGTAGCTGGAACTACAGGCACCCGCCACCACGCCCAGCTAATTTTTTGTATTTTTGGTAGAGACAGGGTTTCACCGTGTTAGCCAGGATGGTCTCGAGCTCCTGACCTCACGATCTGCCTCCCAAAGTGCTGGGATTACAGGCGTGAGCCGCCACACCTGACCAACTTTTTGTAGGATTTTTGTTTTGCTACTGTTTGATTCTGTCTTTATAGTCACTGATTTTTATTTGTTCATTGCCTGTGTTTAGAGTAGCTCCTCTCAGAGGCCTTTTTGTCATTCCTTTGCTGGCTGATAGCACCATTAGGAAATGGAGCAACCCCAGAAGAGCGGGTGTGTGGGCTGGAATTAGATTGCTGCAGTTGGTCATGTGACCTTTGACAAACTCCTTTAAGGTCCTCGTCACTTGATTTCTTTGCCTGAAAAGGGGGATAGCTGTAGTACCTACCTTGTAGGGTTATTAGAAGGATTAAAGATCGGCCGGGTGTGGTGGCTAACGCCTGTAATCCCAGCACTTTGGGAGGCCGAGGCAGGCAGATCACAAG
>NW_012101365.1:1826023-1841768 GCF_000951045.1 Mandrillus leucophaeus | reverse complement strand
CCTCCAAATCTCGCCAAACTCCTACCCGTCCTCTTACCCCAAGAGCCAGGAAGAGGCTGGAGCTTGGCAGTAAGTTGTGGAAGGGATCACAGTGGGCAATACTGGGGCTAAAGGATTATGTGATAAAAATGTTCATTTATGGGACAGTATTGAGTTAGTGATCATAGTGCACTATAGCCTGGAACTCAAGTGATCAAGCTCAAGCAATCCTCTGGCCTCAGCCTCCCCAGTAGCGGGGACTACAAGGGTAGGTCACTGCACTTGGCTCTATTTTCTGGGTTTTTTTGTTTTTGTTTTTTGAGACAGAGTCTTGCTGTGTCACCCAGGTTGGAATGCAATGGCACACTCATGACTTATTGTAGGCTTGACCTCCTGGGCTCAAATGATCCTCCTGCCTCAGTCTCCCAAGTAGCTGGGACTACAAGTGCATACCACTATGCCTGGCTAATTTTATTTTAATTTTTTGTAGCAAGAGGGTCTTGCCATGTTGCCCAGGCTGGTCTCAAACTCCTGGGCTCAAGTGATCCACCCGCCTTGGCCTCCCAAAGTGCTGGGATTACAGGCATGAGCCACTATGCCCAGCTATCAGAGTTTGTGTTTCATTTTAAGACTTCACCCATTTTTTATTTAATTTTTTAAATATGTGAAACATTAATATCATTCGAGTCAAAACTACTTAAATCTACCTAGAAAAGCACTACTCCTTTCCTTGCCTTCCCACCCTGCTTACCCCACTTTCTACATGTTAATTAATTGTTTTACTTTCTGGTTTATCTTTCGTATGTTTCCTTTTGGAAGAATCAGCAGATGTGTATGCATATATGTATACCTATGTACAGACACGCATATATTTTTATTTTTCATTTTCTTACCAATAGGGTAGCATACTGGATATATTCTTTTCCAACTTGCTTTTTCCCCTTACAGTGTATCTGAAACTCACTCCACAGCCTTTCTGAGAGCTCATCCTCACTTGTTATATATAGTCATTCATCCTTTTTGAATTTTTTGTGTAGGTGTCAAGTTCTTCAAGTATAAGTTACTTGTATTCTTGATAGCTCTATCGTACACTATGTGTTTTAGGAACTGAATGTAAAGTACAAAACAGAAAATGCTGCAAAAATATTAACTAATCTGTAATACCACCTTCAGAAATGAAGGGGCTGACTGGGGCCGGTGGCTCATGCCTGTAATCCCAACACTTTTGGAGGCCGAGGCAGGTGGATCGACTGAGGTCAGGCATTCAAGACCAGCCTGGCCAACATGGTGAAACCCCGTCTCTACTAAAAATGCAAAAAATTAGCCGGGTGTGGCAGCATGTGCCTGTAGTCCCAGCTATTCGGGAGGCTGAGCAGGAGAATCGCTTGAACCCGGGAGGCACAGGTTGCAGTGAGCTGAGATCACACTATTGCGCTCCAGCCTGGGCGACAGAGCGAGACTCTGTCTCAAAAAAAAGAAAAAAGAAAAAAAAAGAAATGGGGGGGTTTTTCTTTTTTTTTTCCTTATGTCCTTTCTTCTTCATCTTTCAACTCTGTTGAAATTTTACCTTTCTTTCAACGTATATCTCAAAAGCCATCTTTATGAGCACTCATGTGCTTCTGGACACTTATTTCACTTTATATAATATAATAGGCAGTCTTGTATATCATCCGTTAGACTAGAGTGTTTTGTGTATTGGAACCAGGGTTGAGCCTCATTCAACATTTGTTTAACCTTAGCCCCCATCACATGCCTGCCTTTTTAACTGCGCAGTTGGTATCTGCAAATGGGCAGCTGGGGTCCTTGGTGCTGTGGTCCTCGTGAGGGAGAAGCAATTCCACACAGTTTTGTGTATTCACAGAATCCAGTGGATTGTTCCCAGGAACCCCACTTCTCTCCAGTGGCAGATACAATCTGGGTTATTGTGCTATCAAGTAATCATTGTTACTTGATAGCATCTCTCGTATACATTTCTTCAAATGTCATTGAGTTAGGATTGAAGGCGTGTGATGTTACCCTAATTGAGACCCACTGTTCTGATAGGTTATTTCAGGGAAACCTGTTAGAGATGAGAGAAGACTTATCCCATTTATCTGCAAAAGCTGACTTAAAATTTGACTTAAAATTTGACTTACGGTTCTAACTAGGAAAATCACTCCTAAAATTTAGGTGAGAGATGAAAAATTATTAGAGCTACCTGGGCTGGAGAAAGAAAGCCTGGAATGATTAAAAATATAGCTAATTCATGTTTTACGTATAACTCGGTGGCAGAATTTGGCTGTAATGAGATTACGGGTTTGTATGTTGTTAGGTAAAAAACTTACACATTGTCTGTGGTGATTTATCTTGAGGCTTAGGTAACCCTCAGATGTCCCAGCAGACTTCACGTGCCTCCTTGGATTCTCCAGGAAGAATGAAACGGAAAGTGGCCTTCTCGGAGATCACCTCACCTTCTAAGAGATCTCAGCCTGATAAACTTCAGACCTTGTCTCCAGCTCTGAAAGCCCCAGAGAAAACCAGAGAGACTGGACTCTGTTATACTGAGGATGATGAGGCTTCACCCAAACGTTGCATAATCCTGAGAACCCGAATTCCAGCTTCGAAAACCATAGACATTAAAGAGGAGAGAATACTTACCCCTATCAGAGGGGGACAGAAATCTTCAGTGATGCCATCTGTGATTCTGAAACCAGAAAACATCAAAAAGAGGTGACCAGGGACATTATCCACAGAGCAAACTGAAATTCTTCACATCATGTGAAGTGTGTGGGTCATAGTCAAAAAAGTTAGAACAGTAGTTGAAAAACCTATGTCACAGAATTATTGGGGAGCTTTCTTAAAATACAGATTTCTAGGCCTCTTCCCACACCTGGTGAGTCAGACTCCAAGCACTGGTCCTAGGAATCTATATTTGGAAATGCTATTCAGATGATTCCAATATACCCGAGCTGTTATTTGGGGATCATTGCTATAGAAGACAACTTCCCAAACCTGCATTGCTATCCAGTTTGGGATTTCATTAGTTCCTGTGGCTTTTTGCCACATTTTAACAGTCATTTTTTAAGGCAGTTTTTCATTGTTGTTGTTTAATTTTATTTCAATAGTTTTTGGGGAACAGGTGGTTTTTGGTTACATGGGTAAGTTTTTAAGTGGTGATTTCTGAGGTTTTGGTGCACTTGTCACCTGACCAGTGTACATTGTACCCGATATGTAGTCTTTTATTTCTCACCCCTCTTCCACCCTTCCCCTTGAGTCCCCAAAGTCCCTTATATCATTCTTATGCCTATGCATCCTCATAGCTTAGCTCCCACTTATAAGTGAGGATATGTGATATTTGATTTTCCATTCCCAAGTTACTTCACTTAGAATAATGGTCTCAACTCCATCCAAGTTGCTGGAAATGCCATTATTTCTTTGTTTTATGGCTGAGTAGTATTCCATGATAAATATATACCACATTTTCTTCATCCACTCATTGGTTGATGGGCATTTAGGCTGGTTCCATATTTTTGCCATTGCAAATTGTGCTGCTATAAACATGTGTGTGCATGTGTCTTTTTTTAATATAATGACTTCTTTTCCTTTGGGTAGATACCCACAAGTGGGATTGCTGAATCAAATGGTGGATCTACTTTTAGTTCTTTAAGGAATCTCCACAGTGTTTTCTATAGTGGTTGTACAACTGTACATTCCCACCAGCAGTGTAGAAGTATTCCTTTTTCACTGCATCCACACTAACATCTATTATTTTTTGCTTTTTAAATTATGGCCATTCTAACAGGAATAAGGTGGTATTTCATTGTGGTTTTAATTTGCATTTCCCTGATAATTAGTGCTGTTGAATATTTTTTTCGTATGTTTGCTGGCTGTTTCTATACCTTCTTTTGAGAATTGTCTATTCATGTCCTTTGCCTACTTTTTTTCCCTTTTGTTTTTTTTGAAAGGGAGTCTTGATCTGTTGCCCAAGCTAGAGTACAGTGGTGCAAACTTGGCTCACTACAACCTCCACCTCCTGAGTTCTAGCAATTCTCCTGCCTCAACCTCCTGAGTAGCTGGGACTACAGGCACTTGCCACCACGCCCGACTAATTTTTGTATTTTAGTAGAGGCGGGATTTCACCATGTTGGCCAGGCTAGTCTCAAACTCCTACCTCAAGTGATCAACTCACCTCAGCCTCCCAGAGTGCTGGGATTACAGGTGTGAGCCACCGCACCTGGCTTTTTGCCCACTTTTTGATGGGATTATTTGTTTTTTTCTTGCTGATTTGTTTGAGTTCCTTGTAGATTCTGGATATTAGTCCTTTGTTGGATGCATAGTTTGCAAATATTTTCTCCCACTCTGTGGATTGTCTGTTTATAGTCTGCTGATTATTTCTTTTGCTGTGCAGAAGCTTTTTAGTATCATTAGGTCCCATTTATTTATTGTTGTTTTTGTTGCATTTGCTTTTGCTTTCTAAGTCATTAATTCTTTGCCTAACAATGTCTAGAAGACTTTTTCCAAAGTTAGAATTTCTTTTTTCTAGATTTTTTTTTTTTTTTTTTGAGACGGAGTCTCACTCTGACGCCCAGGCTGGAGTGCAGTGGCATGATCTCAGCTCACTGCAACCTCTGCTTCCCAGGTTCAAGCAATTCTTCTGCTTCAGCCTCCCAAGTAGCTGGGACTACTGGCGCGTGCCACCACACCTGGCTAATTTTTGTATTTTTGGTAGAGACGGGGTTTCACCATATTGGCCAGACTGGTCTTGAACTCCTGACCTTGTGACCCACCTGCCTCAGCCTCCCAAAGTACTGAGATTACAGGCGTGAACCACCACGCCTACCCATTATCTTCTAGATTTTTTATGGTTTCAGGTTTTAGATTTAAGTCTCTGATCCATCTTTAGTTGATTTTTGTATAAGATGAGAGATGAGGATTCAGTTTCATTCTTCTTCTTTTTTTTTTTTTCTTTTTTTGGAGACAGAGTTGTGCTCTTGTTGTCCAGGCTGGAGTGCAGTGGCACGATCTTGGATTACTGCAACCTTGCGGGTTCAAGCAATTCTCCTGCCTCAGCCTCCCAAGTAGCTGGGATTATAGGCATCTGCCACCGCCCAGCTAATTTTTTGTATTTTTAGTAGAGACTAATCTCTCAAACTCCTGACCTCAGGTGATCCACCCACCTCGACCTCCCAAAGTGCTGGGATTACAGGCATGAGCCACCACGGCTGGCCCGTTTCATTCTTCTACATGTGGCTTGCCAATTATTCCAGCACCATTTGTTGAATAGGGTGTCCTTTTTCCACTTTATGTTTTTGCTTGCTTTGTCGAAGATCAGTTGGCTATATTTGGCTTTATTTCTGGGTTCTCTGTTCTGTTCCATTGGTCTATGTGCCTATTTTTATACCAGTACCATTTTGTTTTGGTAACTATATCCTTGAAGTTATAGTTTGAAGTCAGGTAATGTGATGCCTCCACATTTTTCTTTTTGCTTAGTATTGCTTTGTCTATGCGGGCTTTCTTTTTTGGTCCATATGAATTTTAGTATTTTTTTTTTAGTTCTGTGAAGAATGATGATAGTATTTTGATAGTAATTGCATTGAATATGTTGAATCTGTAGATTGCTTTTGCAGTGTGGTCATTTCACAATATTGATTCTACCCATCCATGAGCATGGGATGTGTTTCCATTTGTTTGTGTCATCTCTGATTTCTTTCAGCAATGTATCAGATCTAGGACCTTTTTGGATGAGTCTTTAGGGTTTTCTAGGTATATGATCGTATCATTGGTGAACATGAACAGTTTGACATACTCTTTTTTAATTCGGATGCCCTTTATTTCTTTGTCTTGTCTGATTGCTCTGGCTAGGACTCATTTTTTAACTGGAGACTATTCTCAAATACAAACTGTACAAAAATATAAGACATTTAGAACAAACTTTGCTGTACAAATAAAAATGCAACAAGCCAGAAGTTACAATTTGTAGTATTTGCTACCTAGAAACTTCAGCACCTGTTCCATAATAGGTTGCTCAATAAATGCTTTATATTGAATATACAGCTGCATTTCTGCTAACCTTGAGCCTGTGTGGATAGTAAATTCATACATGCATCAGAAACAAAAAAAGACAAGCACCTCTCCCTGGGAGTAGTATATTTTGGTTTCTAGTTGGGGAGGTGGTGAGTCTGATTTAAATAAGCTTAAGGCAGACTTTGAACTCTGGGTTTGAGTCAAGCTTCAGTTATAACTTTTTAGTTATAATGTTTTGCCAACTTTTTAGCAAAAAGAAAGTTTGGTCTTTTCAAAGTATATATAAAAAGACTGGGAGCCAATCAGGCCACTTGACTATCTTCTAGTGCCTTTTGGACACTCTGGTGTCCAAAACTGCTTCCCGTGACCTTGCTGTGATTTCTTGTAGGGATGCAAAAGAAACAGAAGCTCAGAATGAAGCCACCTCTACTCCCCGTCATATCCGCAGAAAGAGTTCTGTCTTGTCTATGAACCGGATTAGGCAGCAGCTTCGGTAAGACGACTACTTGGCAGGCAGAGAAACATTGCTGCCATCTCTGATATCTATACTCTTATCTCTCAAAGCCTCTTATATTGTTTATTTGCCAGTCCATTGAAATTGATCTTTTACCAGGCCAGGCGCGGTGGCTCAAGCCTGTAATCCCAGCACTTTGGGAGGCCGAGACGGGCAGATCACGAGGTCAGGAGATCGAGACCATCCTGGCTAACACGGTGAAACCCCGTCTCTACTAAAAAAATACAAAAAAAACTAGCCAGGCGAGGCGGCGGGGTCCTGTAGTCCCAGCTACTCAGGAGGCTGAGGCAGGAGAATGGCGTAAACGTGGGAGGCGGAGCTTGCAGTGACCTGAGATCCCGCCACTGCACTCCGGCCCAGGTGACAGAGCGAGACTCTGTCTCAAAAAAAAAAAAACCAAAATTGACCTTTTACCTAGCATGTCTGGAATTATGTTAAGTTTCAGATAAGTGTCTTAGTTTGAAGGGGCAAGAAATACTTCCTGGGCTTAGGTGGCTCCCATCCCTAATCATCATGTCCAGCAAGACTGGTGGTGGGATGGGGTGCCTAAGAGCATGAACTTGGATTCTGACAGATCTGAATTTGAACCTGGGCTTTGTCATTTACTATCTGTGTAACCTTGGGAAGGCAAATTTACCTTTCTAAGTCTGAAATTCCTCATCTACACAATATAATAATATACATGTCATAAATTTGTTGAGGGGTTTAATGATACAATATAAATAATGCTCCTAACAGATTGTCTCAGTAGCAAGCAGCCATGTTGTCTGGTCACAAGGACCCTGCAATGCTTGTAATCCACACTAACGTTATGGAGTTCTTCTTATTTAGACTTGAACACTGAGTAGCAAAAAATATGTCCCTACCATTTAGGTTTCTAGGTCATAGTAAAAGTGACCAAGAAGAGAAAGGGATTCTGCCAGCAGCAGAGATTTCAGAATCTAGCAGTGACGAAGAAGAGGCTTTCACACCGCCCGTTCCAAAGAGAACACCCAGAACTGTGTCCAGGAACCTGCGATCTTCCTTGAAGTCATCCTTACATACCCCCACGAAGATGCCAAAGAAAAGTGTAAGGTTCTACTAGGTTTACTTCCCATCGAAGCATCCCTCTCTTAGTTTAAAAGTTACAAATGCTGAGGTCACAGATTAGTAACAGCTGGAATCTGAGGACAGGTCTGTTATATTAAATGCTATTCCTTGTGGAATATTCATGGAGAAAGGGACCTAAGTGAACACTGGGACTGAAAATAAATCTAGTAGAGAGTGATTTTTGAGTTAAGTCCCTTTTACGGTACAGAATCAGACAGCCAAGAGCTGAACTTCCTGAGGGAAGTACAAGACCCACTCCTCTTTGCATCTCCCACGGAGCACTGGCAGAGTGGGTATCGCATGTACGGCCACAGAGCCGTGGTGTTAGTTTTGTTGTCCCACTTGACACACCTGAGAAACCAGGAGTGCTACTTACATATTGGTAACAAATCGTGTCACAGCAAGATGGAAGGAGGAGATCAATGGACATCTTTTCTGCTTCCTGTGGAACTTTAGCAGAACACCGAAAAGGTATTCAGATCAGGATCTTCTGATTTTTGAGTGTGCTTGAGAAATGTTTGAATTAAAGTTAAATTGAGAGAGCATCTTATTCTTTGGAACGCAATTGGGAAATCTTAATTAGAAGACTTTCTAAAGCTGATGTCCATTTCTCCACATGAAGATGTGATTTGGCTTGGGTTGAAATCAAAGAAAAATCTCGGCTAGGCATGGTGGCTCATGCCTGTAAATCCAGCACTTTGGGAGGCCGAGGTGGACAGATCACTTGAGGTCAGGAGTTCAAGACCAGCCTGGCCAACAATGGTGAAACCCTGTCTGTGCTAAAAATACAAAAATTAGCCGGGCTAATGGTGGCAGGCGCCTGTAATCCCAGCTACTCTGGAGGCTGAGGCGGGAGAATCACTTGAACCTGAGAGGCGGAGGTTTCAGTGAGCTGAGATGGCACCATAGCACTCTAGCCTGGGCGTCAGAGTGAGACTATCTCAAGAAAAAAGAAAAGTCTCCAGGGAAAGGAATCCAGTAGATCAGTCGTCCCCAGCCCTTTTGGCACCAGGGACCCGCTTCGTGGAAGACACATTTTCTACAGATGGCAGGGACTTGGGGGATGGTTTCAGGATGAAATTGTTCTACCCCAGATCTCCAGGCATTAGATTCTCATAAGGAGTGTGCAACCTAGATCCCTTGCACACGCAGTTCGCAATAGGGTTCACACTCCTATGAGAATCGAATGCCTCTGCTGCTCTAGCAGAAGGCAGAGCTCAGGTGGTAATGCTCACCCGCCCACCACTCTTCCTCCTGCTGTGTGTCCTGGTTCCTAACAGGCCTCTGGTTTGATTGTGCCTCCTCGCCCCAACCCAAAAGTAGGGATATAAGGCGTAGGGTACCTTCAGCATAATAAAAGGCAGAAGCCCATCAGGTTTCTTGATACTTTCTCAGCAAGGCCTTGTCAGTTCTTTTCAGTTTTCTCCAAAATCAATAAATGTAGACTTTTTTTTTTTTTTTTTTGAGACAGGGTCTTGCTCTGTCTCTTGCCGAGGCTGGAGTGCAGTGGTGCAATCTCAGCTCACTGTAGCCTCAACTTCCCAGGCTCGAGCAATCCTTCCACCTCAGCCTCCCTAGTAGCTAGTGCCATCATGCCTAGCTAATTTAGAGGGGGCTTTCACCTCTGTGTTGCCCAGGCTGGCCTCGAACTCCTGAGTTTAAGCAGTCCTCCTGCCTCAGCCTTCCAAAGTGCTGGGATTACAGACGTGCATCACCACACCAGCCTGTAAAGCCTTTTAAACAGATAGAGTTTAAGTGCGTTCTGCCTCGGGAGGAAGTGGAGAGATTGTTCTTTCTCTAGCCAGGCTGAAAACAGAGGGTGGGTAGAGTGAGATGCCGCATAGGAGAGAATGCTTTGTAGAAATTCCATGAAGATGAGGGAAGCAGCAACAGGCCTGCTCCAGCAAGCCATGAGCAAGGAAGAAGATAGAGGGCTGCTAGACTAGACTAAGCAGTGATCTGGGGGTTTGGAGTGGAAAAATCTACCAAGGTTTCTCCAAGTCCTGCACTGTGGGCCATGGAAGTCCTGGGCTGATGCTTGACCATATCTTCAAGTAAGCCCAGAGAAAGATCTTATGAATCAAACGTAGTTTATGCTTTCTCTTCTCTTCTGTATTTGGGCAGAGTAGTTAGGGTTTCTTAAACATTTCTTGTCTTTCAAGATAATATTTTACTTTTCAATAGTATTTCATCCAAACTTAAGTCTTTCCTCAGACTGACAATGTTACAAATCCTGATACTATATGTACATTAGAAAACAGAAACCGTGTTGGGACGATGAACAAAGTTTATGCAATGTAAGGTGTGAGAGAGGAAGAGTCGTGGTCCTTTATCCAGGAAGGAACTAAGAGGAATTCACCACCTCTCTTCCTGTTATCAGATCAGCACAAATCACATTAGCTGGTGTGTCCTGGATGGTGTTTTGCTGTTTCTTTGTGAAATATGTTCTCTGTTTTGAATACAGCTCAAGCCTAAAACGCCACGTTGTGCCACTCCTCAGATCCGTAGTCGAAGTCTGGCTGCCCAGGAGCCAGCCAGTGTGCTGGAGGAAGCCCGACTGAGGTACTGCTGCTCTTGATTCCCTTTCAGGGAGGCAGGAACCATGCGGCCTCTGCTTTCATTCACATGAAATGGGAGTGATTAGCAGTCACTGGTCTACCAAATAAAGGTAGATACCCTATGTGTCTACACTTTTACCTATCTAGGTAAAGTGAGTGTGTGTATTTAGGAAAAAGAAACCTCTCAAGCAGCATCTGGGTAAGCCAGTGTGGACAGGTCCTGGGAGGATTGACCTTCCTGTCTACTGCCATCATTTCCGCAGGGATGGAAGATGATTAGTCAGGACAGTGCCTCGTTGTTATGATGCCCTTTAGAACCATATGGAGACTTTCATATAAGTCTGGATCCTGTCAGAAATCAAGGAAAATCTGAATCTCCTATGGGATGAGGTCCACCCATGTGATTTGGTTGGAGAAATGGAGGCCAAGGACTATGAGGCTAAATGGAGGGATTTGAAAATGAAGGGATTCTCTGGCATTTGAAATTGAGTTTTCATGTAGAAATATAGACAAGAAACCGTAATCATTTTCCATTGATTAATGAGTAGATGGTTGGGGAATGTTCCTAAAGTCTTCCTTTTCTCCTATTTACCACCAATGGTAGGCTACACGTTTCTGCTGTACCTGAGTCCCTTCCCTGTCGGGAACAGGAATTCCAAGACATCTACAACTTTGTGGAAAGCAAACTCCTTGACCGTACTGGAGGGTGAGTCACGTGAGGCAGGCAGGGTAGTTTGGGGAATAAGGCCCCTGTTAGTAGAAGCCTGTTCAGCCATACAGGCTTTCTCCAGTATCATCAGACTACACCAAATCCTTGCTGAAGCCTAAAGCTTCTGAAACATTTGTTGCCAAAGTAATCCTATAGGAACAGAAATGTTGCCTTTCAGAAAGAATGAAACTGGCCTTCTTTGAGTAGGCAGTTTGCATATGGCATTACTTGTAGAATGAATGATTCTATATAAGCAGGTCCTACTCTGACCAGCTTCCAAGGATGGTCCCTACTGCCCCCACCTCCACATTTCAAGGATCTTGGTCCTTCCCTCAGTATACATTCACACGCTCCTAACTGATTATAGCATGTAGTGTCTGGCTGAGACCTACCCCACGAGTTTTCCCCTCTTGCTCTAGGTGCATGTACATCTCTGGTGTCCCTGGGACAGGGAAGACTGCTACTGTGCATGAGGTGATGCGCTGCCTGCAGCAGGCAGCCCAAGCCAATGATGTTCCTCCCTTTCAATACATTGAGGTCAATGGCATGAAGCTGACGGAGCCCCACCAAGTCTATGTACAAATCTTGCAGGTAAGCAGAGCTGTTTAGGCTTTTTGGAAAATACTGTTTCTTCGTGGCACATGAAAAAGGAAAGAGTTACTTAATTTTGTGTGTATTGCATGTTCATGATATACCAGGCATTGTCCTTTCTGTAGAGGTAGCAAGGGCAGGGAAGGCAGAATTCTTACCCTAAGGGACTTCAAAGTCTAGGAGCTGGATAATGACTACAAGCCAGGAAGCCAGTACTTTTCCACATGGTGAAAACTGTGAGCTCACAGCAGTGTAGCGACATGGAAAAGGGGTCCATGGCAGGCCAGAGGTTGAGTCTTGCTGTTTCATCCATGGGCTGTTATTTTGGAGCAGGTAGCATCCAGTCATAGAATTATGTAATAGTGATTTTAAGGGGGCTTCTGGCCCAGCCTGTGGCTCATTTGCTTTTCAAACTCACACACTTTCTTTATCTTCTCTTTTGGCGCCTTCTCTTGTCCTTCCAGGTTAGGGTTAAGACTAGATTGGGAGGCAGAACATAGGATACCGAAGTCCTCAGGCTAAATGCCTCCCTCCATTTACAGATTTAACTTTAATCCCAGAGGAGTAAGATCCTTACAGTTCCTCACAACTGTGTTTCTCCTAATGCAGAAGCTAACAGGCCAAAAAGCAACAGCTAACCACGCGGCAGAACTGCTGGCAAAGCGATTCTGCACCCGAGGGTCTCCTCAGGAAACCACCGTCCTGCTTGTGGATGAGGTGAGGTGCCCATGGGAGGACAGGAGAAGAAATGGGGCTGTCCTTACGTTTTAGGAGCAAGTGCTGGGTGGAAGGGAGGAAAGTCCTGGCTTCTTTCTCTATTCTTATGAGCCATTTTCTGGTGCTGAGAGGCATGTGTCAATGGACTGCTTTGGTGCTATGATCTGGGAAACATGCAGCTAAAGCAGTGGTTATAGGTCTTCATTCTGAAGCCCCAGCTCAGTCTCTGTGATTGACTCGGCATCTCTCTCCTTTTCCCTGGCAGCTCGACCTTCTGTGGACTCACAAACAAGACATAATGTACAATCTCTTTGACTGGCCCACTCATAAGGAGGCCCGGCTTGTGGTCCTGACAATTGCCAACACAATGGACCTGCCAGAGCGAATCATGCTGAACCGGGTGTCCAGCCGACTGGTAGGTTCTAGGGCAGTTCCCATGCTGTTATTGCAGATCTGTAAGCTTGGCCAAGAAGTTCTGCAAAAATGGTCCAGGTGTGGTGGCTCACGTCTGTAAACTCAGCACTTTGGGAGGCCAAGGTGGGGGGACCACTTGAGGTCAGGAGTTCAAGACCAGCCTGGCCAACACGGCAAAACCCCATCTCTACTAAAAATACAAAAATTAGCCAGGTGTGGTGGTGCGCGCCTGTAGTTCCACTTACTCAGGAAGCTGAGGCAGGAGAATTGCTTGAACTCCAGAGGCAGAGGTTGCAGTGAGTTGAGATCATGCCACTGCACTCCAGCCTGGCAACAGAGCCAGACTCCATCCCCCCCAAAAAAAGTTCTGCAAAAATGAATACTGAAATGGTACATTAAGAAATGTGATTTCTGCAATGCTTATAGTTTCTATGTTAGAATATATCAACACTGCATGATTTTCTGCAAACATCGTATCTTGGTGTTCTGCTACCCGTGGACTTTTAAACTGCACCAAGCCATGGAGGTTTAATTGTTTTAACAAATGTTTTAAGCTGGGCACAGTGGCTCACGCCTATAATCCCAGTACTTTGGGAGGCCAAGGCTGGCGGATCACCTGAGGTCAGGAGTTCGAGACCAGCCTGACCAACATGGAGAAACCCCATCTCTACTAAACATACAAAAATTAGCCAGGTGTGGTGGCACATGCCTGTAGTCCCAGCTACTTGGGAGGCTGTGGCGGGAGAATCGCTTGAACCCAGGAGGCGGAGGTTGCAGTGAGCCGAGATCACGCCACTGCACTCCAGCCTGGGCAGCAAGAGTGAAACTCCGTCTCAAAAAAAAAAGTTTTAGCACTTATAACCTGCCAGGCAGTGTTAGGTGCTTGGAATAGTGCAATAAACCAGGGAGATGCAATGTCTGCCCTCACGGGCCCTGCAGTTCAGCAGGAAGCACAACAAGAAATCATGAAGAGCCTGGTAAGTGAAGCCAAGTGCAGTGACAATGTATAGCATAGATCTGAAGATTCTCTCACCTACTTCAGTTGAAGCACCTCAACTTTTATCTACTTCCAAATGATTCTGATAGAATCAAAGGTCCTTAGACTGGGCACGGTGGCTCATGCCTGTAATCCCAGCTTAGGCCGGGCATAGTCGCTCACACCTGTAATCCCAGCACTTTGGGAGGCCGAGGCAGGTGGATCACGAGGTCAGGAGATCGAGACCATCCTGGCTAACATGGTGAAACCCTGTCTCTACTAAAAATACAAAAAATATATCTGGGTGTGGTGGTGGGTGCCTGTAGTCCCAGCTACTTGGGAGGCTGAGACAGGAGAATGGCATGAACCCAGGATGTGGAGCTTGCAGTGAGCCGAGATCACGCCACTGCACTCCAACCTGGGCAACAGGCTCAAAAGAAAAAGGAAAAGAAGAAAAAAAGAATCAAAGGTCCTTAAATGAAATGAAAAAATCGTTCGAGAACTACTGCCCTGCAGGACACCACTGGTCATCGTCAGTAAAGGCAGTGGTAGTCTAGGTATGAAATGTGCAATTTGTTATATGGGACCTGGGAATTGGGTTTGGGGGCCCAAGGGTGACTTTCCACCTGGATAATCAATGGGCAATCAACGAACTTACTCCTCTGTCGTTTTGGCTCCCCAGGGTCTTACCAGGATGTCCTTCCAGCCCTACACATATAGCCAGCTACAGCAGATCCTAAGGTCCCGGCTCAAGCAGCTAAAGGCCTTTGAGGATGATGCCATCCAGCTGGTAGCCAGGAAGGTAAGTCCTGCACCCATAAATCAGTCAGCACATCTTTCTGAGTACCTGCTTGGTATGAGGCCCTGTATGCTTGGTATGATGCTCTGAGGATGGAGAGAAAGTTAGAAAGTCCTGTAAACATATAAAAAAAGAGAGACAAGATTCCGAGAAATTCCTTAGCCTTGTTATTTTATGATTGATTAGAGGGCCATAAGTATTGTGGGTTTATATGCAAGCTAATATGAATTGATCCAGGGAGCAAGCAGTTTTGCATGATGAAAGGGACAATATGGTCAGGTAGACAAACCTGGTCCAAGTTCTGGCTCTAACGCTTAGTGGGCATGCAGAAGGTTATAGCAAAGTTGCTTAAAAATTTCCTGAGCAGGGCTGGGCGCGGTGGCTCAAGCCTGTAATCCCAGCACTTTGGGAGGCCGAGACGGGTGGATCACGAGGTCAGGAGATCGAGACCATCCTGGCTAACACGGTGAAACCCCGTCTCTACTAAAAAATACAAAAAACTAGCCGGGCGAGGTGACGGGCGCCTGTAGTCCCAGCTACTCGGAAGGCTGAGGCAGGAGAATGGCGTAAACCTGGGAGGCGGAGCTTGCAGTGAGCTGAGATCCGGCCACTGCACTCCAGCCTGGGCGACAGAGCAAGACTCCGTCTCAAAAAAAAAAAAAAAAAAAAAAATTTCCTGAGCCTCAGTTTTCTTCTCTGAAGAAGAATGGGAGTACTTACCTCATAGGGCTGTCTCTTATACACATCTAGATGTGTATAACCACTGCACTCCAGCCTGGGCGACAGAGCAAGACTCCGTCTCAAAAAAAAAAAAAAAAAAAAAAAATTTCCTGAGCCTCAGTTTTCTTCTCTGAAGAAGAATGGGAGTACTTACCTCATAGGGTCATTGTGAAAATATAACAAGACCATGTCTATAACATGCCCAGCAAGGCACACTCTCCAGGCTAGATTCGAGTTATTAGATGCCCCTCCCCTCTAAGTCTAACAGGAGAATGCTCCCTGAGAGTTCACCACAGACCAGTCTCCCTGGCTGCTGAGGAACAAAGTAGGTTAAAAGTCTGCCTCAAGCTGAAAGAAAGAAAGAAAAACCGTACATCCACAAATATTTCAGCACATAAAAGAATTATAAACTTATTTCTAGTTTCCTCTTGCCGACACACTGTTCACCCTGAGTGGCTGTAGCAGCAGCACATGACTGTGACTCCTGCTCAAAACTGGCTACTATATTAGGGACTGGGGTCAGAGGTGAGCCAACTGTGTGCCTGTCTCCAGGCTTTGCTTTCCAGGAGGGAGATCCTCAAAGTTATCATCTAGGCATTTTATGGGTAAAGTTTTTCACTTTTGCTGTTATGCATAGTCTAAGAGTCTTTTTCTTTTCTCCGAATGATCCTTTTTT
>NW_012101365.1:1790179-1825172 GCF_000951045.1 Mandrillus leucophaeus | reverse complement strand
CCAGGCTGGAGTGCAGTGGCACGATCTTGGCTCACCACACCCTCCGCCTCCTGGGTTCAAGTGATTCTCCTGCCTCAGCCCCCGAGTAGCTGGGACTACAGGCACATGCCACCACGCCCAGCTAATTTTTGTATTTTTAGTAGAGACAGGATTTCACCATGTTGGCCAGGCTGGTCTCGATCTCTTGACCTCCTGATCCACCCACCTCGGCCTCCCAAAGTGCTGGGACTACAGGCGTGAGCCACTGTGCCTGGCAAATTTCTGATTGCCTACCTTGGTAGAAGAGGAGTAAACTTTAGGGCAAAGAGTTTGATGGGAAAAGTACAAATTGCCATGGCCCCAGCTTTTCTAACAGAGCCTCCCTCAGTGGCCGTATGTTCACCCAACAGTGTGAAATAGAGGAAGGATCTAGGACAAAGGTCAGCAAACTTTTCTTTTTTTTTTTTTTTTGAGACAGAGTTTTACTCTTGTCACCCAGGCTGGAGTGTAATGGTGCGATCTCAGCTCACTGCAACCTCTGCCTCCTGGGTTCAGGCGATTCTGCTGCCTCAGCCTCCCAAGTAGCTGGGATTATAGTCATGCGCCACCACACCCGGCTAATTTTGTATTTTTAGTAGAGACAGGGTTTTACCATGTTTATTGCCCAGGCTGGTCTTGAACTCCTGACCTCAGGTGATCCACCCTCCTTGGCCTCCCAAAGTGCTGGGATTACAGCCAATAAAACTTTATTTATAAAAAGATGGTGAGCCATATTTTGTTGTTTCCTGATCTAAAGCATCTTACATTTAGTTTCTTAACATCCTCAACTTTTTAAAATTTTCAACCACAACTTAATATTCCCTACTTTTGGCCAGCTCACGCCTGTAATCCCAGCACTTTGGGAGGCCAAGGCAGGCAGATCATGAGGTCAGGAGATCAAGACCATCCTGGCTAACACCGTGAAACTCCATCTCTACTAAAAATACAAAAAATTAGCCAGGCGTGGTGGCTTGAGCCTGTAGTCCCAGCTACGAGGGAGGCTGAGGCAGGAGAATTGCTTGAACCTGGGAGGCCGAGGTTGCAGTGAGCTGAGATTGCGCCACTGCACTCCAGCCTGGGAGACAGAGCGAGACTCCATCTCAAAAAAAAAATTCCCTACTTTAGCTCAACAACGCCCCCTTTACCTCTAGTTCCAGCACCATTAAATCCTGAGCATTTTGAAGATTTTTAATGTAAGTTAGATTTCTTGGATTCGTCAATATAGGTTTAGGATTTGGCTTTCTGCAGTCCACTACACTAACCGCTACTCTTCCACGTCTTTCTAACTTGCAGAATTATTATTATTATTATTATTGTTATGTTGATATGGAGTCTCACTCTGTCACCCAGGCTAGAGTGCAGTGGCACAATCTCGGCTCACTGCAACCTCTACCTCCCGGGTTCATGCCTGAATTCTCCTGCCTCAGCCTCCTGAGTAGCTGGGACTACAGGTGCCCGCCAACGTGCCGGCTAATTTTTTATATTTTTAATAGAGATGGGATTTCACCATGTTAGCTAAGATGGTCTCGATCTCCTCACCTTGTGATCCGCCCTCCTCGGCCTCCCAAGTGCTGGGATTACAGGTGTGAGCCACCGTGCCTGGCACTAACTTGCAGAATTATATTTTTAAATCTTCTGTTGCTTCCCTTCCTTTTAGAGTTTTGGGGTGGGTGGTGGTTGTTGTCATTATTTTTTGAGACAGAGTCTTGCTCTGTTGCCCAGGCTGGAGTGTAGCAGCTCAATCTTTGCTCACTGCAACCTCCACCTCCCAGGTTCAAGCAATTCTCCTGCCTCAGCCTCCTGAGTAGCTGGGACTACAGGCAGGCACCACCACACCTGGCTAATTTTTGTATTTTTAGTAGAGGTGGGGTTTCATCATGCTGGCCAGGCTGGTCTTGAACTCCTGACCTCAAGTGATCTGCCTGCCTTGGCCTCCCAAAGTTAAAGGATTGTAGGCGTGAGCCACTGCGCCTGGCCAGAGTTGTGTTTGTTTGTTTGTTTGTTTGTTTGAGACAGAGTCTTGCTCTGTTGCCCAGGCTGGAGTGCAGTGATGCGATCTCAGCTCACTGCAACCTCCACCTCTGGGTTCAAGCAATTCTCCTGCCTCAGTCTCCCAAGTAGCTGGAACTACAGGCATGTGCCATCACACCCAGCTAATTTTTTGTATTTTTAGTAGAGATGGGGTTTCACCATGTTAGCCAGGATGGTCTCTATCTCCTGACCTCTTGATCTGCCCGCTTCAGCCTCCCAAAGTGCTGGCATTATAGGCGTGAGCCACTGTGCCTGGCCCCAGCCCTGGCCCGGTTTTTTTTTTAACAAAGATTCAGAAGGCATCAGATTTGGATGCTGCTCTTCCTCAAATCTCTTGCCCATGGTTTCAAAGCCCTCTCTTATTTCTTTACACGTAATGAAGTGAATCCGTTTTATATTCTATATCTTATAATTATGATATCTGAAGTCTTTAGGGGTCTGATTCTGATAACCATTGATTATCCTGGTTCCCATGCATATGTGGCTTGGTTTTCTTATTTTTGTGTCTTGATTTTTATTTTATTTTTACTATATGCTTGGGATTCAGCATGCTTTATTTGTTAGTTAATTGGGGCCTGGGTTGAAGTTGAATTCATTTAGAATTTTTTTTTTTTTTTTGCTTCTATTATCTAGGGGCACTACCAATTGTTACCATTTTTAAAATAAAATTCTCCACTTGAGAATTGTAGGAAAGACAACATAAATTTGGGCTCCAAATCCAAGCGAGGGCTTATGGTTGTAAAACCTCAGGGGAGTGTCCGGGTGGGGTGCCTCATGCCTATAATCCCAGCACTTTGGGAGGCCAAGGTGAGGGGATCACTTGAGTGGGGGAGTTTGACACCAGCCTGGGCAACATATTAAAACTCTGTCTCTACAGAAAATTTAAAAATTAGCCCAATGTGATGGCATGCACCTGTAGTCCCAGCTACTTGGGAAGCTGAGGTGGGAGGATTGCTTGAGCCCAGGAGGTTGAGGCTGCAGTGAGCCATGATCATGCCACTGCACTCCAGCCTAGGTGACAAAGAAAGACCCTCTCTCAAACACACAAAAAAACAACAAAAACTCAGCTCAGCGCAGTGGGTCACGCCTGTAATCCCAGCATTTTGGGAGGCCAAAGCGGGCAGATCACCTGAGGTCAGGAGTTCAAGACCAGCCTGGCCAACATGGTGAAACCCGAGCTCTACTAAAAATACAAAAAATTAGCCGGGTGTGGTGGTGGGTGCCTGTAATCCCAGCTACTCGGGAGGCTGAGGCAGGAGAATCACTTGAACCTGGAAGGTGAGGTTGCAGTGAGCCGAGATCGCACCATTGCACTCCAGCCTTGGCAACAAGAGTGAAACTCTGTCTCAAATAAATAAGTAAATAAATAAAACCCAAGTTTTTTGTGTGTGCCCACATCCACCTAGCACCACGGTCAGGTAGGCCGTTTTCCCTGCCATCCCTTCTGTGTGATGGGTCTCACTCAGCCTGTACTGAGGCTGAAGTGGAGGTCAACTTTCAGGTGCATGCGGGATGTCCTGTTAGGTTCCATGTTGACTGGGCCTTAGCTTTTTCTTGTGTCTCCTTTGTCCGAGCAGCAGCCCGAAGGGAGGCATAGGGTCACCAAGTGTCACTGATACCCTCGGGGTCAGACTGGTTTAGGTGTTTCCTTACCCCCTGGAGTTCCCCTTTCGCTTTGTCCTGAGGCCCCTGCAGTACTTCTTGAATCCATGATTCACCACAGAAGGTGCCTCTTCACCAGGCTGTACAGGTGGTGATGGGAGGGGAGGAGAACTGATGAAGCAGGAAGGTCTACAGGACACCCTTACCAGTTCAATGTGGGGGATTAGAGGAAGGGAAAAATATAAGCCAGTAGTCACGTTTGTGTCTTGGGTTACTTGAAAAGTGATTTTTTTTTTTTTTTTTGAGACGGACTCTAGCTTTGTCACCCAGGCTGGAGTGCAGTGGTGTGATCTTGGCTCAATGCAACCACCACCTCCCAGGTTCAAGCGATTCTTCTGCCTCAGCCTTCCCAGTAGCTGGGATTACAGGCGCATACCACCACGCCTGGCTAATTTTTGTATTTTTAGTAGAGATAGGGTTTCACCATGTTTGTCAGGCTGGTCTTTAACTCCTGACCTCAAGTGATCCACCTGCCTGGGCCTCCCAAAGTGCTGGGATTACAGGTGTGACTCACCACACCCCCGGCCCTGGCTAATTTTTGTTTTTAGTAGAGATGGAGTTTCACCATGTTGGCCAGGCTGGTCTCAAACTCGTGACCTCAGGTGATCCGCCCACCCTGGCCTCCCAAAGTTCTGGGATTACAGGTGTGAGCCACCGCGCCCAGCCCTTTCCTCCATTCTTGATTCTGGGCCTCTTGGCCATTGACCAATCCGACCCCAAATTCACCACGTGCTGAAGGGGTGCCTGGCTATGGCTTTATCTCCAGATAGGCTGCACCTCAGCCTCTTGGCTTTGGCTGGCTGCTTCTGGGGGCACACATCTCTCTCTGTGCAAGAGTGAGAACTCTGCAAATGCTTCAATAATGATCTTGAACCAAGGGTCTCTGATTTTAGACTTCATTTCCTGAATAGTAAAACTGATAATTTCTGCATTGTCCACTGTGGAGTTAACTGTAAAACCAAGACAGAGGTTTGGACTAGAGGATTAGAGTCCCATGTACAATATAAGAATTCATTTCTGTTCTTCCTCAAGGTTCCCTGCCAGGGCTAAGTACTTAACTTTATGCTTACGTCCATTGCCAGCACTACCTTTTCTTTTTAGTTGAATATAGAATCTGTTGGTTCTTCTGGGCTAAGGTGGCCTCAGGAATAAAATATTCCCTCTTGTAGGTAGCAGCACTCTCTGGAGATGCACGACGGTGCCTGGACATCTGCAGGCGTGCCACAGAGATCTGTGAGTTCTCCCAGCAGAAGCCTGACTCCCCTGGCCTGGTCACCATAGCCCACTCCATGGAAGCTGTGGATGAGATGTTTTCGTCATCATACATCACGGCCATCAAGTAAGATGCTCCACTTCCTGAGCCTTCCTGGAAGGCTGTAGAAACATGTTTCCCTTCCTAAGCTTTTATTCATTCAACCTGCACTTACTAATAACATGGTTCTTTTTCATAGGGACATTATCTAGTCAGGGAGACAGAAATATAACCCTAGGATAATAGAATATTTGCCACTTATTGAGCTATATTATAGGTGTTTAGGGCGTAAAAGTGCTATGATAGGAACAAATAAAAAGAAGCAGCTGCTTCTCTCACACTGAATGATGCGCCCAGCTCATGAAATGAGGGCACGGGTATTTCTGAGTGACCAGTATATTTCCAGATGTAGTTGCTATGTTTCCTCACTTCCGCAGTGACATTTTCTGTATCAGTTTGAGTGTTTGGGGGTCAGGAGGAACCTTACCACGTAATATAGAAGAAATTATTTCCCAGGTTTTCTCTTTTCTAAAGACACAGAAAAGCTTTCTTTGGCTTTCCTCTGGGCTGGGGTTACAGCCACTAACAAAACTCACATCTGCGCGTTTCCTTTAAGAAATTCCTCTGTTCTGGAACAGAGCTTCCTGAGAGCCATCCTTGCAGAGTTCCGTCGATCAGGACTGGAGGAAGCCACATTCCAGCAGGTGATCTCCTCTTTTCAAATCGTTCTAGATTTTGGACTTGCACTTTTAAAATACGTGGAAATTTCCATGAATGTGTGACAGTCTCTATTTTGTGCCACCTAGTCTATGTGAAAGAATATCAGACCGGCACCTACTTTAATGTGACATTTTATAGAGCTGCATGAGCCAGAGACCTTTAGCGACTGGTTCTGCATGTTAGATTGAAAGCCTGTGTGCCAGACACTGTTCAAAGAATGAGATGAATAAGACAAAGTTACTCCCTGATTACAGCTTATGTTGTAGTGGAGTCAAGGCTTTCAGAATGAGGCCATATTTGAGAGCAAATCACAGATCATTCCAATCCCTACATGGGCATAGTTCAATTAGATCAAGTGAGAGGAATCAGTAGGGCTTGTGATTTGTTAGTTTACCTAAGACTGGTCTCTCTAGGTAATTGGCTGCCTTGGAAGATGAATTGTTAAAGGTGTTCATGGGTGTGTACCTGAGAGTGTGTATGTCTGTGTATGTATGTTTTAGACATCTTTATTTAACTAAAATAAGTCAGGAAAACATTTTCCTTTCAGATACTTATTTATTGGGTTGGTTGTAAATTCTTGTTTAAAATTTTAGTTACTGGTCATGTTGTGCCCATTACCGTTCTCCTCCTACAGTCTGAGATAGCTTTTCTGCAGAGAGTCACTTTCATTTTAGTTTGTAAACAATTCCTGAACATCTGCAGTGTGCAATTAACTGTGATGGATCCTTGAACCCCAAGCTGATCTGGTTAACATCCCTGTTCCTGACAAGCTCCCAGTCTTGGGACTGGGACGGGGATGGACTCATAGATATTAAGAATGGAAAGTGACCAGAAATGCTCCAGACTTAGTTGGCCCAGTGGAGAACATTAGGATAGGAATCTGTGTTTCCAGCTATCCTCCTGCCTCCCTTTATTTCTTTATTCAATTTTCTCTCTGGGCCTTTGTGCTTTTCCAAGGGTCATGCCTTGGCATTTGCTCACTGTACCTGGTAAGGAAAGTGGCCTTGTAGCAAAATTTGACTTGAATTTTGACAATCTCAATTGTGGAACTCAGCCCTTGGAGACAAGACTATCTGTATCACCAGTGAGAGTTACTAGTCATTTTATATCCATTATCTCACAAAGGAGGTACAGTGTATTTTATAGATAAAATTGAAGCTCAAAAGAGTGCAGTAACTTGCCCAGGTTTACATATTTAGGTAAGTGGTAGCACCAGGATTCAGGCCTGCTGTTTTCTGATTCCAAGGCTAGCATTCCATTCTGCCTCTGCATTTTGTGTACCACTGGGGCACCAACTGATGCCTTCTGGAGTGTCTGATATCTTGGGGGCCATGTGTCTGATTTTCCCAAATGAAGAAAGAAAGGAACAGAAAAAGCCCCAGGATTGTATTTCCTCTTAACCTTTGCCTTGCTATTTGTGTCTAGATATATAGTCAACATGTGGCACTGTGCAGAATGGAGGGGCTGTCGTACCCCACCGTGTCAGAGACCATGGCCGTGTGTTCTCACCTGGGCTCCTGTCGCCTCCTGCTTGTGGAGCCCAGCAGGAACGATCTGCTCCTTCGGGTGCGGCTCAACGTTAGCCAGGATGACGTGCTGTATGCACTGAAAGAAGAGTAAAGGGGTTTCACAAGTTAAAAGACTGTGGTCTTGCTGGGTTTTGTTTTTTGAGACAGGGTCTTGCTCTGTCACCCAGGCTGGAGTGCAGTGGCACAGTCATGGCTCACTGCAGCCTTGACTTCCCAGGCTTAGGTGACCCCCCTACCTCAGCCTCTCAGGTGGCTGAAACTGCAGGCACATGCCACCACGCCCAGCTAATTTTTTGTATTTTTTGTAGAGACAGGGCTTCACGATGTTGCCCAGCTAGTCTACAAAGAATCTAATTTCCTTTTTCTAAGCACATGGAATTGTTGTAACAAAGTATATTGAATGGAAATGACTCTCATGTATTTTGGAATTTTCCATTAAATAATTTGCTTTTTCCTGAGTGTTTGTGAAGTTATTACATTATAATCATTACAAACATCTGATTATGCAACCAAACTGTCCTTCCTACAATAGCCCTTCCATGTGACTTTTATTTCTGTTACTAGGCCTGCCATTTATTTAATGGTAACATATATAAAATATAAGTACACGATTTACTTATATCTGTTTAAAATAGTTCTGGGAGAGTATGCAAGAAACTGGTTATACTGATTACCTCTGGAAAGAATCAGATGGCCAGGGTTAGGGGTTAGAGGAGGACTTTTCATTGTGTGTCATTATTTGTCTTAAGTTTCGATTAATATAAACAAAATTTAGTTTATAAAAAAGGAACTGCTGGAAATAATATAAATAAGTAATCTCTAGCCACAAATGGCTAGAAAGTGTAATTTTTACAAAGGTACCATTTACCATAAAAACAAATCTTTAAATAGAAAAGATTTATATGTCACAGAAAATATAAGGTACTTAGAAATAAATTGATTTAAATATTTATTTTGTTTGTTTGTTTTCCCTCTGTCACCAAGGCTGGAATGCAGTAATGGATCATAGCTCACTCCAGCCTTAACCTCCTGGGTTCAAGTAATCCTCCTGCCTCCGCCTCCTAAGTAGCTGGGATTCCAGGTGTGTGCCACCATGTCCGTCTCCTAGGAATTAATCTAAAAAAGAGATGCAAGTGATCTCTAGATAGAAATAAATTCCAATCAAAATCTTGGCAAGGTTTCTTGTATGACTTTGCAGTTAATTCTAATATTTATATGGAAACCAACAACAGGACAATGGACATCTAAAACCTCATGAAGTACTGAGGCTGGGCGTGGGTGGCTCATGCTGGTAATCCCAACACTTTGGGAGGCCAAGGTGGGCGGATCACCTGAGGTCAGGAGTTCGAGACCAGCCTGATCAATATGGTGAAATCTCGTTTCTACTAAATGCAAAATTTAGCTGGGTATGGTGGTGTCACCTGTAGTCCCAGCTACTTGGGAGTCAGGAGAATTGCTTGAACCCACCCAGGAGGCAGAGGTTGCAGTGAGCTGAGATTACACCATTGCACTCCAGCCTGGGCAACAGAGCAAGACTCCGTCTGAAAAAAATAAATAAAACCTAATATGAGGTACTGAAAAAAAACAGCCTCACCCATGTGCTAGTCCTGTCAGAAATGCCTGTCCTAAATTTATTGATAAAATTATCAGACAAATTTAAATTGAGGGAGAAATACTCTGCAAAGCAGCTGTTCAACTCATTGAAAATACTAATATCACAAGAAAAAAACATAAAACATGGAGGAACTATTCTACACCAAAGGAGAATAGAGACATGAAAGCTAAATGCACTATATAAACCTTGACTGGGTCCTGGATTTACAAAATATAAACAATTGTAAACGTTGACTATGTATTAGACAACAGTATTTTATAAGTGTTAAATTCCCTGAGCATGATAAATTTGTGATTATGTCGGAGAATGCTGTTCTTAGGAGATTCATAATGAAATATTTATAAGTGATGTGTTATATATGCAACTCATTCTCAAATCATTTAGCAAAAATATGTATTTCTATATTCACATATACATTTATAATTACATATAATGGATTGAGGATCAATATCAATATTTTGTAAACTTCTGCAATGAAAAAGAAAAAATGGGCCAGGTGCAAGTGGTTCATACCTGTAATCCCAGCACTTTGGGAGGCCAAGGTGGGTGGATCACCTGAGGTCAGGAATTCGAGACCAGCCTGGCCAACATGGCAAAACCCCATCTCTACTAAAAATGCAAAAATTAGCCACAAGTGGTGGTGTGCACCTGTAATCTCAGCTGCTAGGGGGTGCTGAGGCAGGAGAATTGCTTGAACCCAGGAGGCAGAGGTTGCAATGAGCCAAGATCATGCCACTGCACTCTAGCCTGGGCAACAGAGCAAGACTGTCTCAGGGGAAAAAAAAAAAGGGTAAATAAGAAATAAGTCATCCAAAGAAGAAGAAACACGAATGATCAAGAAAATGGAAACAGCAAAAGAGGCATGCAAACCAAAACCATTTCACATCTATTAGAAAACCTTTCTATGGTTATACAGAACAGCTGGAACTCCAATACCCTGGTGATGGAGGTGGAATGACTTTTGAAGATTATTTGGTGAATCTTAGCCTAGGAAATGCAAGAAATTGTATGAGCCAGCGTATTAGTCTGTCCTCATGCTATGAAGAAATACCTGAGACTGAGTAATTTATAAAGAAAAGAGGTTTGACTCACAGTTCCACATGGCTGGGGAACCCTCAGGAAACTTACAATCATGGTGAAAGGCACCTCTTCACAGGGTAGCAGGAGAGAGAATGAGTGCCAGCAGGGGAAATGCCAGACGCTTATAAAATCATCAGATCTTGTGAGAACTCACTCCTATCACAAGAACAGCATGGGGGAAACCATGATTCAATTACCTCCCACAAGGTCCCTCCTAAGACACATGGGGATTATGGGATTACTATGCAAGATGAGATTTGGGTGGAGACACAGATCCAAGCCATATCAGCCAGTGTGATGGTTAATAGAGCATGCAGACAGCCTATTGTGGGACTATATATTTATAATATATATATATAGTATTCTGTTCTTCTGGAGAACTCTAATGCAGCCAGCAATTCCATTCCTAAGTATATGCCCTAGAGAAATTCACATACGTACACCAAGACTCATATACAAAAAGTTCATAGCTCTCTTTATAATGGTAAGCCATTGGGAAAGTGACTTATTTTCATGCTATGGAATCATATACAGAAATGAAAATCAGCTAACTAGTTACAGTATACATGTCAATTTGAGCAAAGCTTACAAACAGGGTTGAGTAGAAAAAGGCTGAAGAATTACACTGTATGTAACCAATGATACAATTTTTAAAAGCTTGCAAAAAAATACTATGTATTGCTTAAGGATACCTACACAGAAATAGAAATGCTCGGGAATAATAAACACTAAATTTAGGATAATGGGTACATCTTCAAGAAAGGGAGGTGTTGCAATATGGGAGATGTACAGGTAGCCTCAACTATGTTGTTTTTTTTTCTTAAACTGGTAATTGATGCCCATGTAGTTAATTCACACACACAAGGAACTATTGAGTGCCTACTATGTACCATGCACTGCTGTAGACACGAGACACTTGGAGAAGAAACAAAACAATTTCTGCCTCTGGAGCTTGCATTCTAGTAAATGTTAAATATTGTATATCTTTGTGTCTATCTTAAATGTTTCATTATAAAAATCTTTAAATACTTTTAAAACGAATGAGAAATATGGATGTGAAACCTCAATTTAAAAATGGTGGCCGGGCGCGGTGGCTCAAGCCTGTAATCCCAGCACTTTGGGAGGCCGAGACGGGAGAATCACGAGGTCAGGAGTTCGAGACCATCCTGGCTAACACGGTGAAACCCCTTCTCTACTAAAAATACAAAAAAAGAAAAAAAAAAAATTAGCCGGGCATGGTGGCGGGCGCCTGTAGTCTCAGCTACTCGGGAGGCTGAGGCAGGAGAATGGCGTGAACCCGGGAGGCGGAGCTTGCAGTGAGCTGAGATCTGGCCACTGCACTCCAGCCTGGGCGACAGAGCGAGACTCCGTCTCCAAAAAAATAAATAAATAAATAAATAAATAAATAAAAATGGAAAAAAGCTGGGCGCGGTGGCTCATGCCTGTAATCCCAGCACTTCGGGAGGCCGAGGCGGGCGGATCACGAGGTCAGGAGATCGAGACCATCCTGGCTAACACGGTGAAACCCTGTCTCTACTAAAAATACAAAAAAAGAAAAAAAAAAAATTAGCCGGGCATGGTGGCGGGCGCCTGTAGTCTCAGCTACTCGGGAGGCTGAGGCAGGAGAATGGCGTGAACCCGGGAGGCGGAGCTTGCAGTGAGCCGAGGTCACGCCATTGCACTCCAGCCTGGGCGACAGAGCGAGACTCCGTCTTAAAAAAAAAAAAAAAGGTAAGCGATCAGGAGATGGGAAAGCCCTTTGTCCAAGTAAACTGGGAGATCTTTGAAACCGCTAACTACGAAACATAATTTAAAAGTTCAAGGCATAGGCAGGAGGGGAGATGGCAACGTTTTAGACAGAAGAAACTAATCCAGCAGTTTAAAATACATTTTAAAACTTTTTTTCCTTTCTCTTGGGTTTCAAGATATAACCTTGAAGCAAACTGCAAAAGCCTTTTCCCTTAGCCTTAAAATAGATCCCACATCCCTCCCTTTCTCACAGTATATACTCCCTTCACGTTTATCTTACTGTATGCTAGTATTTAATTATCTGCCTTCTTAGAAGTTCCAAGGGCTAATCTTGAGACAGACAGACCAAGCCTGGAGACACAGCTGCAAAATTCCAAAGATTACTTCAAGGTGGCTGGCTAGTCAACAGCGGGGCCATTGTGGAGATGAGACCAGCCCACACTCCAGGTAGGCTGGGACCCAAGATAGCCACCAGAACAAGACACACAGACGTTGTACTCTGTACAATTCTTGCATGCTTCCCATATCACATTTTCCTTTTAAGCCCTTCTCTTTCCCCCAAAAATCGAAGTGGTTACTTTAGATGGGAATCTGGCCACTTCCCCATTACTCCTCTCTCGGTTTTTTTGTTTTAGTTTGAGACAGGGTCTCACTCTGTCACCCGGATTGGAGTGCAGTTGACAGCTCATTGCAGCTTGGACCTCCGGGGCTAAAGCGATTCTTCTGCCTCAGCCTCTCCAGTAGGTAGGACTGCAGGCACGCACCACCACACCCGGCTAATATTTGTAATTTTTTGTAGAGACAGGGTTTCACCATGTTGCCCAGGCTGGTCTCGGACTCCTGAGCTCAATCTCTTGTTAACTGGACTCTGCAAGCCACAAGGAGAAACCTGCATTCCTTAGAAAACTAGACTAGAGCATATTTACCGATGTTAAAGAGGTTGGTTTTGTATTTCCCTGGGCAAATAATTCTGAGCCTCCGTTTCTTCTAGAGATGATGTCCATCTTGCAGGATAGAGAACTGGTATAAGCTCCATTATGATAAGTGACTGACACAAGCTTGGCAGAAAAGGGGCACACTCCATTTCTCTCCTTATGCCATTTGATTGCACAGCAGGGCATGCGAGTGAGAACTTAGTGTTAGACTCTCTGAATTATTTAAGATGTGCAGCGAGCTCTGCCTGTCTGAAGTTTTCAACGGACCGGAAAATGATACTTTCAGGTGCTGAATTATTAAGAAAAATATGGTGGGCCCCATTTCCACTTCCCCAGACTTAAAGGACATGGACAAGCAGGCGAGCCCCGCCCCTGTCTCGCTTCCAGGGCGGAGCTTGGGTAGGCCCCGCCCTCTTGCTCGGTGGGGCGGGGCCAGGGCTCGAGGCGGGGTAGGTCCAGCGAGCAAGCGCTCAGCGCCTTGGGCTGCGTGAGGGAGGAGGCTCGGCGGAGAGGCTGCAAGTGGGCGAGGGCTGGGCCCCGCGACCTCATTTGAGCCTGCCAGTGGACGCCCGGGCGGAACCGCCCAGCGCTCTTGTCCCGCGCTACCTGCCGGAACGCGCCTGCGCACTGCGAACCCCGCCCTGGTGTCACCTGTCGGAGCCTGAGGGGGCTGTGCACATGCGCACTGCCGGCCGTCGGCTAGTGGGGTCACGTGTTGCGCGCGAGCCGCCTCCCCGGCGGGCGCTTCCTGTCGCTACCGCTGCGGCCCAGGGCCCGCGGGAGCCCAGGGCGGTGCCGGGTGGGAGAAGGCCGGGTTTTGGCTGGGATTCACCTCGAGGTATGCCGCGTCCCCGCCCCTCGGCGTGGGGAGCTCTGGGGGACCGCGGGGGAGATGGAGGCGTCGCGGGCGGGGCAGGGCGGCGCGTCCCGCAGCGCGGGAGTGGGGGTCCCGTGTCGCCTCCCCCTACGGACTCCGTTGCCCATCTCTCCTGAGGCCTGGCTCTGTCATCGGGGCCGCAGCCTTGGAGTGTCTGACTGGTCTCGCTTTCACCTGAGCCGGGGTCACTCCCGGGGCCCTGCCGCTCACCTAAGTCCCGAAATCTGACACTGAGAGTCTCCCGGAGCGCCAGCCAGCTCCTCCGCCCGCTCCCCGCCGCCCCCACGCCCGTCAGCTGGTCTCCTCGCCTGGGCTGTGGCGAGATGCGCCGGCTTCCTGCGTTCACCCCCTACCTCCTGTGCACCTACCCTTTGCCGCCAGAGTGGGGTTTCTGAAACACCGATCCGATCCTGCCACTTCTTTCCCAGCGCCCTCAGAATAATGCCCAAACACTTTTCGGCTTAGAGGTTTTCATGTTGTGCCGCTTCCATCTCGGCTTGTGCATTCAGGCCTCACCGCTTATGCCCCAGTCATACCAGGCCTCAGGTTCCCTTGTACGAGCCAAGCTGCTCCCCACTTCAGAGCCATCAGGTGTTCCCTCGGCTAGGAATCCTATTCCCCTCTTTCCTCCAACTTATTTGCGTGACTCAGCCCAGGCATCACCGCCTCGAAGGAGGCGGCTTTTCTCCCAGTGCTGAAGAAGGGGTCACCTCAGGGCACCCATAGCCCCTGGGGCAACCCCGTGTAGTCCACCTCCACCATATACATGGTCCTTGAGGGCTGAGACCGTCTTAGATTCATTCCTGCGCTCCCAGTGCCCATCACAAAGTCTGACGCAGCAGGTCCTGTGAATGACTGTGAGATCTTTATGGGAATCAGAATGCTGGGACAGCTTTCTCCAGAGCACAGCTGTGAGATGGAACTTTGATGAAGTGTCCTTGGATGATGAAAATGTTCTGTGTTTGTGCTGTCTTGTCATAGCCCCTTGCCACATATGGCTGTTAAGCACTTGGAATGTGCCTGTTGTGGCTGATGGACTGGATTTTTAGCTTTATTTCATTTTAATTCATTGCAATTTAAAATTAAATAGCCAGCTGTAGCTTCCATAAACACAGCTTTAGAACCTTTCTGAATTCTACCCAGCCTTCCACCCACCCTGAACCTAGAGTACTTCCCTGAATGTGCTTTTTAAATTTGAGTCCGTTCAGAACACTCCCTAGTAAACCCATTGACAGGTGATCCCCATCCCTCCCATGGCCTGTGCTGCTTCAGTGCTTTAATTAAAGGTAATCCATCCTTTGGTGTTCAGCATTGCCTTCTTTGGGAGTTTACTATCCACACCTTACCACAGGTAGCACTGTTGGGGGCGGGGCTTATGGGCTACTCCAGCCTGAATCTCTGTAACTGTTCCATAGGTATCTAGGCTGCCACGATGCCAGGGCCAAGACCTCGGAAGGGCCCTCAGGCCAGAGGCCAAGGGGTGGCCGCTGCCAAGCAGGTATGGAACTTAGCCTTCTAGGCTACTGGGTCGGTTTGGGGATGGGAGTCCCTAGACAGCTTAGGCAAACTGGATCACATGTAGTTCCCCCATTAGTTCAGAGACTTGGAGCAGTGTCTCCTGGAGGTGGCAGAGCCCTTAGGCACCCTCCTACTAGTCCCTGCCACACACAAGTGGGGAGAGGGTTCAGGAATCACCAAAGTTTAGGATGTTCTGATGGGACCTCTGTGCTCTCATGGGTTCCTCAGATAGGGTCACAACTTTGCTTGTTAGTGAGGGATGCCAGGATGTGAGGGCGGTAGTCAGTGGGAGGATTTCACTGCCTAGGAACAGATGGCTGTGCCCCAAGTGGAAGAACAGGGGGGTTTCCTCACCAATTTTCTTCATTTATTTCTTCTGGGCCTACGTCTTGAGATTTCTTAGTCCATTTTTACTGTCTTTAAAAAGGTAAGAAAGGAGGTGGGGTAAAGGGCATAGACTCAAGTCGCAAAGAGCTTGTTGTAAATTCTGACTGTCTCACAAGACTCTCAGTTTCATCTGAACATTGGGATAAAAACAGAATGTGAGCTGGGCACCGTGGCTCATGCTTGTAATCCTAGCACTTTGGGAGGCTGAGGCGGGTGGATCACCTGAGGGCAGGAGTTTGAGACCAGCCTGGCCAACATAGTGAAACCCCATCTCTACTAAAAATACAAAAATTAGCTGGTGTGGTGGCATGTGCCTGTATTCCCAGCTACTTGGGAGGCTGAGGCAGGAGAATCGCTTAAACCCGGGAGGCAGAGGTTGCAGTGAGTCAAGATAGCACCGCTGCACTCTAGCCTGGGCAACAGAGCCAGACTCTGTCTCAGGAAAAAAAAAAAAAAAAAGGATGTACCTCTACCTAGAGTAGTCAGATTCATGGAAACAGAAGAATGGTGCTTACCAGAGGCTGGAAGGAGGGGAGGAAGGGGGGTTAATGTTTAATGGGTAGAAAGTTTGTTTTACAACATGAAAAGAGTTCTGTGGGTGGATGATGGCGATGGTAGCAGGATAGTGTGAATGTCCTTATGCCATTGAACTCACCCTTAACAGTGGTTAAGATGATAAATTTCATATTGTATATGTTTTACCAGAGTTTTAAAATATAGGACCTTCTCAGAATTGTGAGAATTACCTGAGATAGTTAAGATAATCACATAGAACACTAAGAACAGTGCATGGCAGCTATTGCTGTTAGTCGTAATAATGGTAGTGTGTTTTAAATTCTGACTCTCTCACAAGACTGTCTCAGTTTCAGTGTGGCCTTGCTGGGTTTTTTGTTGAGTCCCTAGGAAGGTTTCTCAAGGAGTAATGTTGCAGGCCTCAGTTTCTTTCTGCACATTGGGCCTCACAGGCTGAAGGAGCCACTGATGGGGACATGGAGAGTCCCAAGTCTGGCTCTGGAGCTGAGCTCTACCCTCCTTGTTGTGTGGTTCCTGAGAGTCCTGCTCTGCTCTCAGATGGGGCTGTTTATGGAGTTTGGCCCTGAGGACATGCTGCTGGGCATAGATGAGGCTGAAGATGATGAGGACCTGGAGGCTGAGCTGCTGGCTCTCACAGGGGAAGCACAAACTACAGGCAAGAAGCCAGCACCCAAGGGGCAGGGTGAGTTTGTACACAGGGCCGGGCTTGGTGCTGGGACAAGATGGGCACAGGCTGGGACAAGATGGTAGAGGGGTTCCCTTGCAGCTGGAGGGAGCCAGCCAGATCCCCTGGTCCTTCCAATACCCATGTGCCTTCTGCAGCACTCCCTCCAAGAGGCGGCCTCACCCTGCTTCCCCACCTTGTGTCATGGCCTGGGCTGGCCCCTCCCCATTGTGGACAAATGTGTTTCTCAGACTGACTCAGGTCCCCATCCTTAGCCCTAGCCACGGTACTGGTGTAGGGTAGGGGCCCAGTTGCACAGACTGAACTGGGTACATAGGAAGTACATAGAAATTGTGTCCAGTGAGTTAAGTGAAATCTCCCTCCACAGCCCAGATGAGAACAGAGACTTTAGGCCTGGGAGGATCAGGAGGTCTAAATCTTCCTCTCTTTTCACCAGGAACCCTCAGAGAATTCCCCCGCCCATCCCCACCATTCTGTATGTCCCTGAGCTGAGGATAATGGGAGGACCTAGGAAGGGGCTCGCTGCTCCTGCCTTGGGGTGGCACAAGCCTTGGTTTGAATCCTAGCTCTGCCACTTACTAGGATTGCAGTGATAGGAAAACTAATGTTGGAAGTTTCTCAGTTTATTCAGTATATGAAAAGGGGATATTATCCATCTTGCAGATTTGTTGTGAAGCTCAATTGGACTTTGAAAATCTTTTCAGATGTGAAAGGTGTGGTTGGAGAGAGTGGATGGTCATGTCTATGTCAGGCTACTGTAGGTGGAGGTGCAGAGAAAGGAGCAGCTTGTTGCTTGGTGGGGGGCCGAGGAAGGGTTCCCTGTTGAGGGTCTTTTGAACTAGGTCTAGAGGAAGAGCAGTTTTCCAGGTGGGCCTCTGCCGTGGGAGGGAAAGGGGATTTCTGTCTGGGTGGATCTACCAAGCCCCTCCTTTACTCATCCCCGACCTTACCTGTGCTGTGCTGACCTGCTGTGACCTTCTTCCCCCAGCCCCCCTGCCCATGGCCCACATCGAGAAGTTGGCAGCAGACTGTATGCGGGATGTGGAGGAGGAGGAGGAGGAGGAAGGGCTGGAGGAAGATGCAGAGTTGCTGGTGTGTCTGCCAGGCTGGTATCCCAGGGCTCTGAGGCAAGCTTGGGCCTGGTGGAGGAGAGGGCAGTGGAGAGAGGCTGGGGGTGCCCCTCTGTTCTCTGACTCTGAGTGAGTGCTTGCCCCTCCTGGCCGTACAATGGGTGGCGTGTCTCTAACTTCTGGTCTAAGCTCTGCGGTTGAGAATTCTGAGATTTGGAGTAATTACTGTTTTCGAGGCTATCCTTGGTCAGATTAAAGAAATGTTTTGGTGAAGGGGACTGAGGCACAGTGACTGACGTTAGGGAATATCGCTGGGAGAGAGGGTCCTTTACTCTCAGGTCATGTCGTGGGTATGGTCTTGAGGCTCCCAAGCTCCTGGGCTGTGTTTTGTCTCCCTAGACGGAGCTGCAGGAGGTCTTAGGTGTGGACGAGGAGACTGAGCCCCTGGATGGTAATGAGGCAGCTGGCCCAGGCGGCTCTGAGGA
Source organism: Mandrillus leucophaeus (assembly GCF_000951045.1). Classification (NCBI taxonomy): domain Eukaryota; kingdom Metazoa; phylum Chordata; class Mammalia; order Primates; family Cercopithecidae; genus Mandrillus; species Mandrillus leucophaeus. The sequence continues at coordinate 1,807,025 of NW_012101365.1, read as the reverse complement.
GGAGAAGGGCCTAGAAGACACTGAACCTCCAGTGCAGACAGCTGTCCTGACAGCTTCAGCCCCAGCAGCTCAGGTGGGTTCTGGCGGAGGGCCCCTGTGCCTCTGATGCTCCTGTGTGCCCAGACATAACACGTGTGTGGCCTGGCCTGCACGGCAAGGCCGCAGTCACCCTTTCCAGGACCCTCCTCCAGCAGCCGCCCCAAGCAGAAACTGAGCACAAGAAACTCCTCCGTGGCTGCCAGTCTCAAAGGCCTCTCTGTTCTCCCAGACCACCCCCGGGAGCCATTTCCTGGCTTCCACCAACTGGTGCTCTGTATTTGCCTCTGCCATGGCCTCTGGCCTCTCCAGTGAGCCTTTGCTTCCTGCCTTGAGGCTTTTAGGCTCTTCTTTCTCCTGGAGTCCCAGAGCTCCATCTTCTGGGGGCAGCTTCCGCAGAGGGAGAGTGGTAGGCCTAGCAGGCCCTGGAGTGGCCAGGCCCTTAACCAAATTGTTCATAGGCCGGAGCATCTCAGGGGCTACACGCTTTGCTGGAGGAACGAATTCGCAACTACCGAGAGGCTGCGGCCAGCGCCAAAGAGGCAGGCGAAGCCGCCAAAGCTAGGCGCTGCGAGCGCGGCCTGAAGGTGAGTCGGGCTAGGCTGGGAGCAGGGCAGGGGAGGGGACTTCATGGAAGGCGGCTGGTGGAGATTGCACCAGTGGAGGGGAGGTCACCTCACCAGACTTTGGGGGTGGGGGAGCCACCCCTGGCCTGTCTTGGAGCAGGGTCTGGGCTAAGATGGCTGGCTGGGTTTCTGGACCAGTTCTCTCCCTCAGACCTTGGAGTCGCAGCTAGCCGCTGTGAGGAGAGGCAGAAAGATCAATGAGGATGAGATCCCACCTCCAGTGGCCTTAGGAAAGCGGCCCCTGGTCCCCCAGGAACCAGCCAACAGGAGCCCTGAGGCAGACCCTCCAGCTCCCCCTGCCTTGGAGTCAGGTATCTGCAGATGCCCAAATCCTGGTCTAGTTCCTGGGGTCATAGCCCACAGCCTGTCTCCCCAACCTGCCACCACTGTTCATTACCATTGGTCACATCCTCCCCAGGACATCCTCAGGCCAGTGAGGTCCATGGGCACCTTCTTCTGTGACGCTCATGTGCTCTCTGGGGACTGTTTGCTTCCTTATAGACAACCCCTCCCAACCTGAGACCAGCCTCCCTGGCGTTTCTGCCCAGCCCATTTCAGACTCAGACCCAGACCCACGGGCCCTGCTGTCATCCCGACAGAGAGAGTACAAAGTGGCTGCCCTCAGTGCCAAGCGGGCTGGCGAGCTAGACCGTGCACGAGAGCTCATGAGGATTGGGAAGGTATGGCATCTGGCTCAGGCCACCTACCCTCATTTTATAGATGGGGGAAACTGAGACTCAGAAAGGGAGCTAGACTGAGATTGAGTGAGATTGGCCTGAGTGGGGGTTGTTTCAGCCCAGGCTCTTGGAGTCCCCTGGCTTTTGCCCACACCTGCTTTTCCAACTTCTGCAGAGATTCGGTGCTGTCCTGGAGGCCCTGGAGAAGGGGCAGCCCGTGGATCTGAGTGCCATGCCTCCGGCACCTGAGGGTCAGTATGTATCTGCTCAGGCTGGGGTGGGGTTGGGGAGGAGTAGCAGGCCTGGGGCTGACCAGGCCCTCCCACCTACACTTCTACTCTGGGTCCCCCAGATCTGAAGCCCCGGCAGCCGTCTCAGGCTCCCACAGCACCCTCAGTCATTCCCCCAGCTGTGGAGCGAGTGCAGCCAGTGATGGCCCCTGACATCCCAGCAACCCCAGGTAGGGCAGGATGGTGGGACTGTGGTGTGGGGACCTGCAGGCATTGGGGGGCAGGCTGAGCTGATGCCCACTTCTTCCTTCTTTCCTTCAAGTGGCCCCTACAGAGTCACAGACAGTGCTGGATGCCCTGCAGCAAAGGCTGAACAAGTACCGCGAGGCAGGCATCCAGGCCCGGAGTGGTGGGGATGAGCGCAAGGCTCGGATGCATGAGCGCATTGCCAAGGTGGGCCCGCGGCTGTGCAGCCCCTGCCTGTGCTGGCCTCTTCCCTGGCTGGGTGCTCTGTCTCCCTGGTCCTCCGGCTAGTCCTCATCTTTTCTGAACCTTCATCTCTTTGTCTCTCTGGGGCTCTTGCTGCCTCAAGGATCTTTTTTTCTCCCAGGGCTGCTGTCTTCCCACCAGTCTCCGTCTCCTTGCCCCACTGTGTGTCATGTTGGGCAGGGGGCCTATGGGCTGCTGCCAACCACAGGCCCCTCCCTTCCTTCCCTTGCAGCAATATCAAGATGCTATTCGAGCACACCGAGCAGGACGGAAAGTCAACTTTGCTGAGTTGCCTGTTCCTCCAGGTGAGTGGGGCATGGCCTAGGGGTGCTGTGAGGAGGTGGTCCCTGGGCAAGAAGGGAATGGGGGACAGCCAGTGGGGATGACTTCTCATGCATCTGCCTTCCCACTGTGGAGCCATCCATCCCAGCCATGCTCAGCAGAGCCATGCCCCAGACAGAGCCCTGGGTAGCTCTGTGCTGCTCTGAGGCTGCTCCCTGCCCCTCCCATGCTGTCTCTTTCCCACAGGATTTCCCCCTATCCCTGGCCTGGAGCCCACTATGGGTGTTGAAGAGGACTCAGTGGCAGCGACATTGGCAGCTGCAGAGAAACTGGCCTCCGCAGAGGATACAGGCCCAGCTGATGAAGACGAGGACGAGGTTTGGCTGAGGGATCGACTTCAGGGCTGGTGGGGAGAATAGCAGGTGAGGGGTAAACCCAGACCCTGTTGTCCATACTAACAAGCCCAATAAGGTACATATTCTTTTCTCCACTGTACAGAGAAAAAACTTGTCCAAGGACACCCAGCTAGGAAATAGCAGAGCTAGGATTCAAACCAAGGTCTTTCTGAACCCAGAGCTCCGGCTCTGTCCCCATTATCCTGCAGTCTGTCTCCTGTTGGGGAGGTTAGATGTGAGAGCTTCTGAGGCTGCTTCTAGCTCTCATATCTTTTAGGGCCCAGGAAGAGAAGCCACCCATCTCAGGTCACACAGTGATTTAGTACAGTGTTAGAAAGATAGCCCAAGCAAGTCTGGGAGCCACCTTGGCCATGCTGGGGAACAGATCCCCTCCTAACAGCCTCCTGGGCACCTGCAGGGTGAGCCCCCAGCACAGGCCCCAGTGGCCAAGAAACCTGCACGGCCCGCGGTCCCTTCATCTCAGCCCCTGCCTGAGCCCAAGGCCTCAAGTTCTAAGGAGTCACCTAGTCCATCTGGTGAGTTGGGGACAAGCAGGGTAAAGAACTGAGGGCCTAGGGAGGGCAGGTGTGGCCCTAACCAGTAGCCTTCTCCCTTTAGTGCGGGAGCAGCTGGCACTGCTGGAGGCACGGAAACTGCAGTACCAGCGGGCAGCCCTGCAGGCCAAGCGAAGCCAGGACCTGGAGCAGGCCAAAGCCCATCTGCGGGTGGCCAAATGTCTTGAGGCTCAGATCATCCAGGCCCGAGCTGGCAGACCTGTTGATCTGTCCAAGGTGAGTCCCACCTGGTTAACCACCAGGACTTCTCAGGCGGAGAAGGTGACTGGCAGGCTTGACAGGCTGTGAACGAGGGCAGCTTCTGGGATGAGGTGGGATTTGGACAGGACATGATGACAGCTGGGAAAGAGCCTTTTGCTTATACCCCTCTAACTCACGGCCCCAAAGGAAACCAGGAGAAGGGAAGGTGGGCTGCCCGTGGTCAGAGATGACAAGGCTGGGCCAGGCCATGAGAGGCAAGAGTGTTATCTTGGGATAGAATGGGAGGCGATGAGTTGTCATCAGTGGACTGTAGTAGAAGCTGAGGAATTGTTTAGTTTGGGTTCCTGCCTTTGTTGGACTTGGTAGAGGAGTAATCTGACTCTTGGGGCCCGAGGGGCCTTGTGACCTGGGTAGGTGCCTTCGCCCTTGACGGATGAGGAGGGTGACTTCATCCTCATCCACCACGAGGACCTTCGACTCTCCCAGAAGGTGGAGGAGGTGTATGCCCAGCTGCAAAAAATGCTTCTGGAGCAACAAGAGGTCAGCAGGCCCCTCGTCTGTTCCTCCCCTCTGTGCCCACAGCCTCCCCATGGAAGAAGGCCTGGAGCTCAGACCGCACGGCCCTGGACTCAAATTCTTACCTCTTCCACTTACTTGCTGTGTAACTTGGGCAAGGCACTTCCCTCTCTGAACTATATTTTCCTCATCTGTGAGATGGGGTGATAATACCCCTCTTTCAGGGTGGTACAGAGTTCAAACAATAGAGAAGAGGGAAAGAACATTGTGATGTGCGTGTATGTTTATGTGTGTATCTATCTGAACTGCCACCTGTTCTGGAAAGGCTGCCTTCTGAGGGGATGTTTGAATTAGGTTTTGATGGAAGGAGTTGCTAATTTGGGGAATGGCTGACCTCAGAAGAGAAAATGGCAAAAGTGTAGGCAGAGAAACCTGATGGGACTTGGGAGTAGTGCCCTTGGGGTTGTGTTATGGGAGGAGAGAGGTTAGGCTACAGAGGAAGGTTGAAGCTTTAAGAAGTCTACCCTTGAATGCCAACCGAGGCAGGTCCTGCTCTGGGCTCGGGAGTCACTCTGGGCCTCTGTTTTCAGAAGTGCCTCCTGTTCTCCAAGCAGTTCATGCACCAGGGCAACGTGGCTGAGACCACCCGGTAAGTGCAAGGGCTGGGGCTGGGCTCCTGGGGTGGGGAGCAGAAAATCCATCGTCATGCTGACGTACCCATCCCTGTTAGATTTGAGAAGCTTGCTCAGGACCGCAGGAAACAGCTGGAGATCCTGCAGCTGGCCCAGGCTCAGGGCCTTGACCCTCCCAGCCACCACTTTGAGTTGAAGACATTCCAGACTGTGAGGTACCAAGGCCTAGGGAAACAGGAGCTCCAGGCAGGGAGGGGCAGGAGGCTGGGAGCCCAGGCCAGAGACTTCTACCCCTTTAGTGAGGCTTGCCAAGCCTAGCCCCACTGTGGGCACTGGGGCTGCTGAGGAGTAGGACAGGGTGCATGCCAGTGAAGAGCGCACAGCTGTCTAGGTGCTGTGGAAAGAGCTCTGGACCAGAAGTCAGTGACCAAGGTCTGCATACCAGCTCTGCCTTCCCTCCCTCCTGTCACCACCCAGCTGAGCATACAGGCCCTGGAAGAAGAGACCTTGTTCCACCACTGTCCTTCACTTTGAGCATTTTCTCCTTCCCTCTTGGCTCTAGGATCTTCTCCGAACTCAACAGCACAGAAATGCATCTGATCATTGTCCGGGGAATGAACCTCCCAGCCCCTCCAGGTAACCCTAGGGCCGCCCCTACTCCAGGAGGCTCTTGCCCGGACACTCCACCCCAAGTGCTAGGCTCCTGGCCACTCCCTCTGACTTGACTCCCTTTTCTCCTTCCCAGGGGTGACTCCTGATGACCTGGATGCTTTTGTGCGGTTTGAGTTTCACTATCCTAACTCGGTGAGCTTCAGGTAGAAGTAGGATCCTCTGAAACCCGCCTTGCATTCCAGGACCCTGTGCTCACTTTCTTCCCATCCCTGGGAGGCCTGGCTGCAGTGCTTGCCCTGTGTGCCTCTGTGTTTATATGCTGTCCTGACTTCTCCCTCCTCACTGCTTAGGACCAAGCTCAAAAAAGCAAAACAGCTGTGGTGAAGAACACAAATTCTCCAGGTGAGGGCCACATGTGGGCCTCTTTCTCCTCTCTCTCAGAGAGTGTGGGCAGCACTGGTGTTTCCAGAGTGGGTTCCTATCTATGCCCTTACTCGATCCACCCCACTTGGGAGATAAAGGTGCTGTTAACATGCCTCTTCTGTAGTTGGAGAAATGCGCAGAGGTACAGGGACTTGCCTGGGGCCTCATGGCAAGGAAGTGGTAGAAATGGGATATGAACCCGGGAATTCTGTATCCCAATTCCAAGTCTTTCCTACTTTGTTATAATCTATGTCTAAAAAGAGTACAAAAACTCACTTCCAAGGCCAGGACCTCGATGCTCTACCACCCTTTGGAGGCAGTCACCCCAAAATGCAGGTGGAGAGATCGGGGGAAGGCAGCCAGCCCTGGGCCTCCATTTCCACTTCCTCAGGAAATCCCGAGAGCCAAGTCCCTCCTTGCTTTCTCCCCCTTTGCCAGAATTTGATCAACTCTTCAAACTAAACATCAACCGAAACCACCGGGGCTTCAAGAGGGTGATCCAGAGCAAAGGCATCAAGTTTGAGATTTTCCACAAAGGGTGAGGCTCCCATTGGTCACACTGCCACGTGGGCTGGGAGGAGGGAAAAGCATTTGTCACTGCTGCCCCTGCATGAGCTCAGCCAGCACATTCCTGCCTTCCCTGCCCAGTCCAATCCTCTGCTGCTTCTTGGCTCCCCAGGTCCTTTTTCAGAAGCGACAAACTGGTTGGCACAGCACACCTGAAACTGGAGCGGCTGGAGAATGAGTGTGAGATCAGAGAAATTGTGGAGGTAGGGACTGGGGTGTGGGCAAGCCAAAGGGGTTGGTACGACAAGAGCCAGTATGCACTGAACACCACACCTTGTTGTAGGTTTTTGTGCTCATAACTTAATTTGAAATTCTCCACAAGTGTACTTAGAGTAGGTGGAATCCTCATTGCACAGATGGAGAGGTTCAGAAGGTCTGAGAAATCTCATAGAGGGACCCAGCAGAAGGCAGCCTCCTTGTTTCCATGAACTCAGTGGATTCCACAGGCAAGGACTATACGACCTTGCCTCTGACAAATGAGGAAACTCAGGTCCAAGAGGAAAGAGGGTTCTGTAAGTTCATATGGTGTGTCTTGGCAGAGCCATGACCAGCTCCTTACTGATAACCTGTGTAGGCTGAGGCTCTTCCCACTGCAGCACACCTACCCCTACTGCCTGCCTGGGGAAGTTGTTCTTAAGTGGGCCCTGGTCTCTATTGGAGCCACTGAGGGTGATTGGACTTCTTGGGCCTGTTGTACTGCTTTGTACCCTGACTGCCCCATCTTCTGCCCAGAAGAGGGAGTAGTGTGGTGAATGGAAGAAACCCTGGGCATGGGGTTCCAGTGCCGACTCTGCCACATAGAGGCATCTGCTTCTCTGTCTTGGCCATCTGTGAAGTGAGGGTTTAGGTCAGTGGAAGGCTGCTTCTTCAACCAATGTTTCGTCCGGAAGTTGTCGTGGGCATTGAGGAGAAAATGAACAGAGCTCTAGCATGCTTGTCTAGATTTATTTATTACTTTTTAAATAAGACTCACCTAAAACCACCACCACTTCCTCCTCCAAATACTGGGAGGGTAGGGTTGTCATGAATGGAGACTCCTGTGTTCATGCCACAGGACATCTTAGCTCCTCTCACTTCTTTCCTGGGAATGTAGGGACCTGCCTGTTCCCCATCTCTGTCCCCTTAGTTACCATCTCCCTCTCTGTGGTCCTCACAGGTCCTGGATGGAAGGAAGCCCACCGGGGGGAAGCTGGAAGTGAAGGTGAGGCTGCGGGAGCCTCTGAGTGGCCAGGATGTGCAGATGGTCACGGAGAACTGGCTGGTTCTGGAGCCCAGGGGCTTGTGAGGTGGGCAGTTCTCTGGGCCTTTAGAACTTTTGCCCCCTTCTTTTACTTAACTATTCAACTCATATCTGGAGAGAAAACCTAGGAGTTTCTCATCTATGAGAAAGACCAAGAGGCCAAACTGTTGGGTAGGGCTTATGGGCTGAGTTTCTGATGTTCCTCAGTAGAACTGGGGAGAGAAGGTAACCTTCCAGGATTTAACTATCTTCAGGAAACCCTTTCTAAAATCTTTGTGTTTTCACTGCAGTTTAGACTGACTTCTTGTGCTTTGCACCCCTGTGTAGCCGATGGCCAGCACCAGGAGAGGAGTCAGGCCGCAACTGTGCAGGAGTTGACTTCCCCAGCTTTGCTGGCTTCAGAAGCCTTTGTACATAAGAGAGATGCTGCTACCCAAGCACCAAAGAACTGTTAAGCACGTGCACTACTGACCACAACCCTGGTCTTTCCTGTTGGCCCCTCCGGGGCCTTTACAGAAGCAGGCTGGGTTCCAGGAGCCCATCTCCCTGCTGTCTCCCCCTGCCCCCAGTCTGGATGAGGGCAAGGACACCTTCGTTCCTCTGTGCCATGGAGTCCTGCAGCCCCTTAACCCCTGCGTGGCAACTGTGTATAGCTTACACCTGCCTCCAGTTGCACCACTTCTAGATGTGCCTTTAAAAGATATAACTATGGGATGGGAGAACTTGAGGGTGATCGGGAACCTCCCCTGCTGAGGGTGGGGTCAGGGTTCCGTGACTCCAGTGGGCTAGTGGTAGCCTGTCCCAGACAACTCCATCACCCCAGCTCTGCCTGTGCCTTTATCCCTGACAGCTGCTGCACTAGCCTTCCTGCTTCCCTAAGGACTTAGTGGAGGAGGAAAGTTGTTTTTGGTACTACTTGGTGGGAAGTAAGGGGAAGGTTGGATCTTGGGTTTGGTCCACCCACCCAAGAAAAAAGACTGTTAACTGGAAGAAAAAAATATATATATAAAATTTTATGTAGCCATGTTTATTTATTTAGGAAACTAACTCTAACTCATTGTAGGGATTTCATACTCAACTACAGAGTATCCATCAAAGTCCTAAACAAAAGTCCTGATCCCTGTCACTTTTTAAAAGCCAGGGTAGCAGTAACGTGACAAACAAACAGCTGCTGTGGCTTCCCTCTTGAGGGCAGGGAAAGCCTTTCCTCTTCATCCTCTTCGGCTGGTTACCTGGGGGACTTCCTTAGTTTTTTCCAAGAAATTCTTTGGCTTTGTATTTTTGAATGGATGGAGACTATGAAGGGGTCTGTAGTTGTAATAGATTTAATATTCAAAACTGAAATGTTCTACATTTCTTAGAAATACCCCATCTTCCCCCACCCCCTTTTTGAAGCATTAATTCAAGATCAACAAAGCATTCCTCAAGATCACTTTTAAAAAAGGTTAGAAGTGAAGCAAATACATTTAGCTTACTGATCACTATAGTATTGCCTAAGCACAGCTCAAGAACTGAGCTTTGTGTGTGTCCTTTTGGGGGATAACAGGGCTGGACCATGCTTCCTTGCCCTTAACAGCAGAGCTTTTAGTGGGTCACAGAGCAGGAACCACACACAAGTGACTTTTTTCCCCAGGAGTCCTCTGGCCTTTTTTTGAGACAGAGTATCTCTGTCGGCCAGGCTGGAGTGCAGTGGTACGATCTCAGCTCGCTGCAACCCCCGCCGCCCAGGTTCAAGCGATTCTCCTGCATCAGCCTCCTGAGTAGCTAGGATTACAGGCGCCCACCACCGGTACCTGCACCTGGCTGGCCAATCTTATCAGAAGTGAGCTATCAAAACTTCCACAGATGTGAGATTTAACACTTAATTGCGGTCACGTGTATGCAACACTGCATACACGTTAACAGCAATAATCTAGAATGAAAAGGAGGGTGGTTAGCCTCATAAGATAACCTATAGAGCAAAGAAAAGTGGCTGGAAGGGTTCCTGACCCAGCTACTCCCCTTAGGGTGTGTATCCAACCCAGTGCCTCCTAAGAGGGTTAGGGACCACTGGTTATCCTCTAAAGTTCCAGCCAGAATTTAGAACTCTAAAGTTCTAAATTCAGGCCTCTGCTGGAAATGGCCTATTTTGATAGATAAAAAGTTTTCTATGGCTCCAAAGTTTCTCCTTTGCAACCCATTCAATTTCAGTCTGCTTCTCTGCTCTTTCAAAACAGAACCTCCAGGCTGAGGAAGCAAGACAAAGCCTCCCACCAGACTTGGAGACTGAAGTTCTTAAAAGGCCTTTGTTGTAACCAAAGGCATGCATGTGTCACTGTTGTGGGAGGAGCCTGTCCCAGCCTCATCTTGTCCTGAGATTTATCCACATACAGTAACCAGGCCGGACACGGTGGCTCACGCCTGTAATCCTACCACTTTGGAAAGCTGAGGCAGGTGGATCACCTGAGGTCAGGAATTCAAGACCAGCCTGGCCAACATGGAGAAACTCCGTCTACACTAAAAACAAAAATTAGCTGGGCATGGTGGCCGGGGCCTGTAATCCCAGCTACTAGGGAGGCTGAGACACAAGAATTGCTTGAGCCCAGGAAACAGAGGTTGCAGTGAGCCTCGATTGTACCACTGCACTCCAGCCTGGGTGACAGAGCAAGACTCCGTCTCAAAACCAACACAAATACAGTAACCAAACATTGGAGATTAGTGACACCTGTAGCTGGGAGCCAGCTACAACCCAAATCATTTAAAAATTTTCAGTTCTTTGATCTCATGCAATGCACGCTTTCTTCTGAATTAGTGAATTGAACTATGGAAATTTTTTAGAATCAAGAAGTCTTACTTACAATTAAAGGGCAAACTCCTGTGACTCTAACATTTTTCCTTTCTCATAGCACCATTCTGAAACTTGAATTGTTGCTTCTGGATTTTGACGCCTTGTTTTCCATGGGCAGCTCCTAAAAGACTTTGTCCCTTAAGTAAGGGCAGCTGCTTTCAGGATGAAACCATGCAACTGAGACTGGCAGATCTTGGGAGCTTGCACCTCGGTCAGCTCCACAGATGGATGTTTCTTCTCTGCCTCAGCTGCCCAGGCTTTAAAATGGCATCATTTCTCCCTACTCCTTAGCCCTTCTGACTACATACAATCCCTGAATCCCCCTTGCCATTATTATTATTTTAGCATTATAAAAATAGAAACCAGCCAGGCAAGGTGGCTCACGCCTGTAATCCTAGCACTTTGGGAGGCCAAGGAGGGCAGATCACCTGAGGTCAGGAGTTCGAGACCAACTTGACCAATGTGAAACCCCATCTCTACTAAAAATACAAAATTAGCTGGGCGTGGTGGTGTATGACTGTAATCTAATCCCCGATACTCTGCAGGCTGAGGCTGGAGAATCACTTGAACCTGGGAGGCGGAGGTTGCAGTGAGCCAAGATATTGCCATTGCACTCCAGCCTGGGGAACAAGAGCAAAACTCTGTCTCAAAAAAAAAAATAGAAACATTACAGACTTGCTAATTCCAGAAACCATGTTCAGCAGGTTGATTGTTGTTTGAAATGTGTTAAATGCATAAATTATTTCCCAGGTGACCTATCTAGAGGTAAATTTAACTGAAAATCTTGGGCCCACCAGTGTTCAGGAACCACTGTGGCTGGGGGAAGACAAGACATGGGGAATTTACAGAGGCAAAATTTCCAATCTCTGTAGCCCTACAGTCCAGTAGTTCCTCAGAAGATGTTGATAAAAATATATTACCTAGCATTTGGTAAGCATTTAATAATTCTTAAAAATTTAATAAATTACCAGAATGGCAACTCTATTCCTCTTCAGTACAGAAGGATCGCTGTATCTCAATCTTTAAATTTACAATCCAGAAAATTTGCCTATTTCAAAATGTGGTGGTTCAGTCCCTTGCTTTATATAATTCTTACAATATACATTGTATAAAAGCAAGGATAAACAGAAAAACAATTAACTAGCATTGGCTATTTTATGGCCAATTCCACAAATGATTTTACTAAACACAGAGGACATTTGATGCTGCTGAGAAAGGATCTGAGGGCCAGAGTTCATCCTTAGTGGGAGAATTTAAAAGCTTGCAATGAGCCAGAAGAAGTAAGTACTATGGCAAGCAGGAGGATAAACCACAGGAAAACAGGACCAGTCCCTGTCGAAGTTCCAAACTTTTGAGGTATGTTCAGAAAAAGCTGGCTATTAGACCAAAAATAAGCTGCCCCTGTTAACAAGTGCTTCCTGTTCTTGTCAGGTTTGGAGGTAGCGGTTCCCAGGGCTTGGCCCTGATAAGCTACTGCTGTGTGGGCTAAGCTTCCCCCTTAGAAGCTCTGAGTACCTCTGAGCCTGTGGGAAAGGTCACAGTAAGAGTTCTGTGCAGCCACCATTGGTAAAACCTTTGGAGAGGCAGATGTCGACTATAAGCTCCCACCTCAGAGAGCAGGATGAACCTACACAGACATTTTCCAGAGCAGCCTGGAAAATGGAAAATTTCCACAGCCTGCTGTTGCCTCATGCTAAACCCAGCACTAGCCACTGGGGAGCAGCCTGTCGCTGTCCCAGAGGCCTGCGCTAGTTTCCAGGGAATTCTTGGAGCTGTACTAATAACTGCAGAAAAACTAGTTTAGCCTTGACTTTCAGAAGATGCCAGTGACAATGGAGTACATTGCCCTAAAGCAGTATTTTCAAAATGTGTGTTGTGGAATCCATTTGGCCTAAGACCAAAATAATTTTTTAATGAAACAGAAAAAGGTCAGAGTGCATCACACATCATGGATAAACCAGATTTTGGTTTCTAATACCACTCCCATTAAAAGAAGCCCCAGAGCTCCTTGCAGAAATGGCTGATTCCAGGGCTAGGGTAGGGTCACCACAAGATAAGCCTGAAGCATCTTGTTAGGATAGAAATAAAAAAGAAGTGCTCAAAAAAAAAAAAAAAGCATGTCACCAGGATGTTGGAGCCAGCTTGAAGGGTCTCTTGTCTAGCTAAAGCTGAGACCATTTGTGTACCAAAATAATGAATTGGAACCACTGAAAAAGGCCAGGCTTGGTGGCTCATGCCTGTAATCCCAGCACTTTGGGAGGCCAAGGTGGGTGGACTGCTTGAGCCCAGAAGTTTGAGGCTGCAGTGAGCTAAGATTGTGACACTGCATTCCAGCATGGATGACAGAGTGAGACACTGTTTTAAAACAAAACAAAAAACAGTCTATGAGTGTATAATGATAATTAAATGAATAAATAAATTGGGAAGGAAGGGCTTCTGCTTATAGTAGATTACCAAGTGCAACCTGTAAAGCTGAAGAATGCGCTAGAATTGGAAAATCATTTTGCAAACATCATAGTAAAAGATCAGTGCAGGTAACGAACATCAATGCATACTAATTTAAGGGGACACTTTCATAGGCAAGATATTTGCATGGTCTGAAAGTCTATATATACTGGTTATAAGTTCCAGGTGGGGGGATATGCAGAGAAGCTGGATAACACCTTGACCAAGTGATCAAAATTTACCACTGTCAATGAGGGGGCAGATGGATATCAAGTCATTCTGGGCAAAAACACATAACCCGATTCTAAATGTAAGGAAACATCAAACTGAGTTGTTTTCTGTTAAAAAAAAAAAAAAGAAAGGGTGGGGGTGGGGGGGCATTCACCAAAAATATCAATGAGGCTGAGCGCGGTGGCTCACACCTGTAATCCTAGCAGTTTGGGAGGCAGAGGATGGCGGATCACTTGAGGTCAGGCCTGGCCAACATGGTGAAACCCCGTCTCTACTAAAAATACAAAAAAATTATCTGGGGGTGGTGGCGGGCGTCTGTAATCCCAACTACTCCAGAGGCTGAGGCAGGAGAATCGCTTCAACCTGGGAGGCGGAGGTTGCAGTGAGCCGAGATTGCGCCACTGCTCTCCAGCCTGGTTGACAGAGCAAGACTCTGTCTCAAAAAAATATATATCAATGACATAAAAGATCAAGACAAGTCATGACAGCCATAGCCATGTCTGATTCTATACTGGAAGGTTTACTGGAGAGAAAAAATGCTACGAAGAACATCATTGGGCAGATGCCAGGTTAAAGTATCAAATCAATGTTTGAAGTAGAGAACTGTCCTACAGTTGTATAAGAGAATGTCCTTATTTTTAGGAAATAAGCATTTAGGAGTAAAGGCCTATGATGTATGCAATTTACTTCAAATGCCTCAATTTTTTATGGAGAAGGAGAAAGGCAGAGAGAAACCCTGACAAATCAAATGGGGCAAAATGTTAATAAGTGAACAAGAGGGGAATCTAGGTAGTGTGCATGGGTTTTTTTGTACTTGCAACTTTCCTAGAAGTTTAAATTATTTCTCAATAAAATGTATTTTTAAATTCTTCCAGTATTTATAACTAAAAACGTCCCGGGTGTATTCCATCAGCATTCACAGAAATACCCAGTTGAATACCTGCCATCCACACAGGCAGATCTCCAGCAATCCTGAACTCAGCTCTGCTCTCCAAATGACATTTACACCGAGTTGCCCTTCCGAAACTAGAAGAGTAGATTAAGCCCTTGAGTCTTCGATTCACTTCAATGAATAATCTGGTAAAAACAAAAATCTAAGTGTGACTTCTACTTGATAAACAGCTGTGATGTAACTGGGACAAGATCAGTGGGGAATTATCCTTTTTATACCAATGCTGTACAAAGAGTGCAAGAATGGATGCTTCATATTTTATTTCCCTTCTGCCCTCCCCATCCCACCCTTGGTGATGGTTGTACCCATTTGAGCATTTCTGAGCACATGACCATAAGTAAATCTTGAGAGAGGAGCGGAATTCTTGTCTAAACAGTAACAGAAGGGGATTAGCTGCGAGGATAGCATAACTGTTGTGCAGGAACAGAAGCTGCCCAGATCTTCTTGGTGGACAATGCATAGAAGACTTAGAATTATGGAACATCTGTCCCCCTAACCACCCTTTCCCACCCGTCTCCCAAACCCCCACTCCCACCCTATTCCCCACCCCATTAATAGTGTTAACAAAAGCTTAATCTTCCAGTTTTAAAGTGCAAATGATTTGGGTATGACTGCTGTTGCAACAAGTCTGAACAGAAAAAAATGAAGTCTTCTCTGTTTATGCGATGTTTTCCAGAATATAAAAGATGAGTTCCATGACGACAGGGCCCTCACTGAGCTGGCAGGCCCCTCCATGGATCACCGGCACCAAGGCGCTGTCCAGATCATTCATGTACTGCGAGGGAAGGGGCTGGCCATTGCTCCCTGCTTGATAGCCAACCTATACCACAGAGAGAAAAGGAGGAGAGGTTACTGAACAGAGGCCTCTCCAGGGCTGAGGGCAAGGAGGCTGAGCAGAAAAGGAGATGTCCTTTTTGGCCATAGGCTAGACATATGGCAGTGAATACAAATTTATCTTCTTTTCCGGATTGTCACTTACCCTGTTGTTTACTCCTGACCACTTGACAATCATGAGGCACTGGGTAAGCCACTTAACCTGTTATGGTCTTAGTTTTCTGGTGAAGGGGAGAGGTGCATAGAAAGATATGGAGTATCAGAAATAACACCTTAAGCTTTGGTTGTGAAAACTGAGAAATGTACAATGTATAGCTCCCTAACATAGTAGGAACTGAATATTTGTTCTTATATCCATCTGTTCATTCATGCACTATCTTCTGAGCACCTATAAACGCAGGGATCCAAAGACGAATGTAACAGAGCCCTGCCCTCAAGAGGCTCACATATTTAGCAGAAAAATGCTTTTTCTTTGTTTTACGTGAGGTAATTCCCTCCAGCCGAATTATCAATGTCATTTGAGACAGGACCAGAATACTTCATGAGTAAAGCATTGGGCAAGCCGTTAAGTAGAAAATAAATATTTGTTGATTGATGAATAGTCAGGAACTGGGGCCAGACACAACCTTTCATCATTCCCTGATAATGGCACAACCCTGTACTCGGGAACCAGTTTCTCCTCATAAGCACTCAGGCCAGAAGCAGCTTGCTGGGCAGAATTAACACTCAGGGGGAAGGGTGATCAAGCTGAGTCTACACCCAAGTTCTAAGTGACTCGAAGTTAAAAGGTTGAGGGAACAGAGAGGTCTGGCAATTTGTAAGCATCAAGGCAGGAATTGGCAGGTCCTACCACATGTTCCCCTCTTTACCCCACACTAAGAAGGAAACCAGCTCCTTGGTAAGCCATGCAGGTAAAGAAGCCACAGTTCAAATGGTTCTGAGAGAATCTGACCAAGCATCACATGTGGGTATAGTACTATTAAAGAGAGGGCCAGAACACTATATCTGGTCAGGCCAGAAGGTCGGAGAATTAAGCTCTCCGGGGTGATGCAGAAAAACTCGCATGTCAGAAATACAGACGTTGCCTGAGGCCAGCTTTAAAAGCTGCGGAAGACACATCGTACCTGATCTGAGTCAAGTGTCACACGTAGTCCCAGTTTGGTCATTCCATCTTCCTTCAGAAGCTTCAGGTGAGGACAAAGAGCAAGGCAAAAAGCTTTGGCAACATGCTCAGTCAATCTACTATGATCTGCAGGATCACTGAGGCAATTGTGCTGGTCATCGTTTTCTAGGAAAAACACCTGTTCCCCAAACAAAAGAGACTTTTAAACTTATACCTAGATTTTGGGAGAAGTAGATTAGCTCACTGTATATGAGCACCCTGATTCTCCAAGATCTACAAGAAGACATGACGGGAACAGGACACCATAAAGTCCCTGGACCAGGAAAAGTCGGGCATTTATGTCTTCCACCTAAAAAAAACAATCCGTCTCTCCGTCTCTGTATCTACAAAGTGGCAGCAGAAGCCTGCCTAACTCCCGCAAGCCTCCACGGTTGCAATGGCACGTTCTTCTCAGAACTACAAAAGGCCTCCATTTTGCATTGTATGCCACTAAAAGGTAATCCCTATATGTGGACAATTTACCTAGAAAATGATCTTAAGTCTAAGAGAATGGCTCTTATAGATGATGTGACCCAGCTGCTTTATTTTACAATTACTCTTAGAAGGGAACTGACTGGCTCAAGAGGACAGAAGAACTTAAGAGACAGAGGAAGAGCTGGGCTGAGCCTAGCATCTGAGCCTTTTATTGGAAGCTTTTTCCACCACACAGCCCTGCCACTGCAGAGGCGGGAGCTGTGTCAGCATGCCCACACAGAGCCATGCACTGCACTGTGCACAGGCAGAAGCGGAACACACTTGGAACTGATGACCCAAGTCCTAGCACCATAGAGGAAGGGTCATGAGCAAGTCCCTTAGTCAGAGGACTAAAGGAAGTTAGAGGACCTTTTTTTTTGAAACAAAGTCTCGCTCTGTCACCCGGCTGGAGTGCAGTGG
>NW_012101365.1:1771515-1789639 GCF_000951045.1 Mandrillus leucophaeus | reverse complement strand
GATAGAGTCTTGCTCTATTGCCCAGGCTAGAGTGCAATGGCGCGATCTTGGCTCACTGCAACCTCTGCCTCCCAGGTTCAAGCAATTCTCCTGCCTCAGCTTCCCAAGTAGCTAGGATTACAGGAGCCTGCCACCAAGCCAGACAATTTTTGTATTTTTAGTGGAGACGGGGTTTCAGCATGCTGGCTGGGCTGCTGACTTCTTAATAATTAATTTGCCTTGGGTGGGCGCGGTGGCTTACGCCTGTAATCCCAGCACTGTGGGAGGCCAAGGCTGGCGGATCACGAGGTCAGGAAATCGAGACCATCCCGGCTAACACGGTGAAACCCCATCTCTACTAAAAATACAAAAAAAAAAAGCCAGATGTGGTTGCAGGCGCCTATGGTCCCAGCTGCTCGGGAGGCTGAAGCAGGAGAATGGTGTGAACCTGGGAGGTGGAGCTTGCAGGGAGCCAAGATCGCGCCACTGCACTCCAGCCTGGGTGACAGAGTGAGACTCCGTCTCAAAAACAAACAAACAAAAAAATTAATTTGCCTCTGTAAAGTGGAAAGCACCTGACTTCTCTGGTTATTGTGAAGATAAAACTATATAAAGGCAAAATATAAGGCCAGGCACAGTGGCTCACACCTGTAATCCCAGTACTTTGGGAGGCTGAGGTGGGTGGATCACAAGGTCAGGAGTTTGAGACCAGCCTGGCCAACACGGTGAAACCCTGTCTCTACTAAAAATACAAAAGTTAGCCGGGCGTGGTGGCACATGCCTGTAGTCCCAGCTACTCAGGAGGCTGAGGCAGGAGGATCGCCTGAACCCGGGAGGCGGAGGTTGCAGCGAGCCGAGATCAATACCATTGCACTCCAGCCTGAGCAACCAGAGCAAGAGACTCCGTCTCAAAAAAAAAAAAAAAAAGCAAAAATATAAAAGATACAGAAATGCAAATACATGATGTTTCCATATAGCTACTCCTAGCTTACTGCTCCATAAGGAGCTTCCACTGAGAGGACTACAAAGGAGGCAGCTCCGAAGCCCTGTACCTGGATGCATTGGAGAGTGGTGGCATGAAGTGACAGAGTGGGAGTCAGGAGACCTGAGCGCTGGCCCCTGCTCAGGTTAACCAACATTAGTCACAAAGTTACAGTCACATGACCTGTCTGAGCCTGTTTTCTCATTTGCATCTTAGGATGGGTAGCTTGCCTAACTCACTGCTACTGGGGAGCAAAAAGGAGGGAACAGAGGTCAAACTGCTTTGTAAGCCATAAAGTGTTTTACACGTTCCAGACTCTGCGCTGCTCAAAATGTGTCAAAGGGACAAATCATTACATAGCAAGCAACTAAAATCCCTTGGCTGCATATGAAATCATGGAGACTGTTACGCAGCATGAGTCCCTTAGGACCGCTGCTCAGAACTGGAGAACCAGCCATATGAACTTGAATAAGAGACTTAACAACCCTGGGTCTGTTTCCTTTTGTGTGAAATGGAAAAGCTAGAAGTCACAGAATTTTTTTTTAAATGTAAGAGTTTCAAAGCTGAAAAGAATCCTAGAGATCTTATAATTTAATCCTTTACAAATGAGCATACATGAGGTTCCAAAGTAATAAAGGAATCTAAGATCTACCTGTTTATTCAGTGAGAACTTTTTAAATTCTTTTCAAATTTTTTTTTTTTCTCAGACCTCTTGGGGATGAAGAGAATAAACTTTCTGATCTATATGATATGTACATACAAAAAGGGGTCACTGCCCTGGCTCCTCTCATTTGCAGGTGAGCCTTTAATACAGCTTTCAAGGAACAAATTAATACAGTGGGAAAGAGCTTAGGAGTTGGCCAGATCTGGATTTTAATCAGGAATTTACCATTATTTATTTGGCTTGTAATCTTGAGCAAGTTAATTAGTCTCTGAGCTTTAGTTTTGTTTTTTTGTTTGTTATTGGAGACGGAGTTTGGCTGTTGTTGCCCAGGCTGCAGTGCAATGGCACGACCTCGGCTCACCACAACCACCGCCTCCCAGGTTCAAGCAATTCTCCCGCCTCAGCCTCCTGAGTAGCTGGGATTACAGGCATGCACCACCACTCCTGGCTAATTTTTATTTTTAGTAGAGATGGGGTTTCTCCATGTTGGTCAGGCTGGTCTCAAACTCCAGACCTCAGGTGATCTGCTACCTTGGCCTCCCAAAGTGCTGGATTACAAGCATGAGCCACCACGCCCGGCCTAGATTTTTTTTTTTTTTTTTTTTGAGACGGAGTCTTGCTCTGTTGCCCAGGCTGGATGGAGGGCAGTGGCATGATCTCGGCTCACTGTAACCTCTGCCTCCCGGGTTCAAGCAATTCCCATGCCTCAGCCTCTCAAGCAGCTGGGACTACACACATGCACCACCACGCCTCAGCTAATTTTTGTGTTTTTAGTGGGTATGGGGTTTCACCATGTTACGCAGGCTGGTCTTGAATTCCTGACCTCAAGTGATCCACCTACCTCAGCCTCCCAAAATGCTGGGATTACAGGTGTGAGCCACTGTGCCTGGCCTAGTTTTCTTATTAGTGAAATAAGTCTATTTTTTAAAGACCATCATGTTATCTAAGATAGTTTATAAGTGCAGAATAAACTGACCCAGCTTTCTGAAGAATACAGCAAAGATGGAATGTACCATTCAGAGATGTACTTTTCTTGAGTTCCAATGCAAAGAAATCTCTAAAAGTTAGTTCACAGGAAGGAAGATACATCAGACGGGTGCAGGCTGCAACTGGCAGCATTTCTTCCTGGTAATTTCAGATAGACCAGGGGGAATTGGAGTATAAACGAGAAAGATGTTTCTCTGAGATATTTTTTTCTTATCCTACAGAGTCAACCCAGAATGTGGCTCTTGGCCTAGCAAAAAGTTGTGCTCAAAGTGGGTCAAGTATGCCAAGTTTCATTTCCTTACCTCGGTCCATCTGATGACTTTTCCATTTGCTTTATATTCTGATCCATGGAATATCTTCACATTCGTTATAGTCTCCATGGACTTCCCATCTATAGGACTTACGACACTAAAATAGAGGCAAAGGAAAGATAGAAGCAGCTCTTGAAGTTAGAAAAGCCATTTTTCCTATCACATTTTGCTGCAGAAGTCTTCCTGCTAATTCCACTGGGCGCCCTGCTGAACACACCTGTGCAGCACATCATAGCAAGAAGCAGCCACTGTATAAAAATGTACATGAACTGAGCTCTTGGGAAAGGATCTATGCACTGCAATAATTCAAAGAACACACATGCAAAAAGGAATCATTTTTCCAGGAGCTAGTTCTCTTTAACGTAAAGAAATTGATTAATCAAACCTGCTCTTCTTCCAGTATTCCTCCTTTCAGTGAATGCATGGTCACCCACTCAATCTTGTTTTCACTCTGCTCCTGACTCTGTAATGATACTCGTCATGATATATTCTTCATGTTTGCATACCTGACTTACAAATGAACTTCTGAAGGGGAGGGAATATGATATATTCACCTCTATGTGCTTATATTCCCATTACTGATCCACTGCTTGGAACTTAGGAGTCTAATAAATATTTATTAAGAATCATTTGCTGGGCATGGTGGCTCACACCTGTAATCCCAGCACTTTGGGAGGCTGAGGTGGGAGGACTGTGTGAGCTCAGGAGTTCGAGACCAGCATCAGCAACATGGCAAAACCCCACCTCTACTAAAAATACAAAAAATTAGCTGGCCAATAGTGGTACACGCCTATAATCCCAGCTACTGGGCAGGCTGAGGCATGAGAATCACTTGAACCTGGGAGGCGGAGGTTGCAGTGAGCCGAGCTCGCACCACTGTACTCCAGCCTGGGCTACAGAGTGAGACTCTGTCTCCAAGAAAAAAAAAAAAAAGGGAATTATTTGACCAAGTTGCTAATTATGACAGTGCTGGTATAAACAAGTATCTATGTATCTGTCATAACACATTCCCTTTAGTGCTAAATTATCACTCCTAGATTCCTAAACAGAAAGGCCACTTCTGACAGTCATTTCCTCCCTGAAATACAACAAGTATAAATATGTGGAGATACACATTCATTCTGATTAGGATTCAAAATAATTGGCACAAAGATTCTAAACTTTCCCTAACAATTTTCAAACCTGTTTATGTTCTTGAATCTCTATGTATTTTTTTTTTCTTCTTGAGACAGAGTTTTGCTCTTGTTGCCCAGGCCGGAGTGCAATGGCATGATCTCGGCTCACCGCAACCTCTGCCTCCCGGGTTCAAGCAATTCTCCTGCCTCAGCCTCCCGAGTAGCTGGGACTACAGGCGCCCGCCGCTGCGCCCGGCTAGTTTTTTCTATTTTTAGTAGAGACGGGGTTTCACCGTGTTAGCCAGGATGGTCTCAATCTCCTGAACTCGTGATCTCCGAAACCTCTCTGGGGAGCAAAAAGGAGGGAACAGAGGTCAAACTGCTTTGTAAGCCATAAAGTGTTTTACACGTTCCAGACTCTGCGCTGCTCAAAATGTGTCAAAGGGACAAATCATTACATAGCAAGCAACTAAAATCCCTTGGCTGCATATGAAATCATGGAGACTGTTACGCAGCATGAGTCCCTTAGGACCGCTGCTCAGAACTGGAGAACCAGCCATATGAACTTGAATAAGAGACTTAACAACCCTGGGTCTGTTTCCTTTTGTGTGAAATGGAAAAGCTAGAAGTCACAGAATTTTTTTTTAAATGTAAGAGTTTCAAAGCTGAAAAGAATCCTAGAGATCTTATAATTTAATCCTTTACAAATGAGCATACATGAGGTTCCAAAGTAATAAAGGAATCTAAGATCTACCTGTTTATTCAGTGAGAACTTTTTAAATTCTTTTCAAATTTTTTTTTTTTCTCAGACCTCTTGGGGATGAAGAGAATAAACTTTCTGATCTATATGATATGTACATACAAAAAGGGGTCACTGCCCTGGCTCCTCTCATTTGCAGGTGAGCCTTTAATACAGCTTTCAAGGAACAAATTAATACAGTGGGAAAGAGCTTAGGAGTTGGCCAGATCTGGATTTTAATCAGGAATTTACCATTATTTATTTGGCTTGTAATCTTGAGCAAGTTAATTAGTCTCTGAGCTTTAGTTTTGTTTTTTTGTTTGTTATTGGAGACGGAGTTTGGCTGTTGTTGCCCAGGCTGCAGTGCAATGGCACGACCTCGGCTCACCACAACCACCGCCTCCCAGGTTCAAGCAATTCTCCCGCCTCAGCCTCCTGAGTAGCTGGGATTACAGGCATGCACCACCACTCCTGGCTAATTTTTATTTTTAGTAGAGATGGGGTTTCTCCATGTTGGTCAGGCTGGTCTCAAACTCCAGACCTCAGGTGATCTGCTACCTTGGCCTCCCAAAGTGCTGGATTACAAGCATGAGCCACCACGCCCGGCCTAGATTTTTTTTTTTTTTTTTTTTGAGACGGAGTCTTGCTCTGTTGCCCAGGCTGGATGGAGGGCAGTGGCATGATCTCGGCTCACTGTAACCTCTGCCTCCCGGGTTCAAGCAATTCCCATGCCTCAGCCTCTCAAGCAGCTGGGACTACACACATGCACCACCACGCCTCAGCTAATTTTTGTGTTTTTAGTGGGTATGGGGTTTCACCATGTTACGCAGGCTGGTCTTGAATTCCTGACCTCAAGTGATCCACCTACCTCAGCCTCCCAAAATGCTGGGATTACAGGTGTGAGCCACTGTGCCTGGCCTAGTTTTCTTATTAGTGAAATAAGTCTATTTTTTAAAGACCATCATGTTATCTAAGATAGTTTATAAGTGCAGAATAAACTGACCCAGCTTTCTGAAGAATACAGCAAAGATGGAATGTACCATTCAGAGATGTACTTTTCTTGAGTTCCAATGCAAAGAAATCTCTAAAAGTTAGTTCACAGGAAGGAAGATACATCAGACGGGTGCAGGCTGCAACTGGCAGCATTTCTTCCTGGTAATTTCAGATAGACCAGGGGGAATTGGAGTATAAACGAGAAAGATGTTTCTCTGAGATATTTTTTTCTTATCCTACAGAGTCAACCCAGAATGTGGCTCTTGGCCTAGCAAAAAGTTGTGCTCAAAGTGGGTCAAGTATGCCAAGTTTCATTTCCTTACCTCGGTCCATCTGATGACTTTTCCATTTGCTTTATATTCTGATCCATGGAATATCTTCACATTCGTTATAGTCTCCATGGACTTCCCATCTATAGGACTTACGACACTAAAATAGAGGCAAAGGAAAGATAGAAGCAGCTCTTGAAGTTAGAAAAGCCATTTTTCCTATCACATTTTGCTGCAGAAGTCTTCCTGCTAATTCCACTGGGCGCCCTGCTGAACACACCTGTGCAGCACATCATAGCAAGAAGCAGCCACTGTATAAAAATGTACATGAACTGAGCTCTTGGGAAAGGATCTATGCACTGCAATAATTCAAAGAACACACATGCAAAAAGGAATCATTTTTCCAGGAGCTAGTTCTCTTTAACGTAAAGAAATTGATTAATCAAACCTGCTCTTCTTCCAGTATTCCTCCTTTCAGTGAATGCATGGTCACCCACTCAATCTTGTTTTCACTCTGCTCCTGACTCTGTAATGATACTCGTCATGATATATTCTTCATGTTTGCATACCTGACTTACAAATGAACTTCTGAAGGGGAGGGAATATGATATATTCACCTCTATGTGCTTATATTCCCATTACTGATCCACTGCTTGGAACTTAGGAGTCTAATAAATATTTATTAAGAATCATTTGCTGGGCATGGTGGCTCACACCTGTAATCCCAGCACTTTGGGAGGCTGAGGTGGGAGGACTGTGTGAGCTCAGGAGTTCGAGACCAGCATCAGCAACATGGCAAAACCCCACCTCTACTAAAAATACAAAAAATTAGCTGGCCAATAGTGGTACACGCCTATAATCCCAGCTACTGGGCAGGCTGAGGCATGAGAATCACTTGAACCTGGGAGGCGGAGGTTGCAGTGAGCCGAGCTCGCACCACTGTACTCCAGCCTGGGCTACAGAGTGAGACTCTGTCTCCAAGAAAAAAAAAAAAAAGGGAATTATTTGACCAAGTTGCTAATTATGACAGTGCTGGTATAAACAAGTATCTATGTATCTGTCATAACACATTCCCTTTAGTGCTAAATTATCACTCCTAGATTCCTAAACAGAAAGGCCACTTCTGACAGTCATTTCCTCCCTGAAATACAACAAGTATAAATATGTGGAGATACACATTCATTCTGATTAGGATTCAAAATAATTGGCACAAAGATTCTAAACTTTCCCTAACAATTTTCAAACCTGTTTATGTTCTTGAATCTCTATGTATTTTTTTTTTCTTCTTGAGACAGAGTTTTGCTCTTGTTGCCCAGGCCGGAGTGCAATGGCGTGATCTCGGCTCACCGAAACCTCTGCCTCCCAATTCAAGTGAGTCTCCTGCCTCAGCCTCCTGAGTAGCTGGGATTACAGGCATGTGCCACTATGCCCAGCTAATTTTGTATTTTTAGTAGAGACGGAGTTTCTCCATGTTGGTCAGGCTGGTCTTGAACTCCCAACCTCAGGTGATCCACCTGCCTTGGCCTCCCAAAGTGCTGGGATTACAGGCGTGAGCCACCACACCAGGCCAAATCTCTATGTATTAAAAGTCGAATCTAACTTAAACTTCAATATCAGGCATTCACTTCATTTAGTCAAAATTACTTGAATTTAAGTTTAATTTCTAACTCATCAAATAGCAATGTTAAAAAAAAAAAAAAACAAGAGCACCCTTCGTTGTGTAGAATCCTTTGAGAAAGGATACAAAGTTCAGTTTGTAATGTATAAATGCAGTGTTTTCCAGCTTGTCCCTGAATGTCTGGGTATGAGAAAAAGAAAAGGGTGAGGGGAAAGAAAAGTGTCAAAGATGTCTCCAGGGTTTTGGTTTGAACCATTAGAATAGAGTTGTCGAACACTGAGAAAGAATATAGAATTTGAAGCCCAAGAAGGTGGTTTTAAGAGCTAGTCTTATCACTTCCTAGCTTTGTAGACCTGAAAAGTCACTTAGCCTTTTGGTACTTGTTTACTCATTTATAGAATGGAAATGTTAACACCTGTTATTATATCAAACAAAACAATGTTGGCAAAAATGTGTTGTAAATCTTAAAAGGCTCAGGTGTTACTGTTATCTCAACAACTATAGAGGGACTCTTGTTTCATCAACCCCTCTACTTATATTCCTCTCAAAAATACATACAGAAACTCTTTCAGAAACTAACTTACAAAACCAGAAATTTAAAATTCTACGTTAAGCATACAAAGCAGTCTTTCTTAGGCAGGGCTTTCAGTAAAGCTATAAAACACCAATGTAGACAGCAGACAAAACCCAGAGCCTAACCTATAACTAAAAGCCACAAGGGGGGACATGTACTGCATTTACCCCTTGCTAACGTTCTTGTCATCATCCACCCACTGGATGTGGATGTGCTCCTGGGGATCCTCTGCATCCGCCTTCCCACAGGTGATGGTGAAGTCCTTCATCTCTCGCAGTGCCTGCCTCAAGGAATCCATGTTCTCTGCAGTAATCTGGACCATAACGCCATCTAGCAATCAGCACAAAGCCAAAGGAGAGGCAAATGAAACACAGCACCTGGCATCTAGCAAATCCCTCCAAGTTAAATGTAAATCTTTGCTCTGCTTTCCAAAGCTGACTGATACAGAAGTTTGCTCTTTGAGCTGAACCTCTTACTGAAAGTGTTGTGAAAAGCAATGCCAAGATTAAAACACTTGCTAGTTGATTTCACTTCAAACACAACTAAGTTGATTTCACTTCAGACACAACTAAGAATTTCTCCTGAGACTACTTAAGGGGAAAACTTAAACACAGTCACCTTCTTCTGGACACACTGAACATTTTGTTCCTATTTTCACTCCTGCATTTATCATCCTCTGATCATATTTATTTGTTTGCATCTCCATCTCTCTCACCTTACTATGACTGCCTGGCATAGAGTGAATGCCCAATAAATGTTTCTAAATAAATCACTGAATAAATTATAGTAGTGGGCTTGGAGATAAATCCATTTATTGACTAGCAAATAAGGCAGACCTACCACAGAGTTTCATATGGGCTACCAGATAACCAACAGATGGTTACTTTTTCAGCTGCTACCTACCTGAGTTGAAGGCAAACACTGAAATTGAGAGTAAAAGTTGTCACATGCTGAGCAATTACTCTGCTTCATTGACACACAATAAAATAATTTCTAAAGAGTCTCAATAAAAATTTCATAAACAGGCAGCCAATTGCTCCACTGAAACACACAAATGAAATGCAAGACCCAAGGAATTACCAACCCAGACACATAAACACATAATTTTTAAACACACTGCTTTGAATTGGTAAGGATCTGTGTCAGGTCAATGTATCTTCTTCTTTTTTTTAAAGAAACGACTGCACAGGTTGGAGCACAGTGGCTCTTCACAGGGACAATCATAGTGCACTGCAGCCTCAAGCTCCTGGCCTCACAGGGTCCTCCCACTTCAGCCTCCCAAGTAGCTGGTACTATAGGCATATGCCACCAAGCCCAGTTCATTTTATCATTTAACAACATTTAAGGGGTATTTTAAGATCACCTTGTGAAGTCACAATTTCAACTATAGTCAACACTTGATCATATAGGCTTTAACTAGTTGCTTTAGACCAAATGACTTTTAACTCCTAGATTTTAAGAAAACAGTCCTTTCTTAGGCTGGGTACGGTGGCTCACGCCTGTAATCCCAGCACTTTGGGAGGCTGAGCCTGGTGGATCATTTGAGGTCAGGAGCTCAACACTAGCCTGACCAACATGGTAGAACCCTGTCTCTACTAAAAATACAAAAAAATTAGCTGGGCGTGTTGGTGCACAACTGTTATTTCAGCTACTCAGGAGGCTGAGACAGGAGAATCACTTGAGGTAGAAGTTGCAATGAGCCAAGATTGTACCACTGTACTCCATCCTGGGCTACAAGTAAGACTCCATCTCAAAAAAAAAAAAAAAAAAAAAAAAGACCCCAAAAACCTCTTAGATTTTGTAACAATTTATTAACATGTTTCTGTTTTGTAGTCAGAGTTGTAAATTTTAGTTGTAAAATAGTGCACTCTGTGTTTCACTGTTTTATTAAATTTACCAAAAGAAGACCAAAGCCAGTATCTATAAATATATGTAAGATTATCTATGTATTTCAATCAACACACTGGAATCCAGCCCTAAGAAAGGACCTTTTTTCTTTCCCGAGACAGTCTCGCTCTGTCGCCCAGGCTGGAGCGCAGTGTTGCGATCTCAGCTCACTGCAAGCTCCGCCTCCCAGGTTCACGCCATTCTCCTGCCTCAGCCTCCCGAGTAGCTGGGACTACAGGCACCCACCACCACGCCTGTCTAATTTTTTGTATTTTTAGTAGAGACGGGGTTTCACCGTGTTAGCCAGGATGGTCTCAATCTCCTGAACTCGTGATCTGCCTACCTCAGCCTCCCAAAGTGCTGGGATTACAGGTGTGAGCCACCACGCCTGGCCTTTTTTCTTTTTTCTTTTTTTTAAGATAGAGTCTCACTCTGTCGCCCAGGCTGGAGTGCAATGGCGCGATCTCGGCTCACTGCAACCTTTGCTTCCCTGCTTCCCAGGTTCAAGCGATTCTCCTGCCTCAGCCTCGCAAGTAGCAGGGATTACAGGCATGTGCCACCACACTGGGCTGTTTTTTTGTATTTTTACTTGAGATGGGGTTTCACCATGTCGGCCAGGCTGGTCTCGAACTCCTGACCTCAAGTGATCTGCCCCCCTCGGCCTCCCAAAGTGCTGGGATTACAGGCATGAGCCATTGCACCCAGCCTAAGAAAGGACTGTTTTTACACAGAGCTTTGGAGTGAGCTACTGTAATAATGAAAACCTGTCATCATGTGAGGCAGACTACATTTTCCATAGATGGCCATATCTCCCATCTTATTTTTCTACAATGCTATCTTCCCATTCTCCCATGTAGAAGTGAAGTCTAATTCCCCTCCCTTTTTCCAACACCAGAGTATGGTGGAAATGACACAATATAACTTTAAAGGATGGGTCACAAAAGGCAATGCAGCTTCCACCTTCTTGCTAGAACATTCATGTTTGGAGTCCTGAACCACCATGTAAGAAGTCCAACTATCCCAAGGCTACCAAGCCATGTGAAGGGGTCCCCAGGGAAGTACGCCAGTCACCACTCCTAGTCTTTAAATCATCCCCGGCCAGGCCTCAGATGTGTGTGTGAACAAACCTTCATATAATTCTAGCTCCCAGTCATCTGAGAACTTCAAGTCATCCCAACTAAGACTCCAAACATCATGAAGCAGGGTTAAGCCATCCCTGCATTGCCCTGTCAAGATTCCTGATCTAGAGGATAAGCAAGCACGATAAAATGGTTGTTTTAAGCCAGCTGTTATGAAATAAGAGTAACCAGATCAAAACACAATGAATAACCAACAAAGAAAATAAATGGTGTGCCAATTAGCCTTTAGTGTAATTAACTTTTGTCAACATGTCTGTCATGTCTAATTATAGCAAACTAGCAGCCAGCACATCCCATTTTGTACTCCAAATAATGACAACAGCATTCTTGTGGACAGGAGAGACTGACTTTCATCTACACACTTACAAATTAATATTTCCACCCAATGATACATTTGAACTCAGACTACATGCCCTCAGGTACCTTATCCCAGAGCTCTGAAAGGCCATCTCCTAGTTTTAATGTCATTGTCACATGGTATCCCTGCCACTGACTCCTTTCTTTAGAGAACTAAGCACTCTCATGGCAGTTTTAATTTGCCGAAGAGATGCTACTGAATAAACAGGAGTCATAAGCTCAATCTTTATTATAAGAAAGAAATTTTCTTTATTATTAATAAAGAAAATCTTTATTATAAAGCTCAATCTTTATGTACATAAGCTCAATCTTTATTATAAGGACTGAACAAATTCATTCCTTACCTTCCACAATACTGGACTTGGCAAGGTATCCAGAAGAGGATTTCAGAGCGCCACTGAACACAAAGAAACTGGCACCAGTCACTAAAACAGCAATAGAAATAGTTTAGTAAGACAGACCCTAAGCTGGAGGGATTGAGAACAATAATGAAATATTCAGAAGTTGAGAATTCCAACCACCATCATACAGAAAATTTTAAAAAAATCAAATCTATATTTCACAATAAACATGTAACCAATAATTCTGGTGCTTACAATAGTTTTGGGAAAGAGGTTTTAAGATATACTCCTCCATTTTGTTTTGTTCTTCCTCTAATTAAGAATTCAAGTATCTTACAAGAAAAGGAGTCTTAATGGTTGAGGTCAGGGGTTGGCAAGCTATAGCCTGCTTGGCCTCCAGCCTGCTTTTGTAAACAAAATTTTATTGGAACACAGCCATGTCCATTCATTTACTTACTGTCTATGGCAGTTTTTGCACTATAATGCTAGAGCTGAATACTGGTTGACAAAAACCACAGGCTTGCAAACTCTAAAATATTTATCATCTGGCCCTTCATAAAAAAAAGTTTGCCACCCCCAATCTAATCCATTGATTTTCAGATTTTTTTAGATCAAATATATTCTGGAGATGGAAATATGGCTGCCAAATATCTCGTCTGCCAAGTAGAGTTATTTTTTTTTAAAAAGTATCCATTTAAAAGATAAACTCTTATTACCACTATCTCTTCATAAAAGGAAAAAAAACAACAGTTACATTTAGCTTTATGGAAACTTCACTGTTCTTTCCTGATTTTTCCAGATCTTACTTAAACTGGACTGGACTAATCCAATTTCCTACCCACTGGCCCAACAATATTTCTTTTTTCTTTTTTTTTTTTTTTGAGATGGAGTCTCGCTCTGTCACCCAGGCTGGAGTGCAGTGGTGCGATCTTGGCTCACTGCAAGCTCCACCTCCTGGGTTCATGCCATTCTCCTGCCTCAGCCTCCCGAATAGATGGGACTATAGGCGCCCACCACCATGCCCTGCTAATTTTTTGTATTTTTAGTAGAGACGGGGTTTCACCGTGTTAGCCAGGAAAGTCTCGATTTCCTGACCTTGTGATCTGCCCGCCTCAGCCTCCCACAGTGCTGGGATTTCAGGCGTGAGCCACTGCACCTGGCTGGCCCAACAAATTTCTAAGAGGTGGTCATCAGCTTTTTTTAGAGACTCCTAGTGACAGGAGCCAACAACCACACAAGGCAACCCACTGTACCTCTGGATAACTCCCAGGTTACACACTGCTCTCAAGTTGAGCCCAAATCTGGCTCCCTGTAACTTTCACCCATTGGTGCTGGCTCTGGCCTTTTGTAGCAATAGAGAAGTTCAGCCTTATTTCCACATAATAAAACACTGTAAGAATTGAGATGGCTATTTTTTCATCCTCTTCTAATCTCTACCTTTCCAGGTTAAACATTCATACTTTATTCAAGAAGGCTTCCTTTGACCTAGGCTCCAGCTTTCTCACAGGTATTGAATCATCCTCTGGAGACCCTCTAGTTTTATGACTATATTTTCATTAATGATATACAAAACTTATTTGAATATTCTAGATACAACATGACTAATAAAGAGCATTGTATCCTTAACACCTACCTTATTTTGGATACTGCATTTGAATATACCTGTGCTAAATACCTTTTATAGATTTACTGAATAACTGATTTTAAAAATATATTGGCTGGCTGTGGTGGCTCATGCCTGTAATCCCAGCACTGAAGCTGAGACAGATGGATTCACTTGAAGCCAAGAGTTCGAGACCAGCCTGGCCAACATGGTGAAACCCTGTCTCTACTAAAAATATAAAAATTAGCTGGGTGTGGTGATGCATGCCTGTAATCCCAGGATTACTCAGGAAGCCAAGGCAGAGAATCGCTTCAATCCAGGAGGCAGAGGTTGCAGTGAGCTGAGATCACACTACTGCACTCTAGCCTGGGTGACAGAGCGAGACTCTGTCTCTATCTCTCTCTCTCTTGTTGTATATAGATACAGATATATCATATTTCATATCTATATATAGATATAGATACATATTGAAGACAGTGACCTACTGTATTCCTACTAGACAAGTGTTTCACAAAACATACGAAGGAACACTGGCTTTAGAGAAACTCTGAGGAAAAAAAGACTTGTGGTTCAAATAAACTTGGGAATAGTTAGATGCTATCTTCCTTTTGAAAAATTAGATTACACACCAGCTTGTTAATGGATCTATAAAGTCCTATAGTAAAGAAGCCTGTCTAAACTTGTTTAACACACAGGGTTCTTTTTTTTTTGAGACGAAGTTTCACTCTTGTTGCCCAGGCTGGAGTACAATGGTACAATCTTGGCTCACTGCAACCTCTGTCTCCTGGATTCAAGCGATTCTCCTGCCTCAGCCTCCCAAGTAGCTGGGATTACAGGCATGCGCCATGACGCCTAGCCAACTTTTTTGTATTTTTACAAATACAAAAGATGTGGTTTCCCCATGTTGTTTAGGCTGGTCTCGAACTCCAGACCTTAGGTGATCCACCCGCCTCAGCCTCCCAAAGTGCTGAGATTACAGGTGTGAGCCACCATGCCCAGCTCTTTTTTTTTTTTTTAAGAGACAGGGTCTTGCTATGTTGCTCAGGCTTGTCTTGAACTCCTTAGCTCAAATGATGCTCTTGCCTCGACCTCCCAAAGTGCTGGGATTATAGGCATGAGCCACCACAGCTGGCCTAACACAGGGTTTCTTAGATGAAATGTATTAAACAAGACTTATATTTTCATGTGAACAGTTTTTAACACCATAGAGCCTAAGAAAACACTTTAGGTAATGTCTCTTGAGCAATGCTTCTCAAAGTCGAATGTGCACTTGAATCACACAGAGATCTCATTAAAATGCAAATTTTGATTAGCGAATCTGGGGTGTGGAGACCACATTCTGAATAGCACTGAACCTTCCTTCAGAATCCTGTCAATTAATTAGCATTCTGTGGGAATGGTCATCTAACAAGCTTCAAATTTACCTAAACATACTCTCATTATGGGGCCTAGTCTCGCCTTCAAATGCCAGTGCTGGCCCTGTCAATATCCTAAGGGCAAATTTTCTTTCTTTTTTTTATAAATTATTATACTTTAAGTTCTAGGGTACATGTGCACAACATACAGGTTTGTTACATAAGTATACACATGCCATGTTGGTTTGCTGCACCCATCAACTTGTCATTTACATTAGGTCTTTCTCCTAATGCTATCCCTCCCTCCTAAAGGCATATTTTCAAAACAGTTCCCTCAATAACAGATACCCCATTTGCAACTCTGAGTCTGGCCACTTGGGGAGTCAACATAATCCTGAAGAATACGGTTGGAAAGGTTAATTAATTTGTTTGTGGTCACCTATCTAGAAAGTGAGTGTTAGGGGACTGAGGTATCTAACTGTCCAAATCCAGTATAATTTTTCATTATCATAATCTCAACCAGCTCAAATGCTCACCTTTTCTGGGCTGATTGTGAATACTGATAGCCTGGGTCTGATAGTTTCCGTCATCATTCTGCACACACACAAGATGAGAGTCTGCCTTTTCATTGAAGCAGGCACCTCCTGCCAGGACATGCTCATTGGACTTGTTCATGGCTTTCATCATCTGCAATCAAAGACAGAACCTTTTTCTTGCAAGAATGGGCATTTTTCTATCTGACATGGAGCAACTCCATCTTCTCAAAAACAAAACTAACAGAATATTACATATTAAAGTAACAAAAAGGGCCACCAAATAAGGAAACAAAGTAAAAAAAAAAAAAAAAAACAGTCACCATTGACAAATCAACGTATACAAAAATTCCCTGTACTTTTTACAAGCGATTTGTACTATGACCTAATAAGCACAAAACACATTTTGCATTCATTTTTTGTCTTATTGCTGCACTGAACTCAAGTAGCTAAAATTAGTTTAGCTAATTGTAGTTTCTCCTATATACTAGATTCTCTGAGGGATTTAGATTTAGAGGGGAGATTCAACTTCCAAAGGAGTGAATCTTCTCTCTAAAAACATATGAAATTCATTGTTTCTTAATTTTACTAACTTATGTTCAAGATCTTTAATGAAATTAGTTACTAATATTTTGCTTTATTCTTCTCAAAAGATTTAACATAATTCTGACCTAATCCAAAAAAAAAAAAAAAAATTCATGGGCCACTGTTTTGCATGTATTATGTAAGAACTCACCTTGATGTTAAAAACTCCAGCCCCTGGCTGAAACAGGTTAATAATGATTTGTTGTTATTTATTTATTTATTTGAGACGGAGTCTCGCTCTGTTGCCCAGGCTGGAGTGCAGTGCTGCGATCTTGGTTCACTACAACCTCTGCCTCCCGGGTTCACGCCATTCTCCTGCCTCAGCCTCCCGAGTAGCTGAGACTACAAGTGCCCGTTACCATGCCCAGCTATTTCTTTTGTATTTGTGTAGAGACAGAATTTCACCATGTTAGCCAGGTCTCGATCTCCTGACCTCATGATCCGCCTGCCTCGGCCTCCCAAAGTGCTGGGATTGCAGGCATGAGCCACCGCACCCAGCTGACACCATTTTTTTTTTTTTTTTAAGAGATAGGGATCTCACTATGTTGTCCAGGCTGGATTCGAGCTCCTGGGCTCAGGTGATCCTCCCACCTCAGCCTCTTGAGTAGCTGGGGTTATACAGGCACATGCCACCTAGCCCAGCTAGGTTAATGATAATTTGTTTTTATTTCCCATTTTTTCCTTCATGTCATCCCATTTGTCCAACTTTCTGATCTAATCCTTTAAAATTAAGCCTTTAAAAATCTAATTCGAAACTTATTTTTACTCCCCGGTTCCTCCTATAAGTTGTAGTGTTGTGGGCCAGGCCCGGTGGCTCATGCCTGTAATCCCAGCATTTTAGGAGGCCGAGGTGGGTGAATCACTTGAGATCAGGAGTTCGAGACCAGCCTGGCCAACATGGTAAAACCCTGTCTCTACGAAAACTACAAAAAAAATTACCTGGGTGTGGTGGTGGGTGCCTGTAATTCCAGCTACTCGGAAGGCTGAGGCAGGAGAATCACTTGACCCCAAGAGGTGGATGTTGCAGTGAGCCAAGATTGCGCTACTACACTCCAGCCTGGGCAACACAGGGAAACTCCATCTCCAAGAAAAAAAGCTGTAGTGCTGTCAGAGTTGTTTGACTCCATCTTGAACAGGGGCTGGGTAAAATGAGGCTGAAATCTGCTGGGCTGCATCCAAGGAGGTTGGACATTCTTAGTCGGGATGATAGGAGGTCAGCACAAGATACAGGTCACAAAGACCCCACTGATAAAAACAATGGTGTAAAGAAGCTGGCCAAAACCCGCCAAAACCAAGATGGTGATGAAAGTGATCACTGGAGGTCCTCACTGCTCATTATATGCTTATTATAATGCATTAGCATGCTAAAAGACACTCCCACCCATGCATGACAGTTTACAAATGCCATGGCAATGTCAGGAAGTTACCCTATATGGTCTAAAAAGGGGAAGAACCCTAAGTTCCAGGAATTCCCCACCCCTTTCCCAGAAAACCCTTTGTTTAGCATATAATCAAGAAATATCGTAAGTATACTCAGCCAAGCAGCCCATGACACTGCTCTGCCTATGGAGCAGTCATTCTTTTATTCCTTTTTTGAGATGGAGTCTCGCTCTTGTCGCCCAGGCTGGAGTGCAATGGCATGATCTCGGCACACTGCAACCTCTGCCTCCCGGGTTCAAGCAATTCTCCTTCCTCAACCTCCTGAGTGGCTGGGATTACAGGTGCCTGCCACCATGCCCAGCTAATTTTTGTACTTTTAGTAGAGACAGGGTTTTGCCATGTTGGCCAGGCTGCCCTCGAACCCCTGACCTCAGGTGATCTGCCCGCCTCAGCCTGCCAAAGTGCTGGGATTACAGGCATGACCCACCAAGCCTGGCCTTTTTTTTTTTTTTTTGAGATGAAATTTTGCTCGTTGCCCAGGCTGGAGCGCAATGGCATGATCTCAGCTCACTGCAACCTGCTTGCCTCCTAGGTTCAAGCGATTCTCCTGCTTCAGCCTCCCGAATAGCTGGAATTACAGGCACCTATAACCACACCCAGCTAATATTTTTTGTATTTTTAGCAGAGATGAGGTTTCAACATGTTGGCCAGGA
>NW_012101365.1:1767511-1770470 GCF_000951045.1 Mandrillus leucophaeus | reverse complement strand
CCATGTTGGTCAGGCTGGTCCCAAACTCCTGACCTCAAGTGATCCGCCCACCTCAGCCTCTCAAAGTGCTGGGATTACAGGTGTGAGCCATTGTGCCAGGCCTGCCTGTTTTTTAACTGGGCTGTCTGTTTTTTAGACACCATGTTGCTATGTTATGTTATGTTATGTTATGTTATGTTATGTTATGTTATGTTACGTTACGTTATGTTATCCAGGCTGGCGTTGATCTTCCCAACTTATCCTCCCAAGTAGCTGCAACTACAGGTACATACCCACTTTGCCTTGCTGTCTTTGCTGTTGACATGAAATAATTCTTTTTCTTTTTTTTTTGAGACGGAGTCTCGCTCTGTCTCCCAGGCTGGAGTGCAGTGGCGTGATCTTGGCTCACTGCAAGCTCTGCCTCCTGGGTTCATGCCATTCTCCTGCTTCAGCCTCCTGAGTAGCTGGGATGACAGGTGCCCACCACCACGCCCGGCTAATTTTTTGTATTTTTAGTAGAGACGGGGTTTCATCGTGTTAGCCAGGATGGTCTCAATCTCCTGACCTTGTGATCTGCCTGCCTCAGCCTCCCAAAGTGCTGGGATTACAGGCATGCACCACCACGCCTGGCTGATATGTAATTATTTACATATTCTTAATACAAGACCCTTATCAGAGATATGATCTGAAAATATTTTCTCCCGTTTTATAGGTTGTCTTTTCATTTTGATAATATCCTTGAATGCACAAAAGTTTCTAATTTTTATTAAATCCAATTCATCTATTTTTTTTCTTTTGTTGCTTGTGCTTTTGGGGTCATATCTAAGAATCCAATGCCAAATCTAAGGTTGTGAATAATTACTCCTATGTTTTCGTCTAACAGCTTTACGGTTTTAGCTCTTACATTTAGTTTGTTGGTTGATTGTTTTGAGTCAGTTTTTATATATAATGTGAGGTAAGGGTAAGTTTTAAAATTGAGAAGTATAAATCCACCAATTGTGTTCTTCTTTTTCAAGAACATCCACGAAGGGCTATTCAGGGCGCCTTACGATTACAGCTGATTTGAATATTGGCTTTTCCATTTCTGCAAAAAGGCCATTGAAATTTTGATAAGGCTTGCGATGAATCTGTAGATCACTTTTAGTTTTGACATCTTAACAATATTGTCTTCTAATCCATGGGACATCTTTCCATTTATATACGTCTTTAATTACTTTCAGCAATGTTTTGTAGTTCTCAGGGTACAAGTCTTTTACTTCCTTGGTTAAATTTACTCCTAGGTATTGTATTGATACAACTCTAAGGCATCATCATCTCTTGGCTTTACTTTGTTACAATTCTTGCAAAGCACCAGAGGTATCCAAACTATAACTGAATACTCCTCTTACACTGACATTTATCAACCTCACTAATCCAAACCACTTCTACTCAGGTTTTCCAAAGGTTACTTTGAAATAATTCTTCTGCAAACAGGATGAGTCAGCTAGAAGATTTTTGCTTAGCAAAGCCAACTGACAGACACATTTAGGTTCTCATTTGCGATTTACATTTGTATCACATGAAAGAAACTGAGATGATCACAATTTTAAAGAAATCATTTCTTCCGAATCATTAGGCTAAAGTGGTTTCTAATTTTGTCTACACGAAGCAGACTAAGAAACATTTTCAATCCAGACATTCTGAATAAATTAGCTGGCCTCAAAGGAAATCATTTCCTTGGATGTAAATTACAAGTCCAATGAAAGAAACTTCATATTTCTTTAGAGATAAATGAATATATTTTCTCTCTCTTAAAATAATGCTCAGTTACAACAAGAGCAGAGTTTCCAAGATATTCAAAGGACCTTACTGACCATAAAATAAACTTAGACTTGTCATATAATGATATAAATACTTGACTATCCATTTTGGTTGTGTTATTCTGCTGTCAATTCAAATTCTGAAATGTTTCTTGTATCTATACCTATCTTCACCATACTTCAAGGCCTAATTGCCTCGTCTCGGGACATAATGACCTTATAACTGGTTTTCCTACAGGGAATCTCTATCAGTTCTGATTCATCACATACGACGCTTCCATACTTATCAAAGCACAGCTCTATGTCACATCTTCTCCAGTTTGTCCTCCATTCAGAATCTCAAGGATCCTATGCTCTAACCCCACATCAGCTCTCCTGTCTTGCCTCCCTCCTATAGTATCCTTACATGCTGCTTACATGCAGGACTACTTCCTGATGGCCTACCATTTCCCATCCCTGAGGCTTTGCATTACTATTTTCTTTTTGGGTTTGTTTTTGAGACGGAGTCTTGCTCTGTTGGCCAGGCTGGAGTGCAGTGGTGTGATTCTGGCTCACTGCTGCCTCTGCCTCCTGAGTTCACATGATTCTCCTTCCTCAGCCTCCCAAGTAGCTGGGACTACAGGTGCCCGCCACCACGCTGGGCTAATTCTTTGTATTTTTAGTAGAGACAGAGTTTGACCATGTTGGCTAGGCTGGTCTCAAACTCCTGACCTCAAGCGACCTACCCACCTCGGTCTCCCAAAGTGATGGGATCACACACGTGAGCCATCACACCTGGCCTAGCTTCCCTCTTCTTCTCCCATATCCAAGCACCTGAAAAAGTCGTCCCCTGAAAATGCCAATTCCAGCATGAAGACTTTTTTTTTTTGAGATGGAGTCTCCCTCTGTCGCCCAGGCTGGAGTGCAGTGGCACCATCTCGGCTCACTGCAACCTCTGCCTCCCAGGTTCAAGCAATTCTTCTGCCTCAGTCTCCTAAGTAGCTGGGACTTCAGGCACATGCCACCATGCCCAGCTAATTTTTGTATTTTTAGTAGAGACAGGGTTTCACCATATTGGCCAAGCTGGTCTGAAACTCCTGACCTTGTGATCTGCCCGACTCAGCCTCCCAAAGTGCTGTGATTATAGGCATGAGCCACCGTGCCTGGCCAGCATGAAGACTTCCTTAACCCTCAATAAGACA
>NW_012101365.1:1764184-1765336 GCF_000951045.1 Mandrillus leucophaeus | reverse complement strand
CGGCTAATTTTTTGTATTTTTAGTAGAAACCGGGTTTCACCATGTTAGCCAGGATGGTCTTGATCTCCTGACCTCGTGATCCGCCCGCCTCAGCCTCCCAAAGTGTTGCGATTACAGGTGTGAGCCACCACGCCCAGCCTAATTCTTTTATTTTTAATTTTGTATGGACAGGGTCTTTCTTACTATGTTGCCAAGGCTGGTTTCAAATCTTGGGGCTAAAGTGATCCT
The DNA here is from genome assembly GCF_000951045.1 of Mandrillus leucophaeus. Lineage (NCBI taxonomy): Eukaryota > Metazoa > Chordata > Mammalia > Primates > Cercopithecidae > Mandrillus > Mandrillus leucophaeus. The sequence continues at coordinate 1,765,108 of NW_012101365.1, read as the reverse complement.
CCCTCTTCAGCCTCCCAAAGTGCTGGAATGACAGGCATGAGCCATTCCTTGTACCTGGCCAAATAAAGTAAGTTTTAGTGATTCAATTCTATAAACATTATGAGTGATTAACAAAGGCTTTAGATAGGAAGATCCAGTACAAAGATGTGGAAAATCTATGAAAGTGAACAACTACAACAAGGATACAGGGAAGCATGAAAGACACTCTGCCCTCAAGAGGCTCACCATTCAGAGGACAGGATTCATACCCATCACCCTGTGCATGTCACAGAAATAAAGAACATCAGGAAAATGGAGGAGAAAAACAGTGACACTGTCAAGGGTATGGAGAATTTTAGGGAGGTTTGCTAAAGGCTTTCAGGTACACAAAAGGAATATTCTGGACAGAGGAAACAGCATGAGTGAGGAACAGAACTAGAACTGAGAAAGAAACACTGAGCTGAAGAATGATGGAAAAGGTGGAAGAATATCCTTTCTTGGAGTAATTTTAAGAAAAATGTAAATATGTACCCTTCCAGTTAGCTGAAATTCACTAGTGTCCAGAGGCTAGACCCCATCTTCAAGTCCTATGAATGTACATATTGACAACTATGGGCCTACATTCATTCTGTTTTGGTTGTTTTTGTTTGTTTTTGGGTTTTTGTTTTGTTTTGTTTGAGACAGCGTCTCGCTCTGTTGCCCAGACTGGAGTGCAGTGGCATAATCATAGCTTACTGCAGCCTCCAACTCTTGGGCTCAAGTGATCCTCCCACCTCAGCCTCCCAGGTACACAGACTATAGGTATGTACCACTACGCCCAGCTATCTTTATTTCTTTTTTTTTCTTTTTGATACAGAGTTTTGCTCTTGTTGCCCAGGCTGGAGTGCAATGGCGCAATCTCAGCTCACTGCAACCTCCGCCTCCCAGGTACAAGTGATTCTCCTG
>NW_012101365.1:1757975-1759439 GCF_000951045.1 Mandrillus leucophaeus | reverse complement strand
AACTCCTGACCTCAGGTGATCCACCCACCTTGGTCTCCCAAAGTGCTGGGATTACAGGCATGATCTACCGTGCCCAGCCTTTGACCGTATTTGAATACTAGCTTTGCTAGTAACTATCTGTGTGTCTTCGGTAAACTTACTTAACCTCTCTGTGTCCCAGGACCCTCTTCTATAAAATGTGATAATAAAAGTAACTATTTCATAGAGTTATGAGAGTTAAATTAATATTTACAAAGTGCTTAGGACAGCACCAAACATATAATAAGTACTGTTTTAACAAACAATTTGTTAAATAAAATTTGTATGCTAATCTTCCCTACCCTGCCTATTGAACCTTAAAGCAACCTTAAAATCAGCAGCAAATAATTCAACCAGGTAGCTCCTATACCTCTTATAAGATAATGAAATTAAGGACCTTTCCTAGAAGTTTACAAATTAATGAAAATGACATACCAGTAAAAGGCAGAGGAACAACAACTGCTATAACAACAGAATGTGCAAAGTAGGTAACATTTCCAGAGCACCAAGCATGAGCCAGGCACTGAGCAAGCTGAGCTAAATGCCACAGGAGTATTATCTCAAAAGAACCATTTTAGCACATCAAGTGAAACAGCATGATCTTTATCTCCCTGTGTTTCCCACCCTTGGAGTCCCTGAAAATCACAGGAGCCAATTAAAAGAACACAGTTCTATGAATGATTATGCTGCAGAAGTGTGTGAAGAGTTATAACATCTAATCCATCTTCGAGTTAACACATCATGTACTTCAGTTTCCTCTCTGAGATCTCATGTTTAAAAAATGACTATTTAGCCTTTCGATTTGAACTGGAAAGGATTTATAGAGGAGTTTAAGCAGGGTCTTGAGGAACAGCTACAATTTGTATATGTGTTAGGCTTAGCATAGGGCCTTTGTCATGGCAGGCACTCCATAAATACTTGCTAAATATATGAATTAGTAAAGAATAAGTAGGAATATATTTGGATGGTTTGTAATAGTCATAAAACTACACTGAAAGTTAATGTGGTTAGCACGATTTTTTTTTTTTAAATCTTGATTCACTTGTAATTAGTGTCACATAGATTAGGTATCTAATAAAATAAGTTTGTTTTTGTTTTCATTTCTTGAGACAGAGTCTCACCTTCTCATCCAGGCTGGAGTGCAGTGGCATGATCACCACTCACTGCAGCCTTGACCTCTGGGGCTCAGGTGGTCCTCCCAAGAAGCTGGGACTACAGGTATGTGCCACCACACCTGGCTAATTCTTTCATTATTTATTTATTTATTTAATATTTTAGAGACAGAGTCTCACTCTGTCATCCAGGCTGGAGTGCAGTGGAGTAATCTCGACTCACTGCAAGCTCTGCCTCCCAGGTTCACACCGTTCTTCTGCCTCAGCCTCCCGAGTAGCTGGGACTACAGGCGCCCACCACCACGCCCGGCTAATTTTTTGTATTTTTAGTAGA
>NW_012101365.1:1734050-1756770 GCF_000951045.1 Mandrillus leucophaeus | reverse complement strand
GGGTTTCACCATGTTAGTCAGGCTGGTCATGAACTCCTGACCTCAGGTGATCCATCCACCTTGGCCTTCCAAAGTGCTGGGATTACAAGTGTGCACCACCGCGACTGGCCTATTTATTTATTTTGGAGACCAAGTCTCACTCTGTCGCCCAGGCTGGAGTGCAGGGGGACACGATCTCAGTTCACTGCAACCTCTGCCTCCTGGGTTCAAGTTTTTCTTGTGCCTCAGCCTCCCGAGTAGCTGGGACTACAGCATGTACCACCATGCCTGGCTTATTTATTTTCAGTAGAGACAGGGTTTCGTCATGTTGTCCAGGCTGGTTTCAAACTCTTGGCCTCAAGTGATTCACCCACCTCTCACCTCAGCCTCTCAAAGTGCTGGGATTACAGGTGTAAGCCACCACTCCGGGTCTATTTTTTTTTTTTTTTTGGAGACAGGGTCTTACTGTGTTGCCCAGGCTGGAAGTGGCGTGATCTTGGCTCACTGCCACCTCTGCCTCCTGGGTTAAAGCGATTCTCCTGCCTCAGCCTCCCAAGTAACTGGGATTACAGGCATGTGCCTCCACACCCACCTAATTTTTGTATTTTTTGGTAGAGACGGGGTTTCACCATGTTGGCCAGGCTGCTCTCAAACACAGGACCTGAAGTGACCCTCTCTCCTTGGCCTCCCAATGTGCTGGGATTACAGGCATAAGGCACCACGCCCAGACCTCTGGCCTATTTTTTACTTTGTAGAGCCGAGGTCTCACACTACGCTGCCCAGGCTGCCTTCACTCATTCATTTAGAAAATACTTATTCATTTAGCCAATGGGCACTGAGTATCTAATATGTGCCAGACACTGTTTTAGTGTTTGCTTTATTCAGTAATAGACAAGCAGACAAATTCCTGCCCTCACAGAGCTTATATTCTTGTGTGGGAGCAGGAGACAAAAACAATAAACAAATAAGTAAAATACATAAAACCATTATACAATAAGTGCTACAGAGAAAAATAAAACATGGAAGGAGGACTGGGAGTATTGGTGGGTACAATTTTAAATAGGAGAGTCAGAGGATGTCTTACTGAAAAAAGTGAGGGAAAAGCCAAAGGCTGTTATCCCACTGTACCAGGATATGTGCAAGGCCCTGGAGGGCAGTACGGTAGAATGCCCCGGAATTTCAAGGAACACAGAAGACAGTGTGGCCAGAGCTGAGTGACAGAAAAGGAAGAGGTATAAAAAATGAGGTCACAGAGATAATGAGTCAAGAAATACAAATGGTGTAGAGGGACTTGTGTCATTCTGATTGGGATGAAAAATCTGTGGAAGGTTTTAAGCAGAGGAATGATATGATATGAATTAGTTTTGAAAGGACCAGGCCGGGCGCAGTGGCTCACTCCTGTAATCCCAGCACTTTGGGAGGCCGAGGAGTGCAGATCACAAGGTCAGGAGCTCAAGACCAGCCTGGCCAATATAGTGAAACCCCATCTCTACTAAAAATATAAAAATTAGCCGGGCATAGTGGCACGTGCCTGTAGCCCCAGCTACTTGGGAGGCTGAGGCAGAAGAATCGCTTGAACCCGGGAGGTGGAGGCTGCAGTGAGCTGAGATCGCGCCATTGCACTCCAGCCTGGGCGACACAGCGAGACTCTGTCTCAAAACAAGACAAGACAAGACCATTTAGGTTGCTACATTGAGAACAGACTGAGGCAAGGGTACTAACAGAAAGACCAGTTAGGAGGACACTGCAGAAATCTAGGTCAGAGACCAGACTGGTCCCAGGATTGAGAGGCAGCTGGATTATAGATATATTTAGAAGGTAGAGGCAGCAGAATTTCCTGATAGATTTGTCTATCAGGGAATGAGGGAAAGAAGATTCAAAGATGACTCTAAAGTTTTGGGCCTGGGTAACTGGAAAGATGACAGCACTGTCATTAATTTAGATAGAGAAGCCTGTGAGACAACCATGTCAAAGTTGAACTTGCTAAGCTTGAAATGTGTATGCAAGTGGAGATGTCGAGTGGGCAGTAAGACAGTCAAGTCTACAAAACAGGAGAGGGATTCGGGCTAAAAACAAACATTTGGAAGATGTCAGTTTAGAAACACTATTTAAGCCCATAGAACTGGATAAGTTAATCAAGGAAATGAATAGAGGCAAGTAAGACTTACAAGAACTAATATCTTGGGTTCTCCACAATGGGGTCAGAAAGGAGGGTGTACAGAGATGGAAATTAAATTATGATAAATGAGGGATGCCCTAGGACTCCAGAACTTCTTTCTTGTGGTGCTTGACATAAACACAAGATTGGAGCTGATGGTCTCAAGGACAAATATGGCAGTGAGGCTGTGAGTTCTGGGAGACAGGGAAAGTCAGGAGTTTGACTAGAAGTCCAGTGTAGTAGAACCACTCCCGTCAACGGACATGTACATAAGGGAGAAGACAGTACTATCCTGGGTATGCGGGGTTCAGCAGTGGCCTCCTCTTGTAGTCAGTGGAGGTACAGTATCATGGGCTTCTTCTTGCGGATTCTTTTATTTGAACATATCTATTGTTAAGTACTTTTATGTATAAACTAGGAAAAGCTATACCAATAATCAATGGGACATCATCTCTCTCCTCTGCACTATTCTCCAGAGGACCTTTGACCAACTCCTTTCATTCCTTTGAGAAGAGGACTATCAGCTCCTAATTCCCTAAAAGAAATGTATTCCTTGAAGGACAGAGAATCAAACATTCCTCAAACAGACTTTAGCACCATCTGTTCTCACCAGTGCTACAAAGAACCTATGAAATTATGCTTTTGTAATTTCACACTTCTCCGAAAAATATGTGTAGTTTCAAATTAAAATAAACCAAAACTCCTATTTTAGAAGCTCAGAGTGGGAAAGAATCTCAAGAGGCCATTCAGCCTATTTTTCAGCCTGTCTTATACAAGATGGAGAATTGTACAAATACATGATTTCACAGATTCTTGTATCACAACCAACATAAACTTCTCTATTCCTATTTTTTTGGTGTTGAGTAAAGAGTTAACAAAACCTTGTTCCTTTTTGTGTGAGACTTCAACAGGTTAACTCTTTGGCTATGTCACTGCAGTGACCTGATCAAAGTTTGAATGTCTACTACATTACTAGAAACAAAAATGATGTATTTCCTTTTACAGTTATATTTAAAATAACTGAAGAATTACACATATTTACAGTGTATAATTTGATGAATTCTGACATGTGCATATACCCATAAAAAGGCACTTGCAATCATCCCCCCCAAAATTTCCTTGAGCCCCTTTGTAATAAATTGTTCCCTCACCCTCCTTTAAGCCAAAGGTCACTAAGATTTTTCTCTTATGTTTTCTTTCAGAAGTTTTAGTTTAACTCTGTATAAATCTATAAACCATTTCCCATTAATTTTTGTACATGGTATGAGGTAATGGTTGAGGTTTATCTTTTTTTTTTTTTTTTTTTTTTTGAGACAGAGTATTGCTCTGTCGCCCAGGCTGGAGTGCAGTGGCCTGATCTCAGCTCACTGCAAGCTCCGCCTCCCGGGTTTACGCCATTCTCCTGCCTCAGCCTCCCGAGTAGCTGGGACTACAGGCGCCCGCCACCTCGCCCGGCTAGTTTTTTGTATTTTTTAGTAGAGACCGGGTTTCACCGTGTTAGCCAGGATGGTCTCATCTCCTGACCTTGTGATCCGCCCGTCTTGGCCTCCCAAAGTGCTGGGATTACAGGCTTGAGCCACTGCGCCCGGCCTCATCTTCTTTTTCAAACAACTGGTTATACAATTACCAAGACGATTTTTGTTCAAAAGATTATCCTTTTCCTAATGAATCGCCTTGGCATCTTTATGGAAAAGCAATTGAGCATCTGTGAGCATCTATGTTTTGACTCTCTTTTCTGTTCCATTGGTCTATTCATATATATTTACACCCAAACAATACTGCTTTGATCACTCTACTTTTAAAATACATCTTAATAGGCGGGCACGGTGGTTAATGCCTGTAATCCCAGCACACTGGGAGGCCGAGGCGAGTGGATTACCTGAGGTCAGGAGTTCAAGACCAGCCTGACCAACATGGAGAAATCCCATCTCTGCTAAAAATACAAAATGAGTTGGGCGTGGTGGCACGTGCCTGTAATCCCAGGTACTCGGGAGGCTGAGGCAGGAGAATTGAACCAGGGGGCGGAGGCTGTAGTGAGCCGAGATCACACCATTGCACTCCAGCCTGGGCAACAAGAGCGAAACTCTGTCTTAAAAACAAAAAAAAAAAAAAGAAAAGAAAAGAAGAAAAGTCTTAACATCATCTAAGAAGTCCTGGAATTATGTTTTCTCTTTTTTTTTTGAGGCAAAGTCTCCCTCTCGGTCACCAGGCTGGAATGCAGTGGCACAATTTCAGTTCACTGCAACCTTCACCTCCCGGGTTCAAGAGATTTTCCTGCCTCAGCCTCCCAAGTAGCTGGGATTGCAGGCACGCACCACCACGCCCAGTTAATTTTTGTATTTTCAATAGAAATGGGATTTCACCATGTTGGCCAGGATGGTCTTGATCTGACCTCGTGATCCGCCCACCTCGGCCTCCCAAAGTGCTGGGATTATAGGCCTGAGCCACCGCGCCCGGCTATTATGTTCTTTTTCAAAGTTGTTTTGGGTGTTCTAGGTTCTTTGCATCTCCATATAAATTTCAGGATCAGCACCTCAATTTTTATGTATTTTTATTTATTTATTTTTGAGATGGAATTTTGCTCTTGTCGCCCAGGTTGGAGTGCAATGGTGCGATCTTGGCTCACTGCAACCTCCACCTCCCAGGTTCAAGTGATTCTCCTGCCTCAGCCTCCTGAGTAACTGGGATTACAGGTATGCGCCACCACACCCAGCTAATTTTGTATTTTTAGTAGAGATGGGGTTTCACCTTGTTGGTCAGGCTGGTCTCAAACTCCTGACCTCAGGTGATCCGCCCACGTCAGCCTTCCAAAGTGTTAGGATTACAGGTGTGAGCCACTGTGCCTGGCCAATTTTTATTTTTAAAAAAGCCTACTAGTATTTTGATTGGGATTGTGTTGAAGCTACAGATCAATCTGGGGAGAACTGACATCTTAACAGTACTGAGTCTACCAATCCATAAATATTATATATCTCTATTTATTTAGGTCTTTAAATTCTCATAACAATATTTTGTAGTTTTCAGTGTATTACAGATCACCTAAGAAATTTATCCCAAATTATGTCACATTTTTGAAGTTGTGGTTTTTTTTTTTTTTGAGACAGGGTCACACTCTGTCACCCAGAGTGAAGTACAGTGACACAATCTCAGCTCACTGCAACCTCTGCCTCCTAGGCTCAAGTGATCCTCCCACCTCAGCTCTTGAGCAGCTGGGATTACAGGCATGTGCCATGACACCTGGCTAATTTTTGTATTTTTTGTAGAGACGGGTTCTTGCCGTGATGCCCAGGCTGGTCTAGAACTCCTGGGCTCAAGCAATCAGCCCACCTTTTCCCCACAGTGTTGGAATTACAGGTGTGAGCCACCACACCTGGCCTACTGTACTGTTATTAAATTTCTGTATTCAATTGTTCATTGCTAGTATACCAAAATGCTACTGATTTTTACACAATAATCTTGCAACTTTGCTAACTTCACTTAGTAGATCTAGGGGCCATTTTGTAGACTCCATAGGATTTTCTACATAGCCATGTTATCCATGAATACTGACAGTCTTTTTTTAATATATAATTTTATGACTCTTATTTTTCCCCCTTATTACATTGGCTAGAAGCTCCATTACAATGCTGAATAAAAATAGGGGTGAACATCCCCTTCTTGTTTCCAATCTTAAAAGGGAAGCACTCAGTCTGTTACGATTAGATAGGTTAATTATAGGTTTTTCAAAGATAATCATTAACTTGTGAACGTTCTCTTCTCAGATTGCCAAGATGCACACACACACACACACAGAAACACAATCATGCTCTCTCAAACTTTGAATGGAAGTAGGATTTTGTCAACTGCTTTTGCTGTATCATATGGTTTTCCTTTTTCATCCTGCTAAAGGATCCTGTATCCTAAATTATGGATTGAGTTTTGAATGTTAAACCAACTTAGCATTCCTGAAATAAACCACATTTATTCATAATATACATTATTTTATATATTATTAGAGTGGATTTACTAAAAATTTGTTAACTATGCAAATATCTTCATGAGAGGTATGATGTATAGTTTTCATTTCTTGCAATGTCTTTTTTGGTTTTGTTATTAGTATAAGGCTGACCTCACAGAGTAAGATTCCTTCTCTTCTATTTTCCTGGTGTGTTTGCACAGAAATGGTGTTATTTCTTCCTTCATTGTTTGTTAAGTTACCTGTGAAACCATCTGAACTAGGACTTTTCTTTGTGGGAAGGTTTTAAACAATAAATTCAATTCTTTTAATAAATACAGGGCTATTTAGGTTATCTATTTATTCTTGAGAGCTGTGAAAACTTACTGTTCAAATAATTTGCCTACTTTATCTAAGTCAAACACGCACACTGGTCAAAACATGTTCATACTGTCTATTGGACCTGTAGTAAGAGCTTCCCTCTTTCATATCCTAAAAAGGGAATTTGTTGTTTTCCCTAACTAATCAGTCTAACTAGAGGGTTATCAATTTTATTGCTCTTCTCAAAGAACTAGCTTTAAGTTTCATTAATTTTCTTTATTGTTTTTGTCTTCCATTTTATGGATTGCTTATCTTTATTATTTCTTCTATTTTGTATTTCATTTACTCTTTGTTGTCTAATTACTGAAGGTAGACAAGAAGGTCATTGATTTGAGATGTCTTTTTTCTTTTTTTTTTCTGAGACAGAGTCTCGCTCTGTCACCCAGGCTGGAGTGCAATGGCGTGATCTTGAGTTACTGCAACCTCTACCTCCTGGGATTACAGACATGCACCATCAAACCCGGTACTTTTTTTGTATTTTTAGTAGAGATGGGGTTTCACCATGTTGGCCAGGCTGGTCCCGAACTCCTGACCTCAAGTGATCCGCCCACCTCAGCCTCCCAAAGTGCTGAGATTATAGGCATGAGCCACCGTGCCTGGCCTTTTTTCTAATATAAGGGTTTAATGCTATAAATTTATCTCTAATCATTGTTTTAGCTGTATCCCCCAATTTTTATATCTCATGCTTTCATTTTCAAGCAGTTCAAAATACTTCGTAATTTTCCTTTTGGTTTATTCTTTGACCCATGGATTATTGGGAAATGTACACTTTATTTCCAAATATTTGGGAATTTTCTAGAGATCCTTCTAGTATTGGTTTCTTATTTACAGCTGTGTGGTCACAGACCACACTCTGTATGATTTGAATCATCTTAAATTTATTAAGATCTCTTTTACGCCAAAGAAAATGGTCTATTTCGTAAATGTTCTGTGTGCACTGGAAAAGAATGTGCATTCTGATGCTGTTGTGTGGAGTATTCTATAAAAATCAGTTAAGTAAAATTGGCTGTGTTGTTCAAGTTTTCCATAGTCCTGCTGATTTTCTATTTACTACTTCCTTCAATTAGTGAGAAAGGGTTATTGAAATCTCCAAATATTATTGTAGATTTCTCCATTTAACCTTGTAGTTTTACCAGTTCTTGCACTGTGCATTTTAAAGCTCTGTTATTAGATACATGTTTTGAAACTGTTGTATCATTTTGATAAACTGATCCCTTTATAAATATGGTATGTATTTTTTTATCCCTGGTAATAATATATGTCTGAAATACCTGGATATTAATGTAGCCATTTAGCTTTCTTTTAATTAATATTACTATGGTATATTTTCTACCCATTTACTGGTTTTTGTTTTGTTTTGTTTTTTTGAGATGGAGTCTCACTCTGTCGCCCAGGCTGGAGTGCAGTGGCGCAATCTTGGCTCAGTGCAACCTCCACCTCCCGGGTTCAAGCAATTTTCCTGCCTCAGCCTCCCGAGTAGCTGGGATTACAGGTACCCACCACCAAAGCCCAGCTAATTTTTGTATTTTCATAGAGACGGAGTTTCACCATGTTGGCTAGGCTGGTCTAACACGCCTGACCTCAGGTGATCCACCCACCTTGGCCTTCCAAAGTGTTGAGATTGCAGGTGTGAGCCACTGCACCCGGCCGTGGTTTTCTTTTTTGAGATGGAGTTTCACTCTTGTTGCCCAGGCTGAAGTGCAATGGCAGGATCTTGGCTCAATGCAACCTCTGCCTCCTGGGTTCAGATAATTCTCCTGCCTCAGCCTCCCAAGTAGCAGGGACTACAAGCACAGACCACCATGCCTGGCTAATTTTGTATTTTTAATAGAGACGGGTTTTCGCCATGTTGGCCAGGTTGGTCTCGAACTCCTGACCTTAGATGATCTGCCCGCCTCGACCTCCCAGTGTTGGGATTACAGGCATGAGCCATCGCGCCCAGCCCCGTCCATATTTTTCTTGTACGTATGTTTCTTACACAATATATAGATGAATCTTCCTTATTCAGTCTGACAATTTCTGCCTTTTACTTGAAGGTATTTAGATCATTTATATTTGAGTGTTTTTTTGTATGACTGGATTTGAATTTACTATCTTGCTATTTATTATTTGTCCCATCTCTTCTTTGTTATCTTTTTCAGCCTTCTTTTATTATTACATTTTATTATTTTTTTTGATTAGCTATACCTATCCATTAGATTTTTTCAGTGGTTGCTTTTGGGTTTATATTACATATCTTTAACTTACCAATAAACTTTTAAGTAAAATTATACCACATCACATGTCATATACTTCCATATCCTCTTCCCTGGCCTTTTTGCTACTGTTCTACATTTTGTCTCTACATATGGTATAAATTCTGCAATACATTACTATTTAATATATGTTAGTTTATTTTAGAGACAGGGTCTCATTCCATTGCCCAAGCTGGAGTGCAATGGTGTGATCATAGTTCACTGCAACCTCCAATTACTGGGCTCAAGCAATCCTCCTGCCTCAGCCTAGAGAGTAGTTAGGAATACTGGTATGTGCCACCATACCCAGCTAATTTTTGTATTTTTTTGTCAAGATGGTGTCTCACTTTGTTGCCTAGCTGTCCTTGAACTCCTGGCTTCAAGCAATCATCCCACCTTAGCCTCTCAAAGTGCAGGGATTACAGGCATGAGCCACTGCACCCAGCCAAACATTTAATTTGAAACAGTTAATTGTCCTTTAAAGAGATGTTATGTTTACCTGTAAATTTATCAGTTCTGTCACTTTTCATTCCTTTGTGTAGATCCAGATTTCCAATATTCGGTATGGATGGACTTTAACATTCTTGTGGAACAGGTCTGTTGGTGATAAACTCTATATATCTGAGAAAACGCTTTGCCTTAGTGGCACGATCTCAGCTCACTGCAACCTCTGCCTCCCAGATTCAAGCAATTCTTGTGGCTCAGACTCCTGAGAAGCTGGGACTACAGGCGCCCACCACCATACCTGGCTAGCTTTTGCTATTCTTTTTGTTTTCTTTTTGAGGCCAGGTCTCACTCTGTACGCTAAGCTGGAGTGCAGTGGTGCAATCTCGGCTCACTGCAACCTTTGCCTCAAGTGATTCTCCTGCCTCAGCCTCCCAAGTAGCTGGGACTAGAGACGCGCACCACCACACCTGGTAAATTTTTTTGTATTTTTAGTAGAGAACGGGTTTCACCATGTTGCCCTAGGTGGTCTCAAACTCCTGAGCTCAGGCGATCCACCCACCTTGGCCTCCCAAACTGCTGGGATTACAGGCGTGAGCCACAGCGCCTGGCCTACTTTTGTATTTTTAGTAGAGACGGGGGTTCACTATGTTGGCCAGTTTGGTCTCGAACTCTTGGCCTCAAGTGATCTGCCCACCTCGGCCTTCCAAAGTGCTGGGATTATGGGTGTGAGTCACTGCACCCAGCCTGCCTTCATTTTTAAAACATATTTTCACTGGGTATAAAATATAGGATGACAGGTTTTGGTGGTGGGGTTTTTTTTTTTTTTTTTTTTTTTTTTTGCAGCATTTTAAAGATTTTGCTGCACTCTCTTGCAACTTGCATTGTTTTCATGAGAAATGTGCTGTCATTCTTATATTTGCAAAATACCTAAGTATATAAGGAAGATTTCTTCCCTCAAGCTGCTTTTAAGGTTCTTCTCTTTATGTGAATTTTTATACAATTTCATTATGATCATAACATTTCCTAATGTAGTTTTTATCCTGTTTCTTGCAACTGGGATTCATTGAGCTTCTTGGATCTGTAAGTTTATAGTTTTCATTAAATTTGGAAATTTTTTAACCATTGTTTCTTCAAATATTTTTTAGGTCCACCACCTTTTCTCTCCTTTGGGTACTTCAATTACAGAATTTGGCTGCTTGACATTTCCACAACTCGATGATGTGCTGTTCATTTAATTTTTTTTTTTTTTTTTTTTGAGACGGAGTCTTGCTCTGTCACCCAGGCTGGAATGCAGTGGCCGGATCTCAGCTCACTGCAAGCTCCGCCTCCCGGGTTTACGCCATTCTCCTGCCTCAGCCTCCCATGTAGCTGGGACTACAGGCGCCCGCCACCTCGCCCAGCTAGTTTTTTGTATTTTTTTGTAGAGACGGGGTTTCACCGTGTTAGCCAGGATAGTCTCGATCTCCTGACCTCGTGATCTGCCCGTCTTGGCCTCCCAAAGTACTGGGATTATAGGCTTGAGCCACCGCGCCTGGCTTTGTTCATTTAATTTTTAAATCTTTTCTCTTTGTGTTTCATTTTGGATCATTTCTGTTATGTTTTCATGATCACGAGTTTTTTTCTTCAGCACTATCTAATCTGCATTTAATTTCATCCAACATACTTTTCATCCCGTTGTCACCTTCATTTCTTAAAGCTTGATTTGGGTCTTTTTTGTATCTTCCATAGCTCTCCTTAATGTGCCCATTCTTTCATCCTTTTCAAGCTTTCTTTAAAGCTTATCAGGTAGGATCAGAGCAGCTTGAATCTGTACATAATTTGAGTCATTAGACATAATGTGGTCCATGTAGTACAAGAACCTTTGTCACTCTGGCTGGTAAGAATACAAACTATTCCTGACCCTATGAGAATTGTTCTACCCATTTCTTTCCAGTGCTTTCCTCGTACAGATACACTGACAAGTAATCAGCTAAGACTCCAGAAATCTTTCCAGATCTCCTGAATTTAAAAAAAATTTCTGGCAATTGGTCCTGCAAATTCTAACCATCAGGGGCTCTCTACATTCTCAACTCCGTCTCCTCAAGTCAGGGAGACCTCTAAGTCAGTTTGGGTTCCCCCTACCTGCACTATGGCCTGAAAACTGCAGGCAGTAAGATAGGGTAAGCACAAGACTCACCTTCTCTGCCCATTATCTTTTGTTTTTAACATACTTTGTCTTGATATTTAGTTGTTTAAGGTGGACTGGTGTGATAGCATGCTTGCATAGCTATATCAAAGTACAAGCTGGATGGTTTAAACAACAGAAATGCATTGTCTTACATTTCTGGAGGCTAGAAGTCCAAAATCAAGTCCAAAATCGACATCAGCAGAGAGAGTTCTGTTTCCGTCTGAGGGCTGTGATGGAAGGATCTGTTTCCAGGCCTTTATTCTTGGCTTGTAGTTGGCCATCTTCTCCCTATGTCTCTTCACATCATCTTCCCTATATGTGTGTCTGTTTCCATATTCCCCCTTCTTATAAGGACACCAGTCATATTGGATTTCGGCCTGCTCTAATGACCTCATTTAAACTTGATTACCTTTGTAAAGACCCTCTCTCCAAATAAAGTCATATTCTGAGGTACTGGGAGGTTACAACTTCAATACATGAACTTTACAGGGACACAATTCAATCCATACAATCAATCCCTATTATTCCAACATGGGCAAAAGTGAAAGATAATAAATTATACTTGAACAGGGAGAACCATAAACCCCTGATACATAAGTCATAACTTTGGTCTTACTTGAACAGTCACTCTTGTAACACAGCAAGTCCCCTAGAGACACCCTGGAATCTATGCCTATGAAGTTGTTACAAGAGATATCCGTTGCTGTGAGGAATAAGATTTCTAAGCGGACAGCTCTTACACCTGCCTGATGTGAATCTTGTCATTTGAGCAGTTATCTGGGGCTGGAGGAAGGCCCAAAAAGATGCTCCCAATTAGCTATGTCAGATGCTACATGGGCTGTTGCAAAGACTGTCAAAGGTAACAAACGCCTGACACTATACTACTGTCAAGCTATGGTTCATGTTCTATATCCCTATGGGAACCCTAGGGTTAAGTATATCCTATAATCAAATAACCTCATGAGTCTCAAAGTGTAATAGAGCCTACGCATATTAATGGTGGATGCTGTGCTATTCCTTTATAGTCTTCTTTTCCTTATATTAAATACTTACAGTTAGATTCAATCTATATATTTTTTAATGATTTTTTGAGTCTTCATCACTCTGGTTAAGCCTTCTTGTAGATTTACCCAGATGCCATGTACTTCCTAAGGGAATTTTGCTATATTGGGAAGTTAGATATATCCTACAACCACATGAAAATGAGAAGTTTGTAACACAAGTTCAATAAAAGTTAACCAAATGAAGCCCGACGTGGCCGCTCACGCCTGTAATCCCAGCTCTTTGGGAGATTGATGCGGACTGATCACCTAAGGTCAGGAGTTCAAGACCAGCCTGGCCAACACAGCAAAACCCCGTCTCTACTAAAAATACAAAAATTAACTGGGCATGGTGGTGTGCGCCTGTAACTTCAGCTACTCAGGAGGCCGAGGCAGGAGAATTGCTTGCATCCAGGAGGCGAAAGTTGCACTGAGCCAAGATTATACCATTGCACTCCACTCTGGGCGATGGAGTGAGACTCCATCTCAAAAGTAAATAAATAAATAAAAATAAAAATTAACCATATGAACAATTAATCTAAGTGATAAAAATGAAGACAACAATAGCATACAATTTATGTACAATTATAGTATACCAGGCTAATATACAACACTAGTTATTTGACACGTGATTGAAATGTCATAACACTTCATAATATGAGCATACCCATATTGCAGAAGAGAGATTAACCCACTAAGGTAATACAGCTAGTAACTAAACATCAATCCAGCCAGGCACGGTGGCTCACGCCTATAATCCCCGCACTTTGGGAGGCTGAGGCAGACAGATCACCTAAGGTCAGCAGTTGGAGACCAGCCTGGCCAACATGGTGAAACCTTGTCTCTACCAAAAATACAAAAATTAGCTGGGCGTGGTAGTGCGTGCTTGTAATCCCAGCTACTCAGGAGGCTGAGGCAGGAGAATCACTTGAACCCAGGAGGTGAAGGTTGCAGTGAGCCAAGATTGCACCACTGCACTCCAGCCTGGGTGACAAGAGTGAAACTCCGTCTCAAAAAAAAAAAAACAAAAAACCAATCCAAGATCTATTTGATTCTAACATATCTTTTTCTTTTACTATGGCTCATCCTTTTTCCAATCTTAAACAAACATATTAAAAAACAGTCATGGCTGAGTATGGTGGCTCATGCTTGTAATCTCAGCACTTTGAGGAGGCCAAGGTAGGAAGACTGCTTGAGCTCAGGAGTTTGAGACCAACCTGGGCAACATAGTAAGACCTCATCTCTACAAAAAAATATAAAAATTAGCTGTGTGTAGTAGTGCACACCTGTAGTCCCAGCTTCTTCAGGGGCTGAAGTGGGAGAATCCATTGATCCCAGGAGGTGGAGGCTACCAGTGAGCTACGATAGCACCACTGCACTCCAGCCTGGGCAACACAGCAAGACCCTGTCTCAAAAGAGGAAACAATGATGACAACAAAAAACTAATCACATATTAGGAAATGCCCCAGAGGTAATTTTAGTTTTACTGTTCCATGAGACTTCAGTATTTAAGTGCATGTACCAGCTACGCCAGTGATCTGGTTACATACAAAAATGTGAATAGAACCACATACAATCACTTTAACTCATCAGCCCTAAAACTAAATTGGTAATTATTTAAACTGAAGTCTACAGTGCAGTGGTTAAGAGTAGGGACACGAGAATCAGACGCCTGGGTTTGATGGCAGCTCCACCATTTGCTAGCTGTATGATCATGGGCAAGTTACTTAAGTTCTCTGTGTCTTTTTTGCTTCTTTAAGAGATGGGGTCTTGCTACGTTGCCTAGGCTGGCCTCAAACTCCCGGGTTCAAGTGATCCTCCCACCTCAGCCTGTACCTAGGACTATACACATACACTATGGCACCCAGCTAAGTTCTCTGTATCTTAATTTCCTTATCTGTAAAAAGGTACTTAGCATATTCATGTCATAGAGTTAGTATAAAGATACATATATGCTTAGAATAGTGCCTGATACATACTAAATAATATTTATTTATTATTAGTTAATACAGTGGTGAAAATAATCTCATTGTAAGAACATGAGGCCTGGTGTGGTGGTGCAATCCGAGCACTTTGGGAGGCTGAGGTTAGCAGATCGCTTGAGCCCAGGAGTTCAAGACCAGCCTGGGCAACATGGGGAAATCCCATCTCTACTAACAGAAAATTTGGCTGGACATGAAGGTGTGTGCCTATAGTCCCAGCTACTCAGGAGGCTGAGGTGGGAGTATTACCTGAGCCTGGGATGCAGAGGTTGCAGTGAGCCGAGATCACGTCACACTGCACTCCAGTTGGGCAACAGAGCAAGAGCAAGACTCTGTCTCAAAAAATACATATATATGTAAGCCAGGTGACCTTAACCAACAAGGATCTTTAATGGCCTTGACAAAATAAATTAGAAATTTTATATACAATGCTTATTTATTAAAATTTCCATGCTGTCAGAAGTACTGTCTTCTAGCTTTCTAAGCTTAAAGTCTATCCTTAGTTCCTCCCTCTCTCCTCATTCTCCATATAGCCACCAAACTCAGTTTTCCAAAATCCTGCTTTCATTAAGTCACTTTTCCTGCTTAAGAATCTATAAAAGCTCTTTACAAATTATATTAAAATCTAAATTCATCTGAGTGGATTTTGAAGCCAGCAGTCTTAGTACAACCTCACACCCCACAAAGCCATCAGTCTGCTTTAACCCCCTCTTTGCTAGGCAGTTTGTTGTCTCCCATTTCCCTACGAGATATGCTCCTATGCTCCTTCCCTTCCTTTGTGTAGGCAGGTATCTATTCCCCTTTTCACTTAAGGTCTTTTCTGCCCTTTTTTTTTTTTTTTTTTTTTTTTGAGACAGGGTCTCACTCTGTCACCAAAGCTGGAGTGCAGTAGAGAAATCTCAGCTCACTGCAGTCTCGACTTCCTGGGCTCAGGTGATCCTCCCACCTTAGCCTCCCAAGTAGCTGGGACTACAGGGCACATGCTACCATGCCTGGCTAATTTTTTGTATTTTTGTAGAAATGGGGTCTTGCCATGTCGCCCAGGCTGATCTTGAAATCCTAGGCTCAAGCAATCTGCCCACCTTGGCGTCCCAAAGTACTGGGATTACAAGCATAAGCCACCATGCCCCGTCTGCCCTTTTCTTTCTAGTGCCTAGGTATCATTCATTATCAATTTCAAATCTTTCATTCATCTAGTTATTTGGTGAACATTTATGAATATCTCCTACATGCAATGTGTTGGTTGCTCTGTTAAGGATTCAGGGTCAATAAGAAATTAAGAGACATTCATGTCTATTCTGTTCATCTTCTAGAGATCTGCTTTCTCTGTACCTTTAGTATACTTGCAATAAATTTCACCACTTGTTTTCATATTGTTTTATCTATATTAGTTCTGTTTCATGTCTTCATCCAACAGATATTTCTTGCCCACCCACTCCGTACTAGGGTGTTTGCTAATGATACCTGTGGTATATAAGATAGACATAGTAGAGAAAATAGACACACAACAAGGAATTACAAATGTACTGATTATTACAAATAGTATGCATAGAATTCTAGGAATGCATATAATAGAGAGAGTTACCCCAGTTGGGAGTTAAAGTATATTTGAAAAAATGTCATTTATGGTGACACCTGAATAATGAGTGGGGGTTAGGCAGGTGAAGAGTAGGGGAAGTATGAATCAATAAGGAACCAGCTCTGCAAAAGCCATGAAGCAAAAGAGCACACAATATGGGCAATAATAAGAAAGACTATGAGTATAAATGGAAAAAAGTGAATGAGAGGAAAAGAAGAATATTGTGATTAAATACAATGTACAAGAAAATTATGGCCAGGTGTAGTGATGCCTGTAATTCCAGCACTTAGGGAAGCCAAGATGGGAGTATCACTTGAGCCCAGGAGTTCAGGATCAGCCTAGACAACATGGAGAAACCCTCTCTCTACAAAACAAAAAAATACAAAAATTAGCTGGGTGTGGTGGTATGTGCCTGTAGTCCCAGCTACTTAGGAAGCTGAAGTGGGAGGAGCATTTGAGCCCAGGAGGTTGAGACGGCAGTGATCCATGATTGTGCCACTGGGTGACACAAACTTAGCCTGGGTGACACAGGGAGACCCTGTTTCCAAAAAGAAAAGAAAAAAGAAATTACTTTTTCAACTACGAAATGGAATGATTAGACACAACACAATTTAACTGTATGGGATTGTGGGAGATAAAATTTTGTTGAGTTAAAATAAAAATTTAATTAGAAAGAAAATTCAGTTTGCTAAATCAGGTAAGAAAAATACCTGATACATAATCCATAAAACAAAATCTAATAAATGACAAGAAATACAGTTACTCTTTTAGAACAAAGGATTCTGAACCTGCACACCATAAATGGAGGTAGCAGAGTTCAGATAAAAACAGGTTATATGAATAGGAGCTGTTGTGAATGTGTCCAGTCAGTACTGAAATAACTATGGGGGCTGCACGTAGTGGCTCATGCCTGTAATTCTAGCACTTTGGGAGGCCAAGGTGGGTAGATCACCTGCAGTTAGGAGTCTGAGACCAGCCTGGCCAACAGGATGAAATCTCATCTCTATTAAAAATACAAATATTAGCTGGGTGTGGTGGTGTGTGCCTGTAGTCTCAGCTACTCAGGAGTCTGAGGTGGGAGAATTGCTTGAACCCTGGAGGCGTAGGTTGCAGTGAGCCAAGACTGTGCCACTGCACTCCAGCCTGGGTGACAGAGCAGGACTCTATCTCAAAAAAAAAAATAAATAAATAACTATGAGGGCCTCATAGCTTTTACAGATACACTTGTACAAACAAATGAAATTTCTAAACACACAGCGCTACCTCACAAACATCAAGGATAGCAATATATGTTATTTGCTTGGGAATGACATCTGATCATCTAACTGTTACAGGATCCTTGGAGTGTTGCTTTTCTGGCTGGAAAGCTCTGTGGCCAGTGGTGCCTTTGCCCGAGTTTTGCTCAGGCCTGCTGTGCTTGTTCTGGCCACTCAGCCTGGCAGGCTGTGCTAGGCTTACACTACCAGCCTGGATCCCATGTCTGCGAAGCGTGAGCCAGGCATGGAGCAGCAAGGGGTGTGTGAGAAAGCAAGTATGGGTTCCAGCCACTGCACAGTCAGGCATGCTGGTTGCTGCAGTGAGGCAGGTAGCTCCAGGTGCCGGCACAGGCCCTGGCTCTCTGCCAGGCCATGGCTGGACCAGGTGCACCGCAAGCAGCTTCCACAGCTGCCACCAGGGAATGTGGTGGCATTCGGGAGCTTGGAGACTTCAGTAACCACAGGGCCCCAAAGAGGGAGTCACAGCCCTGGCTCAGGGAGCTCCCAAGTTTGGACTCCCCAAGGGGCTGCAGCTCTTCTCTCCTTCTCTTCACTTGCAATGTGGCAAGCAAATGGCATGTTTCCACCTTGTTTGTCACAGCTCTTTCAGCCCTGCCATTCAGCAGGTCCCGAGTTCTTGTCCTGCATCCAGGAAGAATGAGGTATGCAGACAAATGGAGGGTGAGCAAAGTGAAGGGGAGCTTTATGAGTGACATAACAGCTCAGAGGAGGCCCTGGAGTGGGTGGCTCCTCTCTACAGGCAGGTCGTCACATCGAGTATTCAGCTCTCAGCAGAGAGGTGGCCCTGGAGTGAACAGTTCCCTCTCTACAGCTGGTCATCTCAACGTCTGCAGGTCTCAGCAGAGAGGAGACCCTGGAGTGGGTAGCTCCTCTCTGCAGTTGGTCATCCTGGCGTCTGCTCAGCTCTGGCTGACCCCGGGGCTTTTATAGGCTTCGGAGGAGGGGAAGCGTGTGCCGACTGGTCCATGGGTGGCCATGGGCAGGCCGAGAAAAGGCACCACAAGTTCCTGCTACTGTCCATGGGACTGGTGGCCTGGCCCCCTAGCCTTCAGGCCCTTCCTGGGCCTTCACTGGGGACCTGCCCCCTTCTGTTCAGGAACGTGTTTGCCTCCTGCTATTCATGGTACCCAAGCTGTAGGTTCCATGAGGTATCTGCAGGCCATCATCGAGCTGCACACATCCCCCCATCAGCTTCCCTCCTATGCTCGTCAGTGCCCAAGATCCGGAGGGGGCCAAGGTGGCAGGGCACTGGTGTGTCAGCACTGCCCCAACTTTGCTCTGAGATTGGAGTGGGTGCTGACAGTAGGGAAAAGCCAGACAGTAGGAGCAGGCATTTCCAGGCCTGTGAGGCAGGGGGCCTTCCCAGGCACCCAAGAGTGCAAGGATGCCTGGGTCTGTAGCCACAACTTGGGTAGCTACAGCTGCACCTGGGAGGGTGGGGCTCCTGCCTGCTCCATGGAGCAGAAGGCCCAGGTCTGCAGCCATAACTTGGGAGGCTGCACCTCGGGAGGTCCCACCCCACCAACTCGGAAGGGGTGGGGCTCCCACTTGTCCCTGGCTCCTACAGGCTCCACGGAGTATGCAGCCCTGGCAGCAACTCCCTGCTGCAGCCAGCATGATGGCAGCAGCCACTCCAGACAGGCCACTGATGCCATCACTTTACTGGACAGCAAACTCTCAGAAAGCAGGCATAATGTTCTCTCTCTTTTTTTTTTTTTTTTTTGAAATGGAATTTCACTCATGTCACCTAGGCTGGAGTCCAATGGTGAGATCTCAGCTCACTGCAACCTCTGTCTCCTGTGTTCAAGCAATTCTCCTGTCTCAGCCTCCCAAGTAGTTGGGATTACAGGCGCCTAGCTAATTTTTGTATTTTTAGTAGATATGGGGTTTCACCATGTTGGCCAGGCTGGTCTCAAACTCCTGACCTCAGGTGATCCACCCGCCTCAGCCTCCCAAAGTGCTGGGATTACAGGCGTGAGCCACCCCGCTTGGCCAGAAGGCCTAATGTTCTTACTCTCATCTTTATATTTCAAATCACAGAATATATTTAATAAATGTTTGTGAAATAGATAATAATATTTCAAATTTGAGAAATAAAATAGGTTTTCAAACCACAATCTCTTTTAAAACTCTTTAGGCCATGAAAGATTGCACTACTACACGCCAGCCGGGGCAACAGGGCAAGATCTGTGAACTACAAATAGTTCACTTTAAAGATTTGACTCTACCTAGTCTTATCTATTACTCCTTGATATTCCAAGGCAGGATTATCTAAATGCTGAAGACTGCTAGTTGTATCCCAGAAAAAAGTAAGCACAGCTACTATTTTCTAATATCCTTAAAAAAAAAATCACATGGAAAGTCATGGGTAAAAGCTTTCTTCACAGAGGTCGTTCTCATAATAATGCTGAGAACTGAGCTCACAAATCCAATAAAACATCTGTGTGATTCTACGTGCATACCAAGTACATAATGTATATTCAATGCATAAATGATTTAGTGACTAAATGAAGAAAAAAGGGAAGGAAAAAGGAAAAAAAAAAAAAAAGAAAAGGAAGGAAAAATTATTTTATACAAAGAAACCTGGCTGGGCGCAGTGGCTCATGCCTGTAATCCCAGCACTTTGGGAGGCTGAGGCGGGTGGATCACCTGGGATCATACCAAGTACATAATGTATATTCAATGCATAAATGATTTAGTGACTAAATGAAGAAAAAAGGGAAGGAAAAAGGAAAAAAAAAAAAAAGAAAAGGAAGGAAAAATTATTTTATACAAAGAAACCTGGCTGGGCGCAGTGGCTCATGCCTGTAATCCCAGCACTTTGGGAGGCTGAGGCGGGTGGATCACCTGGGATCAGGAGTTCGAGACCAGTCTGGCTAACATGGTGAAACCTTGTCTCTACTAAAAATACAAAAATTAGCCAGGATGGTGGCAGGTGCCTATAATCCCACCTACTTGGGAGGCTGAGGCAGGAGAATCGCTTGAACCTGGGAGGTGGAGGTTGCGGTGAGCCGAGACCGTGCCACTGCACTCCAACCTGGGTGACAGGGTGAGACTGTGTCTCCAAAAAAAAAAGTGAAAGAAATCTAAGAAAGAAGTGGAATTATCACCCACTCTAATAAAACAAATTTTAATCATTATTATACCAAACTAAGTTTAAAAATAAAATCTCTTTAAAAGCCCAATAATTATCATTAGACATTTTACAACTGATTTTAAAAAATATTTAAATTCAAGAAAGACTTCACGTGCAAATAGGCAAAGAATATTTATATAATTCTGTTAATTGTGTATAGTATGCACAATTTCACTTTAGTTACAAAATATAGCTTAATTCAAAATGAATCATTTCCTTTTGGAACCTTATTTAAAGCCATTTTGGGACTTACACTAAGCTGTGTTTAAATATTAACAACAGTTAAAAATAATAAATATTGACCAGGCGCAGTGGCTCACGCCTATAATCCCAACACTCTGGAAGGCTGAACGGGGTGGATCACTTGAGGTCAGGAGTTCAAGTCTGGCCTGGCGAACATGGTGAAACCCCGTTTGTACTAAAAATACAGAAACTCAGTCAGCTGTGGTGGTGGGCACCTGTAATCTCAGCTACTCGAGAGGCTGAGTGAGGCAGGAGAATCGCTTGAATCCAGGAGGCGGAGGTTGCAGTGAGCCGAGATCACACCATTGCACCCCAGCCTGGGCGACAGAGCAAGACTCCATCTCAATAAATAAATAAGTATTTATAGTAGGAGGGGGGACATTTTTAAAATCTCACCACTAATATTATAGATACAAGGCTAATTTCATGACCTAAATGCAAATCTAACACTAATTATCATAATATAAAAAGGTAAAATGACACATCCAATGAACAACTAGGTTACAAATTTGACATCTTGTCTTTCTGTAATGAAATTCCCCATAAATGAACTAAACCATACAATATGAACTGATTTCACTGTTAATTAATTATAAATAAAACTTATACATAATCATGCTTTTTTCACCTTCACTCATGTTTTCAACTATGAAAAATACGCCTTCATGGTAAATCTTACCTCATTGTATCTGTTGCTGGGAATTTTGATGCTGGTTTTCCGAACTTCCATATCAACCACCAAACCTTGAACTACTGGCAAGGTATACTGGTAATTTCTGAAGTCCTGTGCCAAAGCAGATTGAAGCAGAATAAAATAATTCATCAATGGTAGGGTTTAATTTATAGTAATAAAATTAACACAAATGGAAAAAATGTCAATATTGAAAGATCCTATTTATTTAAATAATAAGGAAATGTATAATGGAAGCCCCACTGTACATATTTTAGCTCTTCAGTTAGTCTTTAAACTCTTATAAGTAAACCAAACATTATCATATACCTCTTATACCAACATTAAAAAGTATTTTTGGGCCGGGCGGAGTGGCTCCACCTGTAATTCCAGCACTTTGGGAGGCTGAGGCGGGTGGATCACGAGGTCAGGAGATCAAGACCCTCCTGGCTAATATGGCAAAACCCCATCTCTACTAAAAATACAAAAAAAATTAGCTAGGCATGGTGGCGGGTGCCTGTGGTCCCAGCTACTCGGGAGGCTGAGGCAGGAGAATGGCGTGGACCCGGGAGGCGGAGCTTGCAGTGAGCAGAGATCATGCCACTGCACTCCAGCCTGGGCGACAGAGCAAGGCTCCGTCTCAAAAAAAAAAAAATTTTTTTGAATGTTTACCCTGCTTTACCAGCACTTAACATTTTCAATATTTATTTGTTAACTATCTGTCTCCTCCCTCTAAGGTGAAGATCCAAGAGAGTATAAATTCTCAGTTGTTTTGTTCTTGCTATATCTTTAATGCCTGGAACATCTTAGGCACTCAATTGAATATCTATAAGGAAACACATACACACTAACACACCATCTATCTGGTATTGGTGAAACAAAATGAGCAAGAGTGTTGGAGTCAAGGTCAAAGTAATAGCAAATGGCTAGATTTTATAGGTTCTTATAGGTCACCACGAGGACTTTTGCCTTTAGGCTTCTGACCTGTTTTAACAGATCTGACTTCTCTGTAATGAATAGGCGGTAAGGGAGGAAGAATAGAAGAAAAGTTCAGATAAATACAATAAAAACAATCCAATAAAAACAATCCAGGTAGGAGATAGTGAGAGCTTAGTTTTTTTGTTTTTTTCTTGGTTTTTTTTTTGTTTTTTGTTTTTTTTTTTATATGGAGTCTCACTGTGTTGCCCAAGCTGGAGTGCAGTGGCGCGATCTTGGCTCAGTACAACTTCCGCCTCCAGGGTTCAAGCAATTCTCATGCCTCAGTCTCTCAAGTAGCTGGGATTACAGATGTGTGCCACCATGCCCGGCTAATTTTTGTATTTTTAGTAGAGACAAGGTTTCACCATGTTGGCCAGACTGGTCTTGAACTCCAACCTCAGGTGATCCAACCGCCACAGCCTCTCAAAGTGCTAGGATTACAGGCGTCAGCCATCGCACCTGGCCAGGATGTTAACAGTTTAAGAAGAGATGAGAAGTTGTCAGTTTCTAGATAG
>NW_012101365.1:1704150-1733790 GCF_000951045.1 Mandrillus leucophaeus | reverse complement strand
GATAGATAGATAGATAGATAGATAGATAGATAGATAGATAGATACAGAGAATTTATTTATTTATTTATTTTTATTTTATTTTTTTTCCTAAGACAGAGTCTCGCTCTGTTACCCAGGCTGGAGTGCAGTGGCGCAATCTTGGCTCACTGCATCCTCTGCCTCCCCGGTTCAAGCAATTATCCTGCCTCAGCCTCCCGAGTAGCTGGAATTACAGGCATGCACCACCAGGCCCAGATAATTTTTGTATTTTTAGTATAGAGATGGGGTTTCGCCATGTTGGCCAGGCTGGTTTCAAACTGCTGACCTCAGGTGATCTGCCCACCTTGGCCTCCCAAAGTGCTGGGATTACAGGTGTGAGCCACTGTGACCAGCCTGTTTCTAGACATATTTTAAAGGAAAATCTGACAATATTTGCCACCATGGATGTGGAATGTGAACAAATGATAAAGATGATTCTAAATTTTATAGCCAGGGCTACTAGAAGACTGGAACCACCATTTACTGAAATGTAGAATATGATGTGAGATGGAAGGTATTTCTAAGTAACTTGACTTCATTACTTGCAAAAAAAAAGCTCAAGAATATTGATATCCAGCACCCAACTGGTAAAATCACAATGTCTGGCAATCAATAAAAAAATACCAAACATGCAAAGAAGCAGGAAAATACAACTCAAAATAAGGTAAAAAAAATCAATCCATGGAAACTGAGCCAGAACTTATACAAGATGTTAGAATTACCAAAGGCATTACAATAGTTATTATATTGCATTCTACATGTACAAGATGCTAAGCAGAGACATAAAAGATCTTAAAAGACCCAATCTTAGCAGTATAACTTCTAGAGATGAAAATTACAGTATTTGAGATTGTTTAAAAGATTGATGGAACTAACAGCAGCTTAAACACTCCAAAATAAAAGATTAGTGAAATTGAGAGCACAGCAATAAAACCCATCCTAAATGAAAACAGAGAGAAAAAAGACTGAAAAAGAAACAAAAAGAACATTACTAAGCCATGAAACAATTTCAAGCAGCCTGATATATATGTAATTGGAGTAATCTCCTTCAGGGAGAGAAAGGGATGAACAGAAAAAATATCACATGAAAACTATAAACCCATAGATTCAAAAAGCTCAATGAACCCCAAGTACAGGAAACATGAAAACTACACTATAGCACATTATAATCAATTTGCTTCAAACCTGTGATTTTAAAAAGCTTTTAAAACTACCCAGAGAAGGTCAGGCACAGTGGCTCATGCATGTAATCCCAATACTTTGGGAGGCTGAGGTGGAAGGATGGCTTGAGCCCAGGAGTTGGAGACCAGCCTGGGAAACATAGTGAGACCCTGTCTGTATAAAAAATAAACAAAATTAGCTGGGCATAGTGGCATGCACCTGTAGTCCCAGCAACTTGGTAGGCTCACTTGGTAGGATCACTTGAGCCCTGCACGTCAAGGGTGCAGTGAGCCATGATTGTGCCACTGCACTCCAGCCTGGGCAACAGAGTGAGACCCTATTTCCAAAAAAAGAAAGAAAAAGAAAAACAACAGCAAGAAAAGAAAAAATTGTTATGTAGAAAGGAACAAAGATGAGACGGAAAACAATGCAAACCAGAAGACAGTGGAGCAATATCTTAAAAATACTCAAAGAAGAAAAATCAGGCTGAGCGCGGTGGCTCACACCTGTAATCCCAGCACTTTGATAGGCCAAGGCAGGAGGATCCCTTGAGGTCAGGAGTTCAAGACCAGCCTGGGCAACATAGTGAAATGCTGTCTCTACTAAAAATACAAACATTAGCTGGGCATGGTGGTGCACGCCTGTAATCCCAGCTACTTGGGAGGCTGAGGTGGGAGCACTGCTTGAGCCCGGGAGGTGGAAGTTGCAGTGAGCCAAGATTGTGCCACTGCACTACAACCTGGGTGCAAGAGTGAGACTCTGTCTCAAAAAACAAAAAACAAAAAACAAACAAACAAAAAAAACCCCCAAAAAACAGAAACCAAAACTCAACCTAGACGTCTCCATCCACCAAAAGTATCTTCCAAATATGAAGATCAACTAAAGATGTTGTTAGAAATACAAAAGTTAAAATAATTCATCAGCAGCAAACCTACACTGTAAGAAATATTATAGGCAATCATTTTGGCAGAAGGAAAATGATACTAGATGAAAATACAGAGTTATACAAAGGAACGAAAAACACTGAAATGACAACTAGATGGGTAAATCTACAAGATTTTTTCCCTTTTTTTGAAACAGAGTCTCACTCTGTTGCCCAGGCTGGCATGCAGTAGCACAATCTTGGCTCACTGCAACCTCTGCCTCCTGGGTTCAAGCGATTCTCCTGTCCCAGCCTCCTGAGTAGCTGGAATTACAGGCACGTGCCACCACGCCCGGCTAATTTTTATATTTTTAGTAGAGACGGGGTTTCACCATATCAGCCAGGCTGGTCTCGAACTCCTGACCTTGTGATCCACCTGCCTTGGCCTCCCAAAGTGCTGGGATTACAGGCATGAGCCACTGCACCCAGCCAAGATTTTTTTTTTCTTATTATTCTCTCTAAAAGACAGTGACATCAGCAAGATGGTTGACTGGAGTTGCCTAGCTCTTGCTCCCATCTACTCAACAAAAAGGACCAAAACAACTAATAAACAAACTATATTTCAACTGGAGTGGTTGTGGAAGTATGCTGGAGGCACCAGGAGAAATGCTGAAATTCCTGTGGAACACCAGATGCCCGGGATAGCACCACAGAGACGGGAGCAAAGCCTTCTGCCTCTGCCACACTGCCTCCCTGCAAGGAGTGGCCTGGAGTCAGGAAGGACCACTTCTAATGGGGAAAGGGTAAGCTGGGGACCCATGATCCCCATGACCATTGCAGCCGCCCGCATTCCTTGCTACAAGAGAGTCCCGCAGTCCTCGCAAACCCTGAATCCAGTTTGTAGCTGCCTGCAGTTCACTGGACTATACTGCTCCAGAGTTGGAGCCCATGTCATACACCTCCCAGCCCCCATTCCCAGTCACAGCATGGTGCCATCTTGAAACTGGACCCTCTGCTAGAGTTCATCCTGCCTGGGGGCCAATTGCCACTGCATCTCTCCA
This sequence comes from Mandrillus leucophaeus, assembly GCF_000951045.1. Lineage (NCBI taxonomy): Eukaryota > Metazoa > Chordata > Mammalia > Primates > Cercopithecidae > Mandrillus > Mandrillus leucophaeus. Next base: position 1,730,688 of record NW_012101365.1, on the reverse strand, counting down.
TCTCTGAAGCCCCACTGTCAGTCCATCACACACACAGGTAGCTGTATCACCACCATCTAGCTGCTGAGAGCCTAGGCCCAACAGAATGAGGGAGCCCTGGCACTGAACTCATATGGCACCTCCCTGCCCCAGGGAACAGGCAGACCTGTACAGTGGAGAAACCAACACACAGCTGGCTGGCCTGCTGTGCCCAGCTGGACAAGCAGCCTAGCATAATAAAGGCCATATGTGACAAACCCACAATTAACATCATACTGAATGGGAACAATGGAAATCTTTTCCTCAAAGATCAGGAACAAGATACAGACGCCCATTTTAATCACTTCTATTCAACATAGTCCTAGCCAGAGCAATTAGGCAAGAGAAAGAAATAAAAGGCATCCAAATTGGAAAGGAGACAGTAAAACTGTGCTTGTTTGCAAATGACATGACCTTATACATAGAATGTATAAGGTCAAGATGCCACCAAAAACCTGTTAGAGCTAATAAACAAATTCAGTAAAGTTGTAGGATACAAAATCAACACGTAAAATTAGTAGTGTTTCTATATGCTAATAAAAAATAAAGAAAACAATTCCATTTACAGTAGCTATAAAAAAAAAAATAAGATACCTAGGAACACAGTTAAGAGGTAAAAGATCTTTACAAGGAAACCTATAAAACACTAACAGGCCGGGTGCGGTGGCTCAAGCCTGTAATCCCAGCACTTTGGGAGGCCAAGATCGGCAGATCATGAGATCAGGAGATCGAGACCATCCTGGCTAACATGGTGAAATCCCGTCTGTACTAAAAAATACAAAAAAAAAAAAAAAAAAACTAGCCGGGCGAGGTGGCGGGCGCCTGTAGTCCCAGCTACTCAGGAGGCTGAGGCAGGAGAATGGCGTAAACCTGGGAGGCGGAGCTTGCAATGAGCTGAGATCGGGCCACTGCACTCCAGCCTGGGCGACAGAGCGTCTCAAAAAAAAAAAAAAAAAATTCTTATAAAACCACAAAAGGCCTCAAATGGCCAAAGCAGTCCTGAGCAAAAAGAACAAAGCTAGAGATATCACACTACCTGACCAAATATACTACAAAACTATAGTAACCAAAACAGCATAGTAGTGGCCAAAACAAATACATACACCAACTGTACAGAATAGAAGGCCCATAAACGAATTTGCACACCTACAGCCAACTGATTTTCGACAAAGGTGCCAAGAACACACACTGCAGAAAGGACTCTCTTCAATAAATAGTACTTGGAAAAGTGGATATATCCACATGCAGAAGAATGAAACTAGATCCCCTTCTCTCCCCATATACAAAAATCAACTAAAAATATAAAACCCAAAACTATGAAACAATTAGAAGAAAACAGGGCAAATGCTTCACAATATTGGGCTAGGCAAGGAATTTTTAGATAAGATCCCAAAAGCACAGGCAATAAAAGCAAAAATAAACAAATGGAATTACATCAAACTAAAAAGATTTTGCATAGAAAAGGAAACTATTAACAGAGTGAATACACAACCTACAGAAATGGGAGAAAATATCTGCGAACTATACATCTGAAAAGGAGTTAATATTCAGAATATATAACAAACTTAAGAGCAAAAAGACAACCCAATTAAAAGACAGGCAAAAGGCACTTCGGGAGGCTGAGGTGGGTGGATCACTCGAGGCCATGAGTTTGAGACCAGCCTGGCCAACATGCGTCTCTACTAAAAATACAAAAATTAGCTGCGCATGGTGTTTCGTGCCTGTAATTCCAGCTACTGGGGAGGCTGAGGCACAAGAATTGCTTGAAGCCAGGAGGTGGAGGTTGCAGTGAGCCGAGACTGCACCACTGCACTCCAGCCCAGGCGACAGTGCGAGACTTCATCTCCCATCGCCAAAAAAAAAAAAAAAAAAAAAAAAATTTAAAAAGATAACTGGAGCTATAGCTTTTAAGCCTGACAGATGAGGAAATCACCAAACCTACTCCTCAAAAAGCAACCAAAAAGCTGTATAAGTGGTTTAAAAAGAACCATTTCAGTGCTCTGGAATTAGATCAAAGGCATACAACATTAAGAAGCATTTTGGCTGGGCATGGTGGCTCATGCCTATAATCCCAGCACTTTGGGAGGTTGAGGTGGGCGGATCACCTGAGGTCAGGAGTTTGAGACCAGCCTGGCCAACGTGGTAAAACCCTGTCTCTATGAAAAAATACAAAAAATTAGCCGGGCGTGGTGGCAGGCACCTGTAATCCCAGCTGCTCTGAGGGCTGAGGCAGGAGAATCTCTTGAACCTGGGAGGTGGAGGTTGCAGTGAGCCGAGATTGCGCCACTGCACTCCAACCTGTACAACAGAGAGACTTCGTCTCAAAAAAAAAAAAAAAAAGTGTTTTTTTCATGAAAACTACTGAACTCTGAATTGAGTCTGTGACCTTCTTGCCTGGGGCTGCCCCCTAGCCCCATTAGGCAGTTAGGTAGTTTAACTAGGGCAAGGTAGCTTGTAAAAACAATAAGCTTTGCAGCCAGGAGCAGTGGCTCACGCCTGTAATACCAGCACTTTGGGAGGCTGAGGCAGGTGAATCATTGAGGCCAGCAGTTTGAGATCATTCTGGCCAACATGGCAAAATGCTCTCTCTATAAAAAATACAAAAATTTGCTGGGTGTGGTAGTGTGCTCCCATAGTCCCAGCTACTCAGGAGGCTGAGGCATGAGAATTGCTGGGAGGTGGAGGTTGCAATGAGCTGAGATCGCGCCACTGCATTCCAACTTGGGCGACAGAGTGAGACTCTGTGTCAAATAAAATAAAACAAAACAAACAAAAAAATGAGCTTTGCTACTTGAAGGAGTTTACTTGCTATGGAACATTGTCAAAGTGGTAATCTCAGTGGTTACTAAAAAGGGAGGCTCAGTAGATTGATTAGCTTGAGTTCACTAAACCTGTTTGGGGTAAGTTCTGGGAGATGTGACAACCATAGGTAGCTTCATAAACTGTTTATTTAATATCCAGATATCCAGGATTGATCCTAGTCTGTGCATATATGCAGCGGAGAACTTAGTGGACTCAAGCCAACCAATATTCTTGGCCAACAGAGTCAGAACCTGTGCATGTGTGTAGGAGACATGAGAGCGCCCAGAAGAAAGGAAAACAATGAAGTTTAAATTCCAGTCCATATTCAGATCCATCAGCAGAGAGCAGTAGCCTTACTGGCTTGGGGTATCTGGGTACAATCTCTGACCAATCTCTGCTTGGATAATAACCTATATAGACACAAGAGAAACTCATAGAATGCCAGTCTTAAAATAAAAACAAGACAGAATGCTAGGTGTTTTATTTATATATTACTTCTAGTCCTCACAATAATTCTGCAAGGTTAGACAGTAAGTGTATAATCAGGCACTGGAATCCTGTACCATTTCACTTCATGTTTGCAAAAGAGTATATATATATGTGTATGTGTATATATATGTATATATTTATATATATGTATATATGTATGTGTGTGTGTGTATATATATGTGTATATATATACTGTTCTTTATCTTCAGCATAAATCTTTACCTGCCTGAAGCAGCTTGGGCACAGCTACCAAGAAAATAATAAACTTGCTTTCTTCTTTCTCCCATATAAACTCCAGTAAGGACAAAGGAAAAACAATTCCTGACTTACTGCAAGAAGATTCATGATGGTATGCCCCGTCTCTCCAAACAATGGCTTCCGAAATCTGACACTGAATAGTGGGCATGGATAAACTGTGGAAATGAGAAATGATCAAACTTAAGTTTGGCAACATAAAACTTTGGTAAAAGAGATTTCATGACTAACACAATTTTCAAAATATAATTGTAATGGCTCATTAGAACATATCAAATTTTGGGCTCAAAAACTATTTGGCATGGTAGCAGACAAATCCTAAGCCACATTAAGTCTTCTGATAACCAGAATTTTTTTGACGTAAATATTTCAAAAATGGCACACAATAGCCAGGCACAGTGGCTCATGCTTGTAATCCCAACACTTTGGGAGGCTGAGGCAGAAGGATCACCTGAGCCTAGGAGTTTGAGACCAGCCTGTGCAACCTAGGGAGACCCTGTCTCTACAAAAAACAAACAAAAAAATTAGCTGAGTGTGGTAGCATGCACCTGCAGTCCCACCTACTTGGGAGGCTGAGAGGTAGAAGGATGGCTTGAGCCCAAGAGGTCGAGCCTACAGTGAGCCATGACTGTGCCACTGCACTCCAGCTTTGGTGACAGAATGAGACCCTGTCTCCCCTCCAAAAAAAACCCCACAAGGTTAGGGAGCAATCTTCTTCAAACTGAATTGATACAATCCAGGAAAAAAATATCTCCTGATTCCTCTGTGCTCAGTAAGTTTAAGAGTTCACTTTTTTTTTTCCAACACATTTAAGAGTTCACTCTTTTTTTTTTTTTTTTTTTCAGACAGAGTCTCACTCTGTCGCCCAGGCTGGAGGGCTGGAGTGCAGTGGCATGATCTCCTGCCATAAGAAGGTTCAAGTGATTCTCCTGCCTTGGCCTCCCCAGTAGCTGGAATTACAGGCATGTGCCACCAGGCCCAGTTAATTTTTTTTGTATTTTCAGTAGAGATGGTATTCACCATGTTGGCCAGGCTGGTCTCAAACTCTTGACCTCAAATGATCTGCCCGCCTCAGCTGCCTTTCAAAAGTGCTAGAATTAGAGGCATGAGCCACCGCACTCAGCCAAGAGTTCATTCTTCTATACTCCTAACCAGGATCCTCCTTAGGAGAGGCAAATCACAGGCTGGCTCATCTCTTGAACTTTATGGTTTGAAACGTCTGCATAAAACAGGAAGATACACATGTTGTTCTTCTGCACACAATCTTTCCCTTTCCCTGATTCATTTAGCTGATTCATATACCACCTTCAGAGTTAATCCAGAGGCACTCTGGTCCAAGAAAATTGAAAGTCCAACTATTCCTTCATTCCTGGTCAAGTTAGAGCCCGTCTTGGAGCTCCCAATGAACTTAACTTTGAGCACAGGTTTTAACACAATATAACGCTATAATCATGATTTCTGTATGTATTCCTTATAAAAGTTCCCAAGAGCCTATAATCACATCTTAGCTATTTCAGAATTCCCAGGGTTCAGGATATATGGGAGGTCTTTATTAAATTCTTACTGAATTAATAAATAATAGGTGAAAGAATGAAATTGACTTGCTGAGAACACAGTTTTATGGTTTATAAAATAATGTTTCATTTATTCTCTCATTGGATCCTGTTAACAATCCAATATAAAATAAAAAGCAAGCATTATTATTTCCAGTTTACAAAAGAAACACAATCAGAGAACTTGAGTGACCTGCCCAAAGTTACGGAGCTTATAAGAGGCAGAGTTGAGAATCTTACTCAAGTGGTCTGATTCCTAGCACAGGGCACTTTTAATTAGATGGAACTATAAAATTTAAAATCAAGCTTGCATTTAACCATTAATGTCTTTTTAAAAATCACATCTTAGTTGCACTGCTAACGCCATGGGCAAGGAAGCTCTTCTTCTGTAGCATATTCCTTACCAACTGAGAGTGGTTTCCATTTCACTAGCTTCCAGTATGTTAAGTAAAATATAATTGATCATAACTGTTTTCCAACCAAGTGACAAAGAATATGCTCATCATATACAGATACTACAAAAAATAAAGTTATTTAAGTTCAAATTCATTTTTCTAAAGATGATCATGTTTTTTATCAATGAACTATAAAAGCAGTAAGTTTACAAGGTATACATAATCAACTTCCTCATTCGTTATTTTCAGTGCTTCCCATTACGCCCAATATACGCAGACAATGGCCAAATTTAGTTTAGCTATTTCAAAAGACTATTTCTGCTGAATTATACCACCAAACAGAGGGCTCTGAATATTTCAGGCATTATTTAGTCATCATGCCTTGGTCATGTGGCTTTGAAAAACGTGTTTTTATTACTTACGTCGATATTCAGCTCCAAGTCTCAACATCAGACGGATAGGAAATACTTTAGCCCAAGGAGTTTCCCATTTCTGGATAAGAATCCCAAACAAGTAAGGTGGGGTTGGGAGTACTAGGTCTTGCAGTGACTGGTAGGTAGATGTCACATATAAGAATCCACCATGTTCTTTACTGCCAAGGAAACTTTGACTGAAGAAGGAATGTCCCAAGTTGCTCACCACATTCCCTAAAAACAAAAAAGTTCGTTACTTTGTATCAATAAATTAATCATATTTTTCTTTTCTTTCTTTTTTTTTTGGGAGATAGAGTCTGGCTGTCGTCCAGGCTGGAATGCAGTGGCACAACCTTGGCTCACTGCAAGCTCCACCTCCTGGGTTCACCCCATTTTCCTGCCTCAGTCTCCTGAGTAGCTGGGACTACAGGCGCCCGCCACCATGTCTGGCTAATTTTTTTGTATTTTTAGTAGAGACGGGGTTTCACCATGTTAGCCAGGATGGTCTCGATCTCCTGACCTCGTGATCCACCCACCTCAGCCTCCCAAAGTGCTGGGATTACAGGCATGAGCCACCGTGCCCAGCCAATTAATCATATTTTTAATAAACATTATTATGCAACACTGGGCTGGATGGACACTACCAAACAGTAATTCCCAATCTTTCACTATGAAAGACTTACATTTAAAAAGCTGATTTTTAAATACATGGCATTTATTAAATGAAAATTTGGTTTCCAATTTTATCAGGGCTTCTAAAGAGCATAAACTAAGTTACATTATCACACTGTTTAAGTTTGTCTAGATAAAAGCCAAAAATATTAATGCCTTCCTTGGTTAAATTGTATAGCTTTACTGTATGAATTGCTTTAGAGGTCTCAAGAATATCGCCTCAAAGGTCACAAAGAAATATTCAAGGCCGGGAGCGGTGGCTCACGCCTGTAATCCCAGCACTTTGGGAGGCTGAGGCGGGTGGATCACGAGGTCAGGAGTTGCAGACCAGCCTGACCAACATGGTAAAACCCCGACTCTACTAAAAATACAAAAATTAGTCGGGTGTGGTGATGTGCACCTGTAATCCCAGCTACTCAGGAGGCTGAGGCAGGAGAATCGCTTGAACCTGGGAAGTGGAGGTTGCAGCGAGCCAAGATTGTGCCACTGCACTCCAGCCTAGGCAACAGAGTGAGACTCTGTCTCAAAAAAAAAAAAAAAAAAGAAGTGTTCAGAGTAGGAAGCTGCTGTCACCAAGCTTATAATTTCACTGGGTGAAGAAAGTCAACTCACGAACATAATGAATTATGGTAATAACTACAGTTATAAGACATTAAGGGAAGATGAGGATTTATGAAGATGGTACCACAGACAAGTTTGTTTTGTTTGTTTGTTTTTAGATGGAGTCTTCCGCTGTCACCCAGGCTGGAGTGCAGTGGTGTGATCTTGGCTCAATGCAGCACCTGCCTCCCAGGTTCAAGCAATCCCCTCACCTGAGCCTCCTGAATAGCTACGATTACAAACATGCACCACCATGCTCAGCTAATTTTTTTTGTATTTTTAGTAGAAACAGGGTTTCACCATGTTGGCCAGGCTGGTCTCAAATTCCTGACTTCAAATGATCTATCCACCTTGGTCTCCCAAAGTGCTGGGACTACAGGAGTGAGCTACTGTGCCTGGACAGGATTTACTGTTTATAATTTTTTGAGAGAAATATGAAACATAGCTCTGTAATTTAGGGCTTATTTAAATTCACATTAAGTAGGTTTCTCTCTTTTTTTTTTTTCCTGGAGACAGTCTTGCTCTGTCACCTACTCTGGAGTACAGTGGTGCAATCTCAGCTCGCTGCAACCTCTGCTTCCCGGGTTCAAACAATTCTCCTGCCTCAGCCTCCCGAGTAGCTGGGACTATAGGCACCCACCACCACGCCCAGCTAATTTTTGTATTTTTAGTAGAGATGGGGTTTCACCATATTGGCCAGGCTGGTCTCAAACTCCTGACCTCAAGTAATCCACCCGCCTTGGCCTCCCAAAGTGGTGGGATTACAGGTGTGAGCCACTGTGCCTGGCCAAGCCATTTTACAATTCAAAATACTTTTGTGAATGAAACAGTAACAAACATATCAACCCTTCATTAAGGAGACATTTTCCTCAGTATAGAATTGCAAAAGGACTTCCTGACAAGAGCTGCTCAATGATGGAACAACAAATGTGTTCACTAGCCACGTACGAGCTTCCTTTGATACCTTTGAAAGCAATAACACCAAATGAAGCAGTCTCCATCAGAGAAATTAATGCTTACTTTTCTTGAAAACGAGAGTTTATTCTTATAATGGTTATGGGTCTCTGCATCCTTGATTTTAGCGGATAGGTATCCTGACAGTAGGAACCACAAGTGAAGGGAATGCCTCCCCATTAAACTCAGAGAAGTTTTGTGGCTGAAAGTCATGTTCACCTAAACATTATCATCTATATTTTACATTTAAGGTAGTACATTTAGGAATTTAGGGGTAGTACCCTTACTCCAGGATTACCCAGGTCTGGCTGCACAATTAAGCTGCTGGGCCAGATCTATAAAAACAAAAGAATTGTCATATCAATGTAGCAGTATGGCATTTTGAAAAATAAATTGCAGATTTTGGAGTCCCAGAGATACGGGTTTGAATGCTAGTTTGATTATTCACTATTGTGGGATTTGGGGTAAGTTAATTCTCTGAGCCTCAATGTCCATGTAAAATGGAAGGAGAAACTATATTAAATTCCAGATGTGTTATAAAGAATAAATGAAAGGAAATCTATAAAATGCCTAACAGGACCAGCAACACTGTATTCTCAAAAAATTGTAACTATTATTATTCTAATGAAAATATACATATATTGATTAGCCAAATATACGATTTTTGGGGGGACTTTCAATGATTTTAGAGTGAGATTTAGATAAATTTAAATTTTTTTCTGGCAACCATTGCAGAATCAAGGATACAATGTCAGGAACTTTAGGGAGATCAGATCCCCAAATTCACCATTGCCTCTTTACCACTCCCCTTGATTCTGGAATTCTAGGATACAATGTAAGAGATACTTCATACAAAATTCAACAGATAATTTGTTAAAGAGAAAAAAATTTTTTTTCATCTCTTTATCTAGCTTTGGTGAATAAGGAGGAGAACAGGGAATTAAAGAAAGAGATGCTTTCCCTCCACAATGTAAGGTGCACGACAGCATTCCTCTAACTCTATCAATGGCATGCTATAGTTTGAATATATCCCTGAAAAAGTATGTGTTGGAAACTTGGTGCTAGGAGGTAAGGCCTCATGAGAGGTGACTGGATTAATGCTGTTATCCTGGGAGTGGGTTTGTTATGAAAGGACAAGTTCGGCCTCCCTTGTGCACATGCCCTCAGGCACATGCACATTCTTTCTCTCTCTTCCCCACCCCGTTTGCCCTTCTGCCACAGGATGATGCAGCAAAAAGGTCCTCACCAGATGCCTACCCCTCAACCTTGGACTTTGCAGCCATGAGAACTATAGGGAATACATTTCTGTTCATTATATATTATCCAGTCTGTGGTATTCCATTATGGCAGCAAAAATAGACTAAGACATGGTGTAATGTTTATATTTCACAAAGATTGTCCTAGTAAATATAGCTTAGAGGTGAAAAATATGTTGGCTTAGTACACAAGGCACTCACTCATTATTCCTTTGCGATTTCCCTATTAGAACCTAGAATCTATTAGCAGTTATTTTCCACAGATATTGATTTCCTTTCTGCCTCTTCCACTTAACACTCTCTTCATCCCAATCACAGATTCTTCACGAAGTCCCCTCTCATTATAAAATATATCTTTTATCCTTTAAATATTTATTACTTTAAAAAAATGTAGATTACCAATAATGACTGATTTAGACTGTCATATACTATCTTATCTACAAACAAGTAACACTGCACAGGTGTAGATACTGGCAAAAATAAAACAGTGGGTATAACAATTTGACAAAGAAAGGAAGGCTTTCATCTGAAGACGTAATCTGAGGCTCTTGAACTCATAAAGTCTGTTATGTACTAATTTATATAGGTACTTCTCGATGACTGCATTCAATGCCATGAACCCACAGAACTAATTTTATATATACCCCAAGACTAGTGAAGAACCCATATAACTAAAATGACACAAAATCTTGCTTCTGAGTTTAAATGACCTGGCAAAGATGTTAAATGCTTTATATCAATAGTTTATAAAGTAATTTTACATAACATTAATGAGATAATCATCAGATCAGTGCTAGCAGGTAAGCAGAACGGTACCATTTCCCTGAAATTTGGGGTTTTATTTGACAAATGAAGAAACTGAAGCTTAGAGGTAGAGGTGAAGTGACTGAAAAGACATGAGGTAAATAAGTGGCAAAGTAAAACCTAGAAAGCAGATCTTTCAATCTCCTAGTCTTTGTATGTCACACAGTCTTTCAAAAAATATACAGATACAGTAATTTACAATTTTCCATCTTTAATTTGGAATTTAAACTATTTTTCAAATCCTTACAAGTAGCCAGCCATCTTTAAATTCAATTCAAATATAACTTAAATATCTATGTGACAATAGCTTCCTTTTGTTTCAAAGCATATTAATCCTCACATCAACTCAAATGGAACCATTTCCAAGCAAATGGCTCATTCATTTCAATAAATACTAATATTTATTTCTTCTTTTTTTTTTTGAGACAGAGTCTCGCTCTGTCACCCAGGCTGGAGTATAGTGGCATGATCCCGGCTCACTGAAACCTCCACCTCCCAGGTTCAAGTGATTCTCCTGCATAAGCTTCCCAAGTAGCTGGGACTATAGGCGTGCACCAACACGCCTGGCTAATTTTTATATTTTTAGCAGAAACAGGGTTTAGCCATTGTTGGCCAGGCTGGTCTCAAACTCACGACCTCAAGTGATCTGCCTCCCTCGGCTTCCCAAAGTGTTGGGATTACAGGCGTGAGCTACCGCGCCCAGCCAATAAATACTAATATTTCTAAGTGCTAATATGACTAAAACTCAAGCCATCAAAAGAATTTAGAAAGTTTCTTGGAGTTCTTTGTAATGCAATAAACTGAAGTTATGCATGACTACTTCATAAAAGGTCGTGTCCTCAGTTTAGTGTATCTGTGAGATTGATCATGAAAGCTCAAGAGAAGTCAGGTCAGGTGGCTCATGCCTGTAATCCCAGCCCCTTGGGAGGTTGAGAAGGAAGGATCACTTGGGCCCAAGGAGATCAAGGCTGCAGTGAGTATGCTATGATGGCACCACTGCTACCCAGCCTGGGTGACAGAGCAAGACCCTATCTCTTAAAAAAACAGCTCAAGAGACACTATAGGACTTCTTATGGTTCGAAACATGAGATTTACAGACTACATAAGTGAGTTTAAACCTGGGTTCAGCCAATTACCATCTAACTGTGTGATCTTAAGTTACTTAGGCCTTCGGTGTCTGTCATTTTCCTCACGTGTAAATAGAAACAGTAACAGTATGAATCTGAGTTGCACTTAAGACGAAATAAAATAGTGTACATAAGGCAATGAATACACTGCTTAGCGTATATTAAGTGCTCAAAAATGTTAGGTATTTGTCTTAAATCACCTCTTCATAAATAGTTCCATGTAACTTTCTCATCAGTTGAAAAATTACTTTGCAAAGAGGCCGGGTGCGGTGGCTCACGCTTGTAATCCCAGCACTTTGGGAGGCTGAGAAGGGTGGATCACGAGGTCAGAAGATCAAGACCATCCTGGCTAACACGGTGAAACCCCATGTCTACTAAAAAAAAATACAAAAAATTAGCCAGGCATGGTGGCGAGCACCTGTAGTCCCAGCTACTCAGGAGGCTGAGGCAGGAGAATGGCGTGAACCCAGGAGGCAGAGCTTGCAGTGAGTAGAGATTATGCCACTGTACTCCAGCCTGGGCAACAGAGCGAGACTCTGTCTCAAAAAAAAAAAAATAATTACTTTGCAAAGCTACAATACCATAATTCTAATAAATTTAATTTACCAAAAGGTTCAGAATTTGAAAAATAAAATAAAAACATGAACCATGACATTATTATTATTTTTTTTTAAAGACAGGGTCTCACTGTGTCACTCAAGCTGTAATGCAGTGGTGCAATCATAGCTCACTACAGCCTCAAATTGCTGGGCTCAAGGACTCCTCCCACCTCAGCCTCCCAAGTAGCTGGGATTACAGGGATATGCCATTAGGCCTAGTTAATTTTTTTTTTGGTAGAAATAGGGTCTCATTATGTTGACCAGGCTAGTCTCAACGTCCTGGCCTCAAGCAATCCTCCTGCCTCAGCTTCCCAAAGAGAGAGCAAGAGGGGAATGAACCCTCTCCTTTTTTTTTTTTTTTTTTTTTTTTTTTACCCTCTCCTTTTATAACAGCACTAATCCCATCCATGAGGGTGAAGCCCTCATGGCCTAATCACCTCTTAAAGGTCCCACCTCCTAATATTGTTACAATGGCAATTAAAGTTCAACATGAGTTTTAGAGTGGACAAACACTGAAACCATAACAATACCAAATACTTTCTTAACAATAAAAGATTAGACTGGACACGGTGGCTCACACCTGTAATCCCAACATTTTGGAGGGCCCAGGCAGGTGGATCACCTGAGGTTTGGGAGCTCAAGACTAGCCTGGCTAACATGGTGAAACCTTGTCTCTACTAAAAACACAAAAATTAGCCAAGTGTGGTGGCATGCGACTGTAGTTCCAGCTACTTGGGAGCTACTTGTGAGGCTGAGGCAGGAGAATCACTTGAACCCAGGAGGCAGAGGTTGCAGGGTGCCAAGATCGCAACACTGCACTCCAGCCTGGGCGACAGAGCGAGACTCTGCCTCAAAATAAATAAATAAATTAATTAAATTAAAAATAAAAGATTAAGGGAGTTCAGAAGAGATTACTTCTGTCTGAGAAGCCCATCAAGAAAGAATTCATGGAGAAAGTGGTCTTTAAGATTTAGGACAAATGACAGGATTGAGACAGTTGGGGTGTTGGGAAATAGCATGGTTGGGAGTAGCATAATCATGGGTAATGAAATGGAAAATCATCAGAATATACATAAAACAAACCAAGAAATATTTCGTTTGGCTACAATGGAAGTATGGAGAGATGACTAGCGGGAAATGAGACTAAAAATTTAGGAACAGATCATGCAGAATACTGAATGTTGGAGCGCAGTTTATTCTAAAGGCAATACAAAGCCTAAGAAGCTTTTGAGTAAGAGAGGGAAACAACCGGAGATTAACTCCAGAAATAACAATCTGGTAGATACAAGTCCAACTTCATTCAAGTCTATATTCTGAATAGATGGTTTGCAAAAAACAGGTACAGCCGGGCGCGGTGGCTCACGCCTGTAATCCCAGCACTTTGGGAGGCCGAGGCGGGTGGATCACAAGGTCAGGAGATCGAGACCACGGTGAAACCCCGTCTCTACTAAAAATACAAAAAATTAGCCGGGCGCGGTGGCGGGCGCCTGTAGTCCCAGCTACTCAGGAGGCTGAGGCAAGAGAATGGCGTGAACCCGGGAGACGGAGCTTGCAGTGAGCCAAGATCGCGCCACTGCACTCCAGCCTGGGCGACAGAGCAAAAAAAAAAAAAAAAAAAAAAAAAAACAGGTACAAAATATGGAGGAACGAACAGGAGACAGGGAGAAACAATACACAGTCTAGAACCTCCGATGGCACTGTCATAACCAGAAGGCATTCTGAAACTCTCAGAACATAATTTCTCACAAATTATAATGTTTCTTTTCACTGCAGAATGCAAAAACTGTGTGTGACAAAAAAGTGTGTGTGTATATACAGGTGAAACATAGATACACACACATATATAGATATATAATACACATATGGTTATTAAATACCTGTAGTTTAGATTTTAAAATTCACAGGAAATTATTAAAAAGTTCATCCAATAGCTCCTAAGGCTTTTCTGTGATTTAGGGCAGAATAACCCTAAGCTAGTGATACAATATTCAAGGTTTCACACTCAGGAGAAATTTAAGATACAATTTGTCAATTTCACTCAATGTACTACACAGAAGAGAAAAATAATAAATTGTGGTAATTTTTTTTTATTTTTTATTTTTTTGAGATGGAGTCTCACTCTTGTTGCCCAGGCTGGAGTGCAATGGCACGATCTCGGCTCACTGCAACCTCTGCCTCCAGGGTTCAAGCAATTCTCCTGCCTCAGCCTCCCAAGTAGCTGGGATGACAGGTGCCCACCACCACGCCCGGCTAATTTTTTGTATTTTTAGTAGAGACGGGGTTTCACCATGTTGGCCAGGCTGGTCTTGAACTCCTGACCTAAGGTGATCCACCTGACTTGGCCTCCCAAAGTGCTGGGATTACAGGTATGAGCCACCATGCCTGGCCTGCGATCATTTCAGAACAGTAGCCTCCAATCTTTTTGGCACCAGGGATGGGTTTTATGGAAGACAATTTTTCTACGGACTGTGGAGGAGGGGAGATGGTTTCAGGATGACTCAAGTGCATTAAATTTATTGTGCACCTTATTTCTATTATTATTACATTGTAATCTATAATGAAATAATTATACAACTCACCATAACGTAGAATCAGAGGGATCCCTGAACTTGTTTTCCTGCAACTAGACTGTCCCATCTGGGGGTGATGGAAGACAGTGACAGATTATCAGGCATTAGATTCTCATGAGGAGCATACAACCTAGATCCCTCACAATAGGGTTCACACTTCTATGAGAATCTAATACCGCTGCTGATCTGGCAGGAGGCAGAGCTCAGGCGGTATTAGGCGGTAACATGAGTGATGGGGAGAAGCTATAAATACAGATGAAGCTTCACTTGCTTGCCTGCCACTCACCTCTGCTGTGTGGCCTGTTTCCTAACAGGCCACGGACCAATACCAGTCCATGGCCTGTGGGTTGGGGACTCCTGTTTTAGAATACCCAAAATATGTTTTTACTTATTAAAAAATTTATAGTGAAATATATCAAGCTATTACCCTGATTATCTAAAAATAGGATTCTTAAAAAATATGTATAGTATATAGATAATATATCTGCGTTTTTAAGAACTGACATATTATTAATGGATACACGGAGGCAACTGACATAATGTAAAGAATACTGATCTGGGAGCTATAGTCCTAATTCTGCCACCAACTTGGTCTGTGATTTAGGTAAGCCATTCACACTTCTAGGTCTGATTTTTCTTATCTAAAAAATGAAGTTTGTATTAAATTATCTAAAATGCTTTCTAGTCCCAATACTGGATGAGCTGTGAAATGATTCCTATTCAAGGAAAAACTCTTTCATCTTATTTATGCTTTTGAAATGTTATTTCCTTACATATACATCTATATGTTCATGTCCCTATCCTACATTATAGAAAATATTTTTAGTTGGCTTAGATGTATTATAGTCTGACCTTGAGACTATCCTTAGTATCATGTAATCAGTTCCAAGTATTTTTGTTGTTTCAAAATTTTTGCAATTTAATAGTTCAAAATGGACTCAACTGACATATAAGTATCCTTTTAAAAAAAATGTAACCATTTATGCTAAACATATCTTAATAATTCACGCAATAATTGACATCCTCTCCTTGCCGAGAGAGGATGTCTATCTCCCAGGATTCCATCTATGGACATAGTCTCTTCACACGGGCCTATCCCATTTACAACCATGCTCTCAACTATCCCATAAAAACTGTGTCTCCCAAATCTGTATATCTTAACTCAGACCTATCTTATATCTGCCATTTTCATGTTTCATCTGATGTCATTATTTCAAATTCAGCACACTGAACAAAGAATTCCCTTTCCTCTGCCAAATCTGTTCTTCTATTCACCATCTTGATGAATAAGACCAACATACACTTAGGTGCTCAAGCGAGGAATCTGAGGCCAACCTTAACTTGCCCCCTCTAACCCCCCATATCCAATTAGTCACCAAATCCTACTGAATTGAAGCACCACATCTTTCATATCTCTCCAATACTCTTTATTTCCACTGCAATTACTTAATTTAAATCCTGATAATTTCTTAATTTCTTGCTGGATTCCTGCAATATCTTTTTTAAAAATAAGTTTTACTGAGGTATAATCTATATATTATAAAAGCAATAGATTTTAACTGTACAATTCAATGAGTTTTGGCAAACAGCCATGTAACCACTATCCTAATCCAGATATAGAGCTCTCATCTCAGAAAGTTTTCTGGGACTCTCTGTAATTAGTTCTAGCACCTGCACCTCCACCTCACTTTAGGCAAACACTGACCTAATTTCTATCACCACAGATTAATTCTGCCAGTTTCAGAAAATCATATAAATGGAATCATCCAATATGTACTTCTTTGTGCCTGGCTTTTGCTCAGCATGTCTGTGAACTCATGCATGTTGTTGTGTACATCAGCAGTTACTTCGTTTTTACTGTTGAGCAGTATTCTAGTGTATGAATATACATTTGCTTATCCTGAAATTGCTTCTTAACTGCCACCAGACTCACGGACTTTGATCCATTTTTCACAATGCTTCCAGAGTCATCTTTCTAAAATGTAAATCTGATTATGTCACTCATCATCTCAAATTCTTTCAATGGTTCTTCATTGCCTACAGAATAAAGGATGGGCTCCTAAATAAGACATTCATGAACCTCCCACATCCTAGTCTCTGACACCCTCTCAAAACCCACATGAACGTACAATTACTTGAACCTCCAATGCCATTTTCTAGAGTTTTTAAAAGTGAATACATTCAGATTGAGGAGAAAAGTGAAAGTTCCCAGTTATCTCCAGGACTAAATTCAGCTCCAGGGTATTATGTGGCCTGGAGGACCTGGGTGATTTCAGATTTAACCCTACACATTTTGGGACAGACAGGGTAAACATTCAAAGGTACTTCACAGGTATCGTGTGGTCAGTTTCCAGTGTATCACCTTGCCCTATGTAATGCTACACCTAAATCATTGTAGAGACTAATGAAGACATAAAGGCACAATCTTTTACGCATAATCTATATCGCATTAAAAATACAATTATATATTCTGCTTCTGTAATTATTTAAAGAGCATTTTCCATGTTATTACATTCTTTTCATAAATATTGTTTTAATGGCCAAAAAAAGTTCTCAAACAGATGCTCACATCTAATAAGTATAACACAGTTAAACTTTTCACCAAAACTAAGGCATTTAGGTTGCTTCTGAATTTTTGTGTTAAATTTAGGTAATGCTGTAATAAACACTTTCATTCACAGAAGTGCATTTTATATTCTGGATACTATCTTTGGCACAGAATCCCACAATGAAAATTATTAAGAAAGTCTGAAAAATTTATGGTTTTAATATTATGTATGAAATATTATCAAGTAATACGTGAAAATAGCTCTAATACCCCAGTCACCCTCACACCATCTCCAAGTCTTCTTCCTCAAAGATAAATCCTATTTATCAAGTACAGATATTATATACTGACGTCCTGTTACAATAAATGAGAACAGTTCAATTACACCATATTTTACCTCATTTGTTAAATCAAAGAGAGGCTGACTTTGCAATGTCAAATAACACAATGTCATAATAAATAATTGTAATGCCAAATAAATATTGTGCTTCTTTTCTCTCAATCTTAGTTTCTTTTTATGTTAATATCCTTAGTCTTTCCCAACTTCTAACCTCTATGCCTTTACTTTTAAATTGCTAGTTAATATTAACAATTTATTTTGGAGCCACAAGCCACAAAGTCATCTATGCTAATTGTTTTTGAAATCTGAATATTCATTAGCATTTACACTATCATTAAATAAATATTGTTAACCAAAGAAACAAGAAGTAGGTTACAAATATGCTTCCTTCTACCCGATACCAATATCCTGACCCCTAGGCCACTAAAAAGAAAATATTCTTACGCTTAGGTCACCAGATTCTCTTATAGCTTTGATTTCAGCCTCTGTAAAATAATAACCATACCAGGTACAATACTAAAATTTATAATTTCCTCAAACCATGGAAAGCTCCAACTTGCCACTAATATCAAAGACCCCTGACATGCTTATGTCCCAAGTTAAGACTATTATCTTGTATTTGAATTCAAAATTTTTTTGTCATCTACAAAGGGAGCAGACTAAGTCATACCTGCTAGGGCGTCCCGATAAAGCTGCACAAAGTGATTAAAGATATCCTTTGGCAAACACTTTTCATCTGGTAAACACTGTAGAAGAATGACTATCTCAGACTGACCCACTGCATGCATTCCCTTGGTTGTGAAACACCAGCACTTCCTGTTCACATCTACAGATGGAATAAAAATATAAAAATAAAGAGATTCCTATCAATCCTTATTCTTAAA
Source organism: Mandrillus leucophaeus (assembly GCF_000951045.1). Classification (NCBI taxonomy): domain Eukaryota; kingdom Metazoa; phylum Chordata; class Mammalia; order Primates; family Cercopithecidae; genus Mandrillus; species Mandrillus leucophaeus. The sequence goes on along the minus strand of NW_012101365.1, from coordinate 1,712,409 downwards.
AGAAGTTGCACAGAAATCTGTTACAATACAGCAAAGATTAAAATAGATCACACTGAGTCTATGTAATTCAACTATGAACTGTCACTGCATTGCGCCAAAAAACTATTGTAGAAAATAAAACATGCCGGCCGGGCGCGATGGCTCAAGCCTGTAATCCCAGCACTTTGGGAGGCCGAGATGGGCGGATCACAAGGTCAGGAGATCGAGACCATGCTGGCTAACACGGTGAAACCCCGTCTCTACTAAAAAAAATACAAAAAATTAGCCGGGCAAGGTGGTGGGCGCCTGTAGTCCCAGCCACTTGGGAGGCTGAGGCAGGAGAATGGCGTGAATCCGGGAGGCGGAGCTTGCAGTGAGCTGAGATCCGGCCACTGCACTTCAGCCTGGGCGACACAGCGAGACTCCATCTCAAAAAAAAAAAAAAAAAAAAAGAAAAAAAGAAAATAAAACATGCCAATGCCTCTGGCTCTTTTCTAAACACTTAGAAAAGATTGAAAAGGAAGTAAAAGAAATAATAATAAAATGCACTTAAAACTTTTAACTATTATTAAAAGAAGCAACATTCTATTAATACTAAAATAAAACCAAACTATGTATTGTAAGCCAATACATAGCCAAATATGATTAAAGAACATAGTCTTCCACCATTATATTTTTAAAAATCACATCATCAAAGGAAGTAATTACCTATGTAAGGCTAGAAGTAATTACAATAAAAGACAGTAGTATACCTTTGTCTTCAGGTTGTGACCTAAAGAAAATATATTTTTATGTATATTGATTAAATTTAATACATGACCAAAAGATTCGAGCTATTTTAACTATAGTCCTTTCTGGGAAAAAATTCTAGATAATCAGCAACATGACTTTACTTGGCTTCATGCCATAAAAATTAGTGAAAAGGATGGCTTTTCTGAACTACTTAGTTCCACTCCTTCACTTTAAGGCTATATGGAGAGTAGGAACAGCAGAAACCATATGTAGTCAAAAACAATGTTTAATCCTTGACACTTTTACTCTTCATACCCCAACACAATGGGATCCCCAAAGGAACTGAAAAAGGATTCACATAAAATTATGAATACCACCCATGTAAATCAAAACAAATGTAAATTAAAAAAGAAAGACATCTTTATTTCACTTTGGGAATCCTTGTTTTATGTACCTAAATAGGACATTCCTAATAATGGTATATACTTCAAGAATCTAGGTTAGCTAATTTTTTTTTGTTTTTTTAAAATAGGGTTTCGCTCTGTTATTCAGGCTGGAGTACAGTGGTATGATCTTGGCTCACTGCAACCTCTATCTCCTGGGCTCAAGAACTCTTCCACCTCAGCCTTGTGAGTAGCTGGCACTACAGCAGCATGTTACCATGCCCTATATATATATATATTTTTGTGTGTGTGTGTGTGTGTGTGGGATGAGGTTTCACCATGTTGAGCAGGCTGGTCTCGAACTCCTGGGCTCAAGTGATTCATCTGCCTTGGCCTCCCAAAGCACTGGGACTACAGTTGTGCACCATGGTGCCTGGTCTTAGGTTAGCTAATTTCTAAGCAAAATTTATAAACTAGATATGGCAAATTGAAATTTCAAGCAAATTAATTTTAAATCTGATCCTAGAAGGAAAGGTAGCAAGCATTAATAACTGGCCAAACATACAAGAGTGTGATTAGCAAGTAAGCCAGAAACCCGCATTTCATCAATGTAGAACTTCTAAGGAAGTAGTATACGTTTCTGGTTTCCAAAATCAACTTAAGTACACGTGGAAAACTGCAGGATGGTTCCCCAGAGGTTCCTTCCTTTAAAATTGCCTATTAACACTCATTCATAATAAACACATTCTCTAAATAATTCTCAAATTTACTAGCTGGCGCAGTGGCTCACATCTGTAATCCCAGCACTTTGGGAGACCAAGGCAGGCAGATCACTTGAGTCCAGGAGTTCAAGAACAATCTGGGCAACATGGTGAGAATCCTGTCTCTACAAAAATATACAAAAAAAATAGCCAGGCATGGTGGTGTGCACCTGCAGTCTCAGCTACTTGGGAGGCTGACGTGGGAGGACTGTTTGAGCTCAGCAGGTGGAGGTTGCAGTGAACAGAGATCATGCCACTGCACTCCAGCCTGGGTGACAGAGTGAGACTCTGTCTCAAAAAATTCTGAAATACTGTCATCGTTCTCATTCTGATGCCCATGATGCTAGCATCAAGAATTGAGAAGTTTCTTCTGAATCTCAATTTAGGATATATTGAAGCTTTACTGTGTGTTAGCTAACACTTTTCTTAAAAAAAGTTTTGCACCATAATTGAGGTTTCTGGGATTAAAACCTAGCATATAAATTATTTGAGTAGCCTGTATAATTTATCTACCACCAGTTATTCTAGTGGTAAGTTGTGATTTAACACACTCATCTCAAGAAGAACTTAAGTCAGATAAGTTCAAGATTCGTTTGGCTTTCCTCCATGGAGAATTCACCTACCTCACCCCTGTAACTAAATGTGAAAGTTTCAGTTAGTTCCATAGCTGTCCTCTGGGATATATTATTTTATACAAACCAACTTTTTCAGAACTCAGTGTTCAGTAAGATGTGGCTCTATATAAAAATACTTGTGTGTAATAAATCTGAAAGTTTTATGTACTATCTATGAGTCAGTAAACCATATCTAATTTTAATTTTTAAGAATTTATAACTTACAATTCACAATTTTAACCATTGACAACAAATTTGCATTTAAAACAAATACAAGTGGGTCAGGGCCACCATCCTCCAACTGCTGCATTACTGAAATCTGTGATGGTTTCTCTTCCACAGCATAGTCTGAAAGGGGAGAAAACAATGTAATAGGTTGGTTAAACGGACAAATCAAGAAAGAGATCAGATAGAGAAATGAGCTAATTATTCACAGAAAAGAGACATGCATTTGACTTATCAACAGGTGCATATAGAGCATGGTTTGTATCTGCTGGCTCAGTATCATGTTAATAGTGCCCCCTTTTACTCTCAGAAGTGACCCACTCCACTTTAGATGATAATGTGGTTATCCTGTGTATAGACCTCTCCCCACAGTAGTTTGTGCCACAATCTAAAGACTACCTTTCTATTTAATAAAAAATTTCCAACTATTATAACAAGAATTTCACATAATAAATGTTCAAGACCAGCATTTAAAATAACTCATGATATACAAGCAATAATATACTAGTTACCTCTGGAAAGGATATCAAATAGTTGGGGTAGAAGAGAGCCCTACCTTTTACTCTATGACCTTTTGTACTGTTTGACATTTTTGACAATTAAAAACTTACACTTTAAAAAATGAACCCAGAAAATAAAAGTATCATATGTGACTGGCTTCATAAAACAATTCCTTTAAGTATAATTCAAGAGTTTAGTACATATATCACTAAAATCACCAGTAAATCACACATAAGATTCTGAACATGAACAGGTTAATACTGAATGTAAACTCTTCCCATTTAATCTCTGGAAGCACAGTATGTGCTTCAGCACCTCATTTTGAATGACAGTGGTCCTTTCAGCTTGAAGTCAAATCATGGGTAATAATCACTGTAGAACCTAGAGATGTGGGAAAGGAACTGAAAATCTAAAAGTTGAATGTTGCTTAATTGATCTTATATAAAATGCATCTTTGCGGGACAATCAGGTAGAACAAAGTAACATCATTTCTCATTTTCTAATGGAAATTTTAAAATTGATTTTTTGGCTACAATGGGAAATATCTACCCCATTATTAAAAATACTTATTGGAAAGAGAAATCCTGAGTTTAAAATTTTTTAAATAAAGTCATCCCACTGGAATAAAAAATTGCAAAATTTTGGTAAAGAGATTGCAATATAGTTTAAGTAATACAGATAATTAACTGTTCTTTCTTGGTAGGAGAAGTTTTGACAATTAGATTTAATGGATATAACTTTTTATGAAAATGGAATCCAGCAGTCTGACTTTTTTTAACAACAGAGTAGGCCAATTTAGTTCCTTGTTAATCTAAGATTTATTAAAATAAAAATCTGAACCCTAAGCAGCAATTTTACTAACAATAGATGTTTTCACAGGGTCCTGGTAAAGGAGCAAAGGCATTATGCAATCAAAAGAACGCTTAACTGTATATGAAAGTTCACTGCTGAACTATCTGGGACATAACTGCATTTGAGAGCCTACTACAGGCCTAGCACCATGCAAGCAGCAGTAAACACAAGTATAAAATAAGATGAAGAAATTCATAGTCTAAGTGAAAGAATATGATCTGAAAATACAATATCTAAATTGCAATGAGAAAAAGTGTTAATGTAGCCAACAGTCTATAGGAACTGCTATTAGAACACAGATAAAGAAGCAAAACACTATTTTCCAAGCAGTCCAGGTAAGGATTCAGAGAAGAGTTAACCATTAAGCTGGATTTTAAAAGGTTGAGGAGTTCTTCAGGAAGTCTACAGTAGAGGGGGTGTTCTAGGCAGAAGAAAGGAAGAAATGGAAAATATTAATTACATGCCTACTTTATGCCAGATACCTTCTTGGTATGTACCTACAGGTATAAAATCTAACTTAATACCCACAATGACTCTTAAGAAGGTGTAGTTGGAGAAATATTTAATAAAACAGAATAGGAAACAAATTCAGAGAGGATGAATGACTTGTCAACTGGATCACACAGCTAGAATGGAATGGTACTGGCATTAAAAGTCAGGTTTGTTCAATTCTGAAGTCCATTCTTTCCCATTATTCCACAGCACAAGAAAAAGTACAGAAGAATGAAAAGTAAGTATTCAAAAAATAGCAAATAATCTGCAGTATACATGTAAGGTGCTGAGGAATGGCTGGAAATAAAGTTGATAATAAATGGCTAGAAAGACAGGCTGAGATAAGGTTATAAGAAACATTGTCAGACCGAGCACAGTAGCTCACACCTGTAATCCCAGCACTTTGGGAGGCCGAGGTGGGCAGATCCCCACGTCAAGAGTTCAAGACCAGCCTGGTCAACATAGTGAAACTCCATCTATACTAAAAATACAACAATTAGCCAGGTGTGGTAGCGTGTGCCTGTAGTCCCAGCTACTCAGGAGACTGAGGCAGGAGAACTGCTTGAACCTGGGAGGCAGAGGCTGTGGTGAGCCGAGACTGTACACCTGCACTCCGCCCTGGTGACAGAGCGAGACTCTCTCAAAAAAAAAAAAAAAAAAAAGAAAAGAAACATTGCCTGCGAAGATAAGTAATTTACACTAAAGGCACTGGGAATCCATTAAATATTTCTAAGTAAAAGCAATAAAGATAATATCTATGTTTAAAAACATAACTGGCAACAGTGTGGAAGACAAAATGAAGGAGAGAAATACTGAAGGCAAGGAGACCAGGTAAAAGCCTAGGACAAAGTTCAGGAGAGGTTAATTAATAAGCCACCTTCTGAAAACGCAGTAATTGTATACTGATCTGTATATGTCAGCAATAAAATTTCACACTAATCATCAGAGAAATGCAAATCAAAACCACAATGGGATATCATCTCACACCATTCAGAACGGCTATTATCAAAAAGTCAAAAAACAATAGATGCTGGTGAGGCTGTGGAGAAAAGGGGACATGTATACACTGTTGATAGAAATGTAAATTAGTTCAGTCACTGTGGAAAGCAGTTTGGAGATTTCTCAAAGAACTTAAAAGAGAATTACCATTCAGCCCAGCAATCCCATTACTGGGTGTATATCCAAAAGAAAATAAATTGTTCTACCAAAAAGACACATGTACTTGAACAGTCAGTGCAGCACTATTCACAATAACAAAGACATGGAATCAACCTAAGTGCCCATCAGTAGCTGACTGGATAAAGAGACCCTGTCTCAAAAACGTAAAAAAACAAAAAAAAGAAAGCAGGAAAAAAAAACAAAACCCTACCCATTGGGTACTATGCTCACTACCTGGGTGACAGGATCAATCATAAGCCAAACCTCAGCATCATGCGCTATATTCACGTAACAGACCTGTACATGTACCCTTTGAATCTAAAATAAAAGTTAAAATTATAAAAATAAAATTTCACATAATATTAAGCATTATTTTGATAATAATTTTACTTCTTACCAGAATTCCCTAAAAATATTTTTAACAGTAAAATTGCCATTTAAATTCAGTGCTCTTCACACTTACTATACGTTCTTTCTGAAAGTATATTATACTTCAAAACAAAAAGCTAAATAAATGACTGTATCAGGGTGGGTTAATCCTAAACCACAAGCAATCCTTCAGAATATTATGTGCTTTGAAATATTTTTTAAAACTGCTAATAAGCTACATTTACATTATAAGTAGTATCATATCCATTCAAAAAATGAAAATGACATTATAATATAAAAACATAAGCATCTACTCTAAAATAATCAATAACAGCAACAACTGTTTTCATAGTATTCGGGGAGTTTGTTTTGTTGGGTAAGAGAAAGGTGAATGTCACTCAAATTCTGTCTCTCTCACTTAATTAGAAGGTAACATTTGACAGATAGAACTATCACTGTTTAAATATGTAGTCCACATACCTCCTTTTACACCCGTGGAGATGAGAATAGGAGGAAGGCCATCTTCAGGAATAAGATTCATTGCACTTCCAACAGGACTTCCGACCTGAGTTATACTCCCAGAGAACAGACAAATATCCGTCTAGGAAAAGCAAATCAACAAAGTGAGCACTACAGAGAATTCAATACTTTGGCAGGACATAATTAAAAATATAAATGGGAACTTACGTGAAAATTTGAAATTCATACTTTTTGAAAGGCAGCACAAAATATTCATTAACCCATGGGTTAAAAAAAAAACAAATTAGGCTTATACCATGAAAATGTTTTCAAATGCGTAAGTTTCTCCTTTTGGTATCATCAAATCATTGTAATGACAGAAGAGGCCTTAAAACCTGCATTAAAGCTTCCTTTACCCAGATTTCTTTTGCCATAAGAGAAAAATATTTTTAAACTGTAGTGGCAAAAGAAACAAAATTTCAATAATTATTTCATAATTTCTTTATCTTTAATATCTTGGGAACTACTTAAGGTCTAATTTATATTGCTTTTAAAAATTAACTTTGAAAACGGCGACAGTTGCAAAACAATGTGAATGTACTCAATGTCAATGAATTCACTTAAAAATTGTTAGAATTGTAAATCATGTTATATATATTAATATTTTTCCACAATAAAAAAGGGAAAAAAATCAACTTTGATAAAATGTCATCATTTTTCATTTACTATGTAATAAAATAAAACTTGAAGTTCTTTTTTTTTTTTTTTGAGAAGGAGTCTTGCTCTATCGCCCAGGCTGGAGTGCAATGGCATGATCTGCAACCTCTGCTTCCCTGGTTCAAGTGATTCTCCTGCCTCAGCCTTCCGAGTAGCTGGGATTACAGGTGTGTGCCACCACACCTGGCTAATTTTTTGTATTTTTAGTAGAGACAGGGTTTCACCTGTTAGCCAAGATGGTCTCAATCTCCTGACCTTGTGATCCACCAGCCTTGGCCTCCCAAAGTGCTGGAATTACAGGTGTGAGCCACTGCGCCCAGCCTGAAGTTTATTTTTCTTTGCATTAGTAGGCAGATCACGTTAGCTATATTTAATGAAGTATAAGGTTGCATAACACGTTGGTTGGCGTTAAATCCACTTAATTATTAAATAGAACATGTTCAAATATCTATTAAAATGATGCTCTCCTCTCTATATTCTCTATAACTTTTATTTCCCATACTACACAGATGTATATTCTCTATAACTTAAACATGAAACTGGAGTTTTTAAAGAGTTAAAAGAGGCCAGGTGCAGTGGCTCATGCCTGTAATCCCAGCACTTTGGGAGGCCACGGCGGGTGGATCACCTGAGGTCAGGAATTCGAGACCAACCTGGTCAACATGGTGAAACCCCATCTCCACTAATAATACAAAAATTAGCTGGGCATGGTGGCACACGCCTGTAATCCCAGTTACTCGGGAGGCTGAGGCAGGAAAATCACTTGAATCCAGGAGGCGGAGATTTCAGTGAGCCAAGATCACACCATTGCACTCCAGCCTGGGCGACAAGAGCAAAACTCCGTCTCAAAAAAAAAAAAAAAAAAAAAAAAAAAAAAAAAAAAAAAAAGAAAAGAAAAATATTTGAAAGCTGTTTTTAACATGTATAACAATATTCATATGACCGGGTACAGTGGCTCGCGCCCGTAATCCCAGCACTCTGGGAGGCCAAGGAAGGCAGATTGCTTAAGAACAGGAG
>NW_012101365.1:1636533-1704100 GCF_000951045.1 Mandrillus leucophaeus | reverse complement strand
AAGAACAGGAGTTCAACATCAGCCTGGCCAACATGGTAAAATCCTGTCTCTACAAAAAATATAAAAATTAGCCGCGCATATGCCTGTAATCCCAGCTACTTGGGAGGCTGAGGCAGGAGAATTGCTTGAACCTGGAAGGTGGAGGTTGCAGTGAGCCGAGATCCTGCCACTACATTCCAGTCTGGCCAACAGAGCGAGACAGAAGAAAAGAAAAGAAAGAAAAAAGAGAAGAGAAGAGAAGAGAAGAGAAGAGAAAAGAATATTCCTAGCAGCTTCATATCATTCAGAATAGCCAAAAACTGGAAACAATTTGAATAGCCACTAATAGAAGAACATAACATAAATTATGGCATATCCATACAATGGAATACTACTCAGCAATAAATTAACTTTTGATGCATATGGATAAATCACATAAATATTAGGTTGAGCTTAAAAAGCTAAACACAAAACATTATATACTATTGTTTCGATTCATATGAATTCAAGAATAAGCAAAACTAATCTGTAGGGACAGAAGTGAGAACAATGGTTACCTTGATGAAAGGGGAAGGTGCTGACAGAAAAAGTGCATAACCCTTATGGAGTACTGGAGATGTTCTGTATCTTCACCTGGATGGTGGTTACATATTTTATGTGTGTGTATACACACACAAACACACACACACACATATATATATATAAAACCATGTATAAATTCAAGTTGTTTCCTAAAGATTAATGCTCCTTAGTTATGCATTTTGCTATATATATTTTATACCTGAACAAACATTAAAACTATTTCTTCAAAATATGGCCGGACACGGTGGCTCATGCCTGTAATCCCAGCACTTTGGGAGGCCAAGGAGGAGAGATCACCTGAGGTCAGGAGTTCAAGACCAGCCTTGCCAATATGGTGAAACCGTCTCTTACTAAAAATACAAAATTTGCCAGGTGTAGTGGTGGGCACCTGTAATCCCAGCTACCCGGGAGGCTGAGGCAGGAGAATCACTCAAGCCCGGGAGGCAGAGGTTGCAGTGAGCTGAGATCATGCCACTGCACTCCAGCCTGGGCAACAAAAGCAAAACTCCGTCTCAAAGAATAAAATAAAATAAATATGCCCATGTTTTACCATACTTTTGTCTCTACTTAGGACAAAGTTTTTAGGACTATACATTTTTAGTGGGATTTCTAAAATTTTCCAATATGGCATCATATAGGAACTTTGTAAAATTTTACTGGCAAACTACTATTAACTGACTTGAAGGCCTGGTACAGAAAAAAATCGATTCTAACCTACTATTGAATGGTGCAAAAATCCTCCTTTTAATATCATAAGAAGTGGTCAGTTGGTCTCTACTTAAATGCCTTCTGTGAAAAGGCATTTACTGAGGGGCTTAAAATCTAGATGACAGGTTGATGGGTGTGGCAAACCACCATTGCACATGTATACCTATGTAACAAATCTGCAGGTTCTGCACATGTATCCCAGAACTTAAAGTATAATAATAATAAAAAAAAAGACATTTACTTCATTTCTTGGGCAGTTTTTAAGTGCCAGGCACTCTACTAGACCATAAAATAAGAAAACTATTAATATTTTCTAGTCTGGCATTAAAAAGTTTGTTTTCTCTTATTTTACCACATAAATATTAGAGTGTTGCACAATGTGAGAACACAACATAATATGGCTTAGCTTGTCTTATAATGAGCAGAAAATTGTTTCCCTATAACATTCACTCACTACACCTTCCTCATTCTTTCAAAAATGTTTACAGTTTAAGAACCAATCATACAAACTAAGAGATAGGAAATAAATTTAATAGGAAGAAAAAAATCATCACCCTCCCGCCTCAGCCTCCTGAGTAGCTAGGACTACAGGCATGTGCCATCATGCCCAGCTAATTTTTAAATTTTTTGTAGAGACAGAGTCTGACTATGTTGCCTAAGCTGGTCTCAAACTTGGGGCTCAGGCAATCCTCCTGCCTTGGACTTCCAAAGTGCTGGGATTACAGGTGTAAGCCACCGCGCCCAACCCAAACTAACACTTCTTGATGTGATCCTTTAAGAAATCACCCTCACGGCTGGGCGTGGTGGCTCAAGCCTGTAATCCCAGCACTTTGGGAGGCCAAGACGGGTGGATCACGAGGTCAGGAGATCGAGGCCATCCTGGCGAACATGGTGAAACCTCGTCTCTACTAAAAAATACAAAAAACTAGCCGGGCGAGGTGGCGGGCGCCTGTAGTCCCAGCTACTCGGGAGGCTGAGGCAGGAGAATGGCGTGAACCCGGGAGGCGGAGCTTGCAGTGAGCCAGGATCGCGCCACTGAACTCCAGCCTGGGCGACAGAGCCAGACTCCGTCTCAAAAAAAAAAAAAAATGTGTATGTACTGTGAAGTGGTAGAGTAAATGTGGCAAAACGGTAACAGTTGATGAAGATAGGTGAAGAGTATATGGGTATTCACTATACTATTCTTGTAACTTTTCTATAGGTTGAATTTGTTTCCAAATAAACAGTTGTGGCCAGGTTTGCCTATAGTTCCAGCTATTTGGGAGGCTGTGGCGGGAGGATCGCTTGAGCCTGGGACGTTAAGGCTGCAGAGAGCCATGTCTGTGGCACTATACTGCAGCCTGGGCGACAGTGAGACTTTGTCTCCAAAAAAACCAAAACAAACAAACAAAAAAACAGTTGCGGGGAATAAAGAAAAAACTTTCTTGACAGTCACTGTGGAGATACAAAGAAGGATAAGACATAGTCCTGGCTGTCACCCTCAGCAGCCATAGAAAAATTTAAAAAATAGAAATATTTGAAGACAGATATTACATGGTTCAATAACTCACCAAACAGGTAACTCAGCTCTGCATGTCAAAAAATCTAATCTTAACAACATGCAATTTCAATTACAATCAAACTCACAAATTATATAGGATGTAAATGTCTGAAAAAATATTACTTGTTAATATAAATAATTAGTAACTAACAATTCCATGAAAACATCAGGAGTAAAATTTTTATCCAATCCTGATAGGGTGTGGTAGCTCACACCTGTAATCTGAGCACTTTGGGAGGCTGAGGCGGGTGGATCACTTGAGGTCAGGAGTTCGAGACCAGCCTGGCCAACATGGTGAAACCCCATCTCCACTAATAAATACAAAAATTGACCGGGCGCGGTGGCTCACGCCTGTAATCCCAGCACTTTGGGAGGCCGAGGCAGGCGGATCACAAGGTCAGGAGATTGAGACCATGGTGAAACCCCATCTCTACTAAAAATACAAAAAATGAGCCGGGCGCAGTGGCGGGCGCCTGTAGTTCCAGCTACTCGGGAGGCTGAGGCAGGAGAATGGCGTGAACCCAGGAGGCGGAGCTTGCAGTGAGCCAGGATCGCGCCACTGAACTCCAGCCTGGGCGACAGAGCCAGACTCCGTCTCAAAAAAAAAAAAAAAAAATGTGTATGTACTGTGAAGTGGTAGAGTAAATGTGGCAAAACGGTAACAGTTGATGAAGATAGGTGAAGAGTATATGGGTATTCACTATACTATTCTTGTAACTTTTCTATAGGTTGAATTTGTTTCCAAATAAACAGTTGTGGCCAGGTTTGCCTATAGTTCCAGCTATTTGGGAGGCTGTGGCGGGAGGATCGCTTGAGCCTGGGACGTTAAGGCTGCAGAGAGCCATGTCTGTGGCACTATACTGCAGCCTGGGCGACAGTGAGACTTTGTCTCCAAAAAAACCAAAACAAACAAACAAAAAAACAGTTGCGGGGAATAAAGAAAAAACTTTCTTGACAGTCACTGTGGAGATACAAAGAAGGATAAGACATAGTCCTGGCTGTCACCCTCAGCAGCCATAGAAAAATTTAAAAAATAGAAATATTTGAAGACAGATATTACATGGTTCAATAACTCACCAAACAGGTAACTCAGCTCTGCATGTCAAAAAATCTAATCTTAACAACATGCAATTTCAATTACAATCAAACTCACAAATTATATAGGATGTAAATGTCTGAAAAAATATTACTTGTTAATATAAATAATTAGTAACTAACAATTCTATGAAAACATCAGGAGTAAAATTTTTATCCAATCCTGATAGGGTGTGGTAGCTCACACCTGTAATCTGAGCACTTTGGGAGGCTGAGGCGGGTGGATCACTTTAGGTCAGGAGTTCGAGACCCAGCCTGGGTAACACGGTGCAACTGTGTCTCTACTAAAAATACAAAAACTAGCCTGGCATGGTGGCAGGTGCCTGTAATCCCACCTACTTCAGAGGCTGAGGCAGGAGAATTGCTTGAACCTGGGAGACAGAGGTTGCAGTGAGCCAAGATCACGCCACTGTACTCCAGCCCGGGCAACAGAGACTCTGTCTCAAAGAAACAAAAAAAAAGTATCCAATCCTAATGTAAAATGTGGACTTGGATTGATTACGATGTGTCAGTGTAGGTTCAACAAGTGTAACAACTGTACCACTGGGGTAGGGGATGTTGATAAGCCAGGGTTTTCAACTCAGCTCCTCAGCCCCTTCATGTTAACTGCTCTTCCTCACCATAGCACTCCTGAGAGGCTGCCACAGAATCTGGGGAACATGCTTTAAAAACCAATGTAGCAAGGGGATAGAACTCTCTACAGCCCGACTGCTAGCTACAGTGGAGCACCTGAGCTCATCTGAGAACAATCTTCATTAAGAACCTTTCTCCTGAAAAAAACTTCTAAATATACAGTAAAGAACAACAGCTGATTTTTGCCACATTTACTTTATCCATATATGTGCACATACACACTAAGTTGTATCCAAAACCTAAAGAGTTCCACACAAAAGTAATTCAACATAGAAAAAGGCAAGACAGACGCAGCACAATGTTGAGTAAAGTAGCTATGCACTTTTAGTTGCTGTTTTGTTTTCTTACCTCTGCTGGTAGAGGACTGGTAGTTACTGGCTTGACTGGGTCATGTGACACAGCCAGGGTTCCTGCAGAGGAAGTTCCATTCATTGTTAATTTGGCTGCATCAGCAACTTCTCCATTGGGCAAGATCCCATCAGCAAACCAAACTCGCCTCTGTTCTCTGGGCTGAGCCACTTGAGGGGCCAGAAAAATAAAACAGGCATCAATGTGACATTGGAAGGTTTTCTAACATCAAAGAAGAGAAGGTCACCAATTCCAGTTGTACAAAGAAATCACAACTTGGCAACTTACAATCAGAAACATCAGAAATGTAACTGTATATAAAAGTGGTTATAAATGAATTAAAAATACAAATGTAAATATATTCTTTACTTCTTTAACTTATATGCAAAGAGTAAAAAATACTTTGCTTTGAAATATTAAGAGTGCTTAAACACATCTATGATTATGTCACATACTCTGTCCCGTATCACTGACAGAGAAACTAAGGAAAGTGTTCAAGTGCCTCGGAAATAAATTAATGGCAAGGGGAAAAAAGCAATAGACATTCACATTTCCTAAAGGTATGAGGTTTCCAAAGAAATTAAACATCTGGAAAAGTGATATGGTACTTTTAAAGGGCAAAAGATGCCCTGAAGAATGTTAAAGAATAATTCATTTATAATGGAAGAGCTGGCACAGACATGTAAGAATTGGGAAGCAAACTGACCAGATCGTTGCCTGAAGTGTAACGGAAGAAGAAAAAGACTGATCTGGCAGTGCAAAAGTAATTTGCGTTTTAGTAAAAAGACGGAAAAAGTTGGAAAACTGACTCTGATGAAATGATCCCTTTAAGTCCAGTTTTTGAAATCAGTTCAAACAGCCAAAACACACAGAGACTAGGGAAGAACAACAAAAACAACAAATGAAGAGAATAAAGATTTTAAGAAAGCCTAAATTCATAAAAATACAAGGAGTATGACTAAGGGATGATCTGAAAAGAGAAAAAATGGGGAAGAGTATGATAATGTCAATAGAAGTCTATGATCTTCAAAAGGGGAGGTAGGTTATTTAGCAAGGGGAAGGGAATATTAATAGATGAAAAGATAAAATTAATGAAAGAAGACTGATTTTCATTACCAAGGGAAACTTGATAAGATCATTTTAAGGAAATAAATGTTATTTTTACTATTCATAATCCCCTGCACTTACACAGTGTCTTTCATCTAACAATATCATAATCATAAAGATATAATAAATCAATGTAAGTTGAGCCTGTAATTTTCTACCTGTCATATGATATAATCAGAATTAAAGTTCTAGATTTAAAGTCTATGTCCCTAACACAAAAATGTTCATATTTTTATATGGGCAGATTAAAAATGAAAAGAGAAAATGGCAATGTATATTCCAAAAAGCAATACTTGATTGGGCTGGTCAGAAAGAAGAACTCTCATTTTTACCACTTACTAAACTCCTACAAAAAACATTAAGGTAGGCATGAGGTAGGCTAGGAATTTACAGACTGACTTCAAATTCTGCACCTCTTTTTAAGGACAAGCAGTGTAATTACTCCATTCTTAAGTTGGAGAGGAGACTGACATATATTCTGAGGTGCCTCTAAAATACCAAGCAACACAATATTATTCTCTACTTGCCCAGAAATAGTCTTGACACATTTCTCACCTTATTGTTCCATTTTAATAACCATCCAAAGAGACTTATCTGCAGTGTTTTTTAAGACTTGTGCTGTAAAGTCATATCAGCACCTTTTCAGAGGAACTTCGTGAGGAAAAAGAGAGAGAATAGCACATGATCCCCTACCTTCTGCTCCAGGGTGCTTTAAAACTCCCACAGGTACCATCACAGTGGGAGGTGGAGAGCTCAGAGCTCCTGAGGCCTGAGCTTGCTGCAAGGGAGGGATAGTAGAACAGTATTCAGCAGGATTGTTAGGGTTAGGGCTCTGGCTTGAGGCACTCATCATGTTCTCCCAGGCTTGAGCTAAAGCAAATACAGACACAATCAATGTGAATGGATTGCAAAATATGGACATCAAGACCTCCACAATATTGGATAAATACTGCAGCTTCTCCTAATTAATACTCATAGTATGTCTCTCTTCCAGCTAGTGAAGGTATTAAAGAGATAGATGATTTTATGTAATAAAGGAGACCATTTAGCCAAGTAAACTATTTGGTTGGAGCAAATAAGAACATGATTTTTTTTTTTTTTAAAGAATTAGACTGGGCACGGTGGCTCATGCCCGTAATCCCAGCACTTTGTGAGGCCGAGGCGGGCAGATCACGAGGTCAGGAGATCAAGACCATCCTGGCTAACACAGTGAAACTCCGTCTCTATTAAAAATACAAAAAATTAGCCAGGCGTGCTGGTGGGCGCCTGTAGTCCCAGCTACTCGGGAGGCTGAGGCAGGAGAATGGCGTGAACCCGGGAGGCGGAGCTTGCAGTGAGCCAAGATCGCGCCACTGAACTCCAGCCTGGGCAACAGAGCAAGAGTCCATCTCAAAAAAATAAAAATAAAATAAAAAAGAATTATCGGATATTTCTGATAGACTGATAGCAGATCAGTCTGAGTTAAAGGTTGGAGCCTGGCTTCTTTATAGGAGACCAAACGTTTCCTTAAGAGGGAGTGAAACAACAACAAACTTTAAGAATTTGAAACCGGGATAGCATTTAGACATTTTTTCATTTGTTTTAATATTTAATGCATTTTATAAAGTTCTATCAAAAAGCAAAATCGGGGCTAAAATAGCATAACTCCACTGTATAATTTTAAGTTTCATTTCTAAACTTTTAAGGCTCTTGTTAAAGTAAAATCTCATTAAAAATTTCTAAAGCCTAAAGCTCAGGAGGACACATCTCAATATTTTTCTGAATTCTGCTTTTATGTAATCATCACCCTGTATAAAAGTATCCATCAGTAACAACCATTTCACATCTTTGGTGTGTCTCAAAAGCACAGGACCTATTTGAACATGAAAATGTGCCAATATCATATAAATGTGATCAACCAATATAAATGATCACAAATACATTAAGATTCTGTGTACCCTATAATTTTACTAAATACTGACACATCACCTATTGCCTTTAAAGCAAATAGGATGAAAGGTGCTACAGAAATGAAAGATACCACATTTTATCTTCTAGGTTCAGGTAATACCACATGCCCAGAAATAGAAGTCACCCTCTTTTTAAGCATCCTTTCAAAAATCTCATTCAACATCAAAGAATGATCCATAAGATTCTGAATATTTATTGCCTCTAAACTGCAAGACAAGGCTAGTAACAAAAGCTATGTTCCTTTGAAAGCACTGGCAGGAAGAGGGGAGGAAGAGAAAAGGAGAAAGGGAAAAAGGAATAGGGAACACTGAAAAGCATCAAATTAAATATTAAGAAAAAGACCGGGCTAAGCCATGCGAGAGGAAAGACGCTGGAAAAACCAGGAAAAGTGGATTACCTTAGGATCCCCTGTTAAGGGCCTCCTTGGCTTAATAAAAAGTAAGTATTCCATGTGAATCCTCTGCCATTTCCTTCATCTTTAGCTATGCCAAGTTAAAAAAAAATTAGCTATCAAGTTGGAAGATCTCATCAAATAAAAGAGGTATTAGGTACTATAATTAAGCAGCATGCTCTTATCTGTGAATATGTGCCCGAAAATGAAAGCAGCAGACTAAAAATCATCAATTGAGCAACCAAGTGAAAAAACCACTATTTAAAAAGTAACCCTTAAGAGTGGAGAGAATGATTCATATTTGGTCAAAATCACAAGAATTCAGAAATGGGAGGAAACTGGGTGGATCATAGGAAATTAGAACAGATCAGATTAACTGTCATGCAATAGGTTAATAAGCCAGCAACAGGAAAACGTCACTATCAGCAATGCAGACAGACAGAGCAGGAGGGGTCTCAGAGCAGATAAGTTCCAGCCTCCAGGAGGCACACTATCCTGGCACAGGTAGCACTGGTGTTCAAGTTCACCACTTTATGTCTATTAGTAATTGTTCCAGCAACTGTACAAAGATGCATTCAAAGAGAAAATACTATAACCTGAACAATTTTAGTGTATCTTTTTACAAGAATACTCAGGGTTTTAACTAATATGCCCTTAAAATCATTTCCAGTCCAGCAAAAGATGAACACTGGATAAGTTTTATTTACTTTCCCCAGCCATATTCTTTTACCACATAAGAACTAGATTCTAAACCACTATTCTCATAGCAAATCTAAGTAGCATTAAAGAGATAAATAGGCTTTAAAAATGCAATTTCCTACTTGGTCCTAGATGCTAAAATACTTATTTTCAACAAGGTGAGTGAAACAAGGTGTTGATAAGAACGTATGCTAAGTTATTAAGTTGTTCCTTAGAAAGAGATGGCTTCTCTTAAAAGGAAAATCTCAGCCCAATTTTAACATCTCATCATCTGGTGATCAAAAGCTCCCCGTTCCCACCTCACCCTGGTTATTTTATAGGAACACAAATAACTACCTCGCACCAGATTTTCAAAGAACTTCCACTATTCCTGCAAAACTTACCTGGCTTTAGCATTCATTCATTAAATTAGGCACAGGAATTCTGAAATGCTAAGATACTTCCAAAACATGGAAATTTAGCTAAATATTTTCAGTTAAAGTTATGACATTTGAGAAGGTGAGCAACTTGTAAAGAAAGGCAGGGGGAAAAAGTCTTTTCCTGGGCATTCCCTTATTCTGTCTCAATAACTATGAAATCAACCTGTTTTAATACTTACCATTCATTAGCACTGAATGGCAGATTACACACACTCTAGCTTCCTTTCTGTCCATGTATAACAGTTTACATTTCAGGCTACAGCAGGAAGCACAGAAAACCTGTGGGGGGAAAAGAATACACAAAATTTACTAGGGATTACAGTGCAAAGAGAGTGAGCCAATATTGACAAATACTGATTGTCAGTGAACCTTATTAAACTACAATACTAAAGTTTCAAAGAAAATGTAGTTCAGGAAGTTGGGTAATTCAAAAGCAAGAGTGAGACTACAAGTCTGTCAACAATAAAGAAATGGAAAACGTTGGCTGAAAATAAAAATCTTAGCTAAGATCACATGGCAAATACACAGCAGTAGGGAAAAGAAACCACCTGAATTACCCTTAGGCAAGATTTCTATGCACACAATCACCTAACATGGGTACTGAAAGACAGTTACATCTGCTATTTCCATATGGAAAGGAATTATAGCAGGATGAAATAAACAAAGATTGGAATTGCGTTTTAACTTCTGTTTGTTACTATCCTTACATGTGGAATAACAACTATACCAGCTGTTTTCACTGTTTTTGCTATGAAGGCCAAGGGTCAGTATATACAACTCAATCATAAACATATGCACTGCTTTAGCTACAGGAAATCAGAGCAGGCAATCAAAATCTGCCATGCCAATTTCCACCTTCTGGGCTTGGTTCCTGGTAATCTCACTTCCTTCTCCCTTCTACACTAGGCAACAACAATCTCCTTTGTTCCTGTTAAGATTTTTCTCTTTTTTTTTTTGAGACACAATTTGACTCTGTGGCCCAGGCTGCAGTGCACTGGTGCGATCTTGGTTCACTGCTGCAACTTCCACCTCCTGGGTTCAAGTGATTCTTCTGCCTCAGCCTCCTGAGTACCTGGGACTTCAGGTGTGAGCCACCACACCTGGCTAATTCTTTGTTTTTGTATTATTAGAAGACATGGGGTTTCACCATGTTGGCCAGGCTGGTCTCAAACTCCTGAACTCAAGTGATCCACCCACCTCAGCCTCCCAAAGTGCTGGGATTACAGGCATGAGCCACCACACCCGGCCATTTATTTTCTTGAAAACTCATCAGTCGTTTATCACATAGAGCTTTACGGTGGCAAAAGCCTGTTCCCAGTAGGATAAATTCTACTTCTTCAGTTTTTACGCCAAGAAGCATCCTACACTTTACAAAGTGGAACCAAGAGATGAGGGGTCATATTAAAGTCTAAGTTAAGATAGGTATCTCCCGTCCTACTATGTATAATTAATATCTAGTTACTATGATTGTTATCAGTTTACAATTTTTATAGGGCTTGACATTCTTAAATGTGATATAGGAAGATATCCCTGTGATATAGGGAGAACAAAGGGTATATATATTATCCTTATTTTCTATCAGAAGAAAGAGTTTAGAGGGTTAAATGACTTCAAGTTCACAGCAAACTATATGAATACTAGGCACTTTACATATGTTACATTTAACCTCAAAAATTCTATGAAGACACTCATTTACAATTAGCAGTTAGGTAAACAGATGAATGTTCCAAAACTCCTATGTTGAAATCTTAACCCCAAAAGTGATGGTATTAGGTAGTGGGGCATATGGGATTAGTGCCCTATAAAAGAAGCCTGAGAGAGACTCCTCACCCTTCTGCCCTCTGAAGTTAGAGTGAGAACACAGCTATCTATAAGGAAGCAGGCCCTCACCAGATACCAAATCTACCGGTGCCTTGATCTTGGACTTCCCAGGCTCCAGACTGTAAGAAGTAAATCTCTGTTATTTATAAGCCATCTAGTCTATGGTATTTTGTTAGAGCAGCCCGAGTGGACTAAGACGTTAGGTAAAATTACCAAGATCATACAGTTAGTAAGTTACATGATTAATCTGTAGGACTTCAATGGCTCTGTAGTTAACTACTCTGTAATACTACTTCATACTAAATTACATATTTCATTTACATTTTGAGTCTTGACTTTTCCTTCTCCCTCCCCATGACCACATCCAGTCAGTCATTAAGTCTTGTTGGTTTTTCCTCTGAAATTGTTCTTCCAAAATCACATCTTCTCTTATCTCTAACATTGCTGCCTCTGTTCAGGCTGTTATTATCTGAGGACTAAACAATCATGATGATAAACTAACTGTTCTCCTAATTCTTCACATCTGCCTTTCCAATTAATCTTCCACACAAAGACTAGATGAAGGAACTTTCTAAAAAATAAATCCAATAATGTTAAATTTCTTAAAATCCTTCAATAACCTTTCTTATAAAGAGACAAAACCAAGAATCTGTCATTCACTCATTTATTTCACAAATATATGAACTCTTATTATGTACTGGGCACCAAGCTATCCAATAGGGATGTCGCAGAAAACAAAACAGACATGGTCCTTGCCTTCATGCAATGCAATTTAGTGCAAGGGTTTCAGGTTATAACCTAAAATCAAATAATAACACAAGGCTGGGCACAGAAGAGTACGCCTGTTGTCCCAGATACTACATGAGAGGCTGAGGCAGGAGGATGACTTGAAGCCAGGAGTTTGAAGACACATTACACTATGACTGCACCTGTGAATAGCCACTGCACTCCTGTCTGAGTAACATAGCAAAACCCTGTCTAAAAAAAAAAAAAAAGAAAGAAAAAGAAAAGAAAAAAGAAAAAGAAAAACCACACAAGTGAATATAAAATTATGTGTTTCAAAAGTGGTAAATGGTGAAATAAGATCATGTAATCTAGGCTCTAGCCTAGATTGGCAAGGTCAGGGAAGGTTTTATTTAGGAAATGACAAGAGATCAAATCTGAAGGATGGATAAGAGTTTTCTGTGCACAAAGAGGTGCCAACAGTACAGGAATAGTATGTAACAGTACAGGAAATAGTATGTACACAGTTTCTATTAGGGGAAGAAGCATGGACCCACCAAAGAACTAAAACGTTAATATAGCTTGAGGCCCCAAGAGTTAAGGAATGCATGGAATAAGCTGAGGCCAGACCAAGTAAAGGCTCTCTAGGATCTGTTTTGACCTTTTTAATAGAGCAATGGGAAAGCCCTTAAGCACTTTTTTTTTTTCTTTGAGACAGTCTTGCTCTGTCGCCCAGGCTGGAGTGCAATGGCACAATTTTGGCTCATTGCAACCTCCGCCTCCAGGGTTCAAGCCATTCTCCTGCCTCAGCCTCCCAAGTAGCTGGGATTACAGGTGTGTGCCACCATGCCCAGCTAATTTTTGTATTTTTAGTGAGATGGGGGTTTCACCATGTTGGTCAGGCTGGTCTCGAACTCCTGACCTCAGGTGATCTGCCCGCCTCAGCCTCCCAAAGTGCTGGTATTACAGATGTGAGCCACCGTGCCCAGCCCCCACTTAAGCGTTTTAATCAAAAAGAAAGACATGATCAGATCTGTATGGCCACAGTGTAGGGGGAAAAAAAAGGAAGAG
Organism: Mandrillus leucophaeus; assembly: GCF_000951045.1. NCBI lineage: Eukaryota > Metazoa > Chordata > Mammalia > Primates > Cercopithecidae > Mandrillus > Mandrillus leucophaeus. The sequence goes on along the minus strand of NW_012101365.1, from coordinate 1,691,034 downwards.
AACAAGAATGGATTTGGGAAACTTTAATGAGCTACTGCAATTATTATAAAAAACATTAATTTATGATAAAAACATGAGCTTCAATAACCAATAAATACCTCCAAGGAAATAAGGCAAAGAACTCACATTGGTAAATACACACAAAAAATAAATAAAATGGCCAACAGACATAGTAAATACCACTCATGACAATATAAAACAATGAGGTATGTTTTTACTAAGAGACTAGCGAAGTTTTTTTTTTAACAGTGATATCTAATGGTGGTGAGGGTATAGCTCTCATATTCTGCTGGTAGCAATATACACTGGTAGGTTAATTTGACAATATCTTTTAAAATTGTGTTTATTCAGTATGACTCAGCACACACAGTTTTAAAATTTTACCCTACTGAAAACATCCACATGTGCAAAGAGATCTACACAAGAATTATCTCCATATTGTTTATAATAAAAGTTTTAAACAATCCAAGTGCTCATCAGTAGTATAAGAGCTAATTAAACTGCAGTATACCCATAAATTGGAATCCCGTTTCCGTAAAAAGAATGAGATAGTCCTGTACGTACTGGCTGACATGGAAAAGAAAAATATAGTCAAGTTGGAGGATGAGATCAGAATGGAAGTAGGGCCTTTTTTTTTATTTTTAGACACAGCCTTGCTGTGCCACCCAGGCTGGAGTGCAGTGGCACCATTTCAGCTCACTGCAACCTCTGCCTCCCAGGTTTAAGCGATTCTGGTGCTTCAAGCTCCTGAACAGCCGAGATTATTATTTTTTTATATTTTATTTTTATATTTTATTATTATTATTTTTTTAGACAGGGTTTCGCCATGTTGGCCAGGCTGGTCTCAAACTCCTACCTCGAGTGATCTGCAAGCCTGGGCCTCCCAAAGTGCTGGGATTACAGGCATGAGCTACCACAGCCAGCTGTCTTTTTCTCTCTTTTACTGTATATATTTTTTTAATATATACATTTAAATGTTGTATTGGGATATTTTATTTTATTTTGATTAGTTTTTTCTGCACTGTTTAAATTAGAAAAAATAAAAAATAAATTAGTTGGTTTTATGGGTTGAACTGTATCCCCAACAAATACTTAAGTTGAAGTCTTAACTCCTAACACCTTAGAATGTGACCTTATTTGAAGACAGGCTCTCTACAGAGGTAATCAAATTAAAATGAAGTGATGAGGGTAGTCTCCTAATCCAACAGGACTGATACCCTTACAAAAGGGGCAAATATGGATACAAGAAGAACACTGTATGAACATGAAGATGTCCATCTATAAACCAAGGAGACAGACATGGAAGAGATCTTTTCCATACAGCCCCCAGGAGGAACCAACCCTACTATCACCTTAATTTCAGACTTCTAATAACTGTGAGATAATAAATTTCTGCTTAAGCTGCCCAATTTGTGGTATTTTGCTAACTCTAGCAAACTAATATAGTTGGGAACATTCAGAAGTAGTGAGTTAGTCTTTGGGACAATAATCTCAAATAAGAATTATTTTTTAAGAAAGAACAAAATATCTTAAAAAAAAAAAAAAAAAAAAAAAAGCAAGGGAGCAGCAAATGGAGTAAACACAGAAGAACCCAAGAATACCCATCTTTCTCAACATCCCACAGGCCGAAGAACAGTATAGAGAGATCCTTTACATTTCCAGTGGGATTAGAGGAAAGCACAGGAGTTAGCTAGAAAAGTAGATGACTCTTCAAAGACAGACTATGACATAGTGAGATTCATAGGTCATAAGAATTAGTATCACAAAGGAGATGGGCAGAATCTAAGAGATCTAAGCCAGGCTGGGAACAGATTAATAATCCTGAATTTGAAATTACTGGATAATAGTCAATTTGCCTGAAAAGATCAAGATAAAATTATCTACCATGAGCCAGGTTAGTCAGTGCTTCTCAACAGGGGCACTCCTGGCATTTTAGGTGGGCCAATTCTTCATAGGACAATACTGTCCTGTGCATAGCAAGATGTTTAGCAGTCTTGGTATGCACAGGTTACTAAATGCCAGTAGCAGCCTCAGTCATTCTGACAACTAAAAATACCCCACCATATTCCAAATACGATCTAAGTACCTTCCCCAGTTCTCTAAGCTACAGGTTTAGAGTAAAAAAGTAAAGTCAGTTCTAAAAATTAAGAGACTTACATATTTGCACACCTGAACTTAAATTATACTGCTGAAATATCTTACCATATGCCATATATCTTTATCACAACACAATCCACTGCACTGATTGAACTTATTCTCCATTTCCCCACACTAGAATGTAAACTCCATGGAATAATGAGCTAAATTATTTTTAATACTGGTATCTTCAATATTGTGTCTGAAACATAGTACTCAGTAAATATTTGCTGATTGTTTCCTTGAAAAGTAAAGTTATTGCATAAATAAATGTTATGAATGGGACTAGGCACAGTGGCTCATGTGTGCAATCCCAGCACTTTGGGAGGTCAAGGCAGGTGGATTACCTGAGATCAGGAGTTCGAGACCAGCCTGGCCAAACATGCTGAAATCCCATCTCTACTAAAAATACAAAAATTAGCCAGGAGTGGTGGCAGGCACCTAGAATCCCAGCTACTCAGGAGGCTGAGGCAGAAGAATCGCATGAACCCAAGAGGCGGAGGTTGCAGTGAGCAGAGATCACACCACCAGATTCCAGCCTGGGAGACAAGAGCAAAACTCTGTCTCAAAAAATAAATAAATACATAAATACATAAATGTATGAATGGAAAAACAAACAGTAATGTACACTTTTCTGGGAAGGACTACATCATTCATACCCAAATTCAGAAAATAATTTAGAGCCATTAAAATTTTGCAACAACACATTTTAATCTCTTTTATAAGAGTGATCTCAAGATTTGTATGCCTAATGGTTATGACTGACATCATATGGCAGGATCTGTATGATCTGCCTAAGTGTAAAGAGACAAAACAAGGTAATTTATAATATACATTCTAAACGATGTTTCAGCTAAGTACTGGTTAAAAGGTTCCATTTGTGTGTTTATATGTAATTTTCTTTAATGTGGCACTTCTGTGTTTCTATTTCAACTTGATTATTCTCTAGTCAGATGACCTCATGGAAATAATGTAAACTCTCTAGGTCTTAGTTTTTCTCACATGTAAAATAGAAATGCTAATACAGTATTCCCTTCATAAGGCTTTTATGAAGATTAAATGAGATTATATGTGTAAAATGTAGCATATAATAGGTTCTAAATGTATGTTGGGACCTTTCTTATTTCCCTTTCCTTTCCTTTTAAAATTTCCCACTGCAGGCTTTCCACATAACAAATCCTATTGCTAAATTTGTGAACATGCTTTATATTCAAAGTACCACTTTGTGCCTATTTATACCCTCTTACAGTGTGAATAACACTTATTCCTTTGCAATTCTTGAAAATTCAAATCATCAAATGCTCACTTATTTCTTTCCAAATTAGAAAATGCAAAAAATGATGTCCCAGGTCTTCAAAAAGCCCTATAATTATGACAAAAATAACTGTGAAGTGAGAATAATAAAAACAGGAGAGGAGAGTGCATAGGACTGACCAATGTCCAGCTGTTCACAAAGACCAGTGAAAGTAACAACTTACAAAAATTGTGAAATGCAAAAGAGTACTTTATCCCTCCACTTACTAGCACATAGCAAAAATCAGTATCATAAGATCTAAAGCAGTTCAAACAAATCCAGACCCTTGCCTCTGTCTAAACACCTGCTTAAACTTCACTGTTATTAATAGAAAACAATAATAATTATGAGTCATTTTAAGTGTCCATTACAGAAAAGGTTAAAGAGATCTCTAATTCAGATTTTCAATATTATATCCAAGTGAGGCTGTACAAACAAAAAGCTGTAACACCAGAATTGGAATAAAACAACATTCATCACAGAACTTTAAAAATGTTTGCAATTCATGTAATCAGAAATTACTTCCTTTAATGTACTATGAATTAATTTTTATGTATTCTGAAACTATCTTCTAAATAGCACATGTATATTGCATTAAATGTTTTATGTGTAAGTTAAAAAGTGTAAATTTATCATAAAAAGCAATTAAAATATATCCCTATATTTTGTAATCAAGTTCTGACCATTCCATTCTTTTTTTTTTTTTTTTTTTTTGAGATGGAGTCTCACTCTGTTGCCAGGCTGGAGTGCAGAGGCCTAATCTCGGCTCAGTGCAACCTCTGCCTCCAGGGTTCAAGCAGATTCTCCTGCCTCAGCTACCCAAATAGCTGGGATTACAGGCGCACGCCACCACACCCAGTTAATTTTTGTTAGTTTTAGTAGAGACGATGTTTCACCATGTTGGTCAAGCTGGTCTCGATCGCCTGAACTCGTAATCTGCCTGCCACAGCCTTCCAAAGTGTCCATTCATTTTTAAAACTTTTTATTATACAAATTTTCAACCATACAAAAGTACACATAACAGTATAATAAACCCCGTGCCCATTACACAGTTTCAACACTTATTTTATTTATTTATTTATTTATGTATTTATTTATTTATTTATACGGAGTCTTGCTCTGTCGTCCAGACTGGAGTGCAGTGGCCATGGTCTTGGCTCACTGAAACCTCTGCCTCCCGGGTTAAAGAATCTGCCTCAGCCTCCCGAGCACCCGAGACTACAGGCACATGCCAATAAGCCTGACTTATATTTGTATTTTTAGTAAAGACGGGGTTTCACCATGTTGGCCACATTGGTCTCAAACTCCTGACCTCAAGTGATCTGCCTGCCTTGGCTTCCCAAAGTTAAAGGATTACAGGTGTGAGCCACTGCGCCTGGCCAGTTTTGTTTTTTTTTGTTTTTTTTTTTTTTGAGACAAAGTCTTGCTCTGTTGCCCAGGCTGGAGCGCAGTGAGGCAACCTCAGCTCACTGCAACCTCCGCCTCTGGGTTCAAGCAATGCTCCTGCCTCAGCCTCCCAAGTAGCTGGGACTACAGGCATGTGCCACCACGCCCAGCTAATTTTTTGTATTTTTAGTAGAGACGGGTTTCACCATGTCGGCCAGGATGGTCTTGATCTCTTGACCTCGTGATCTGCCCACCTTGGCCACCCAAAGTGCTGGGATTACAGGTGTGAGCCACGACACCAGGCACAGTTTCTTTTTTCTTTTTTTTTTTGAGATGGAGTCTCACTCTTTCTGCCCAGGCTGGAGTGCACCGGCACGATCTCGGCTCACTGCAACCTCTACCTCCTGGGTTCAAGTGATTCTCCTGCCTCAGCCTCCCAAGTAGCTGGGATTACAGATGCCCACCACCATGCCCAGCTAATTTTTTTGTACTTTTAGTAGAGACAGGGTTTCACCATGTTTGGGCAGGCTGGTCTCGAACTCCTGACCTCAGGTGATCCACCCGCCTCTGCCTCCCAAAGTGCTGGGCTTATAGGTGTGAGCCACCGTGCCCGGCCCAGCACAATTTCTTAATAACATGAAATGTCCACTGTTCACATTTTCAATAGTAACATTTTTGACACAATTTTAATGAATGCATTATTTCTTCTTTTTCTTTCTTTTTTTTTTTTTTTAAGAGTCAGGGTCGGCCAGGTGCGTTGGCTCACGCCTATAATCCCAGCACTTTGGGAGGCTGAGGTGGGTGGATCACCGAAGTCAAGAGTTTGAGACCAGCCTAGCCAACATGGTGAAACCCCATCTGTACAAAAATATAAAATTAGCCGGGCATGATGGTGAGTGCTTGTAATCCCAGCAACTCAGGAGGCTGGGGTGGAAGAATCGCTTGAACTCACGAGGCAGAGATTGCAGTGAGCCGCGACAGTGCCACTGCACTCCAGCCTGGGTGACAGAGCAAGATTCCATCTCAAAAAAAAAAAAAAAAGTCAGGGTCTCGCCCTGTCTCCTAGGCTAGAGTGCAGTCGCACAATTACAGCTCACTATAGCCTCAAACTCCAGGGCTCATGCAATCCTCCCATCTCAGCCTCCTGAACAGCTGGTAGTATAGGCACATGCCACCATACCCATTTAATTTTTATTTTGTGGGTTGGGGGCTGACACTATATTACCCAGGATGGTCTTGAACTCCCGGTCTCAAGCCGTCTTCTCACCTTGGCCTTCCAAAGTGCTGGGATTACAGATGGGAGCCACCATGCCTGGCCTTATTTTATGCTTGAACCAGGCTTCAAATAAGGACCATACACTGTGGTTGGTGAATGTGACACAAGTATCTTTTATTATATAGGTTCTCTTCAAACAACTTTTTTTGAAGAAACTGAGCCATTTTTCCTGTACTGTCCCACAATCTGGCAATTCTGATTGCTACCTGCGACACTGTTTAATGTATTTCTTTAACTATGTAGCTCCTATAAACTGACTGTTAAATTTAGAAATGTGACTAGATTCTATCTGACTCTTTTGGCAAGACTGCTTCATAGCGCCTACACTGTTTTTAATGGAATCAATGCTAATGGAATCAGTGCTAAGAAGCACTATATTCTATAATCTCAACACTTTGGGAGGCTGAGGTGGGAGGATCATCCGAGTCCATGAGTTCAAAACTAGCCTGAGAAACATAGCGAGATCCCATCTCTATTATTGTTAAAAAATAAAAATTACCCAAGCACAGCTGCAACGTAAAAATAAATAATAAAAATTAAATTTTAAAAATGAACCACTATAATAGTTGAAAAGGAAAGAAAAAGAGGTTGGGTATGGTGGCTCGCAACTGTAATCCCAGAACTTTGGGAGGCCGAGACAGGCGGATCACCTAAGTTCAGGTGTTCGAGACCAGCCTGGCCAACATGGTGAAACCCCATCTCCACTAAAAAGATAAAAATTTGATGAGCGTGGTGGCACATGCCTGTAATCCCAGCTACTCCGGAGGCTGAGGCAGAATTGCTTGAACCTGGGAAGGGAAGCGGAGGTTGCAGTGAGCTGAGGTTGTGCCACCTCCAACAAGAGCAAAACTATCTCAAAAAAGAAAAAAAAAAAAAAGAGCCAGGCGTGGTGGTTCACGCCTGTAATCCCAGCACTTTGGGAGGCTGACATGGACAGATCACAAGGTCAGGAGTTCAAGACCAGCCTGACCAACATGGTGAAACCCCATCTCTACTAAAAATACAAAAATTAGCCAGGCGTGGTGGTGGCACATGCCTATTATCTCAGCTACTTGGGAGGCTGAGGCAGGAGAATCACTTGAACCCGGGAGGTAGAGGTTGTAGTGAGCCAAGATCACGCCATTACACTCCAGCCTGGATGACAGAGCAAGACTCTGAAAGAAAAGGAAAGAAAAGGAAAAGGAAAAGGAAAATGGAAAAGGAAAAGGAAAAGGAAAAGAGGGTGTAATAGCTCAAACTCAATGAATTAAAATTATTTTTTTTTTTTTTTTTGAGTCGGAGTCTCTCTGTTACCCAGGCTGGAGTGCAGTGACAAAATCTCGGCTCACTGCTACCTCCCAAATAACTGGGACTACAGGTACACACTGCAATGCCCACCTTATTTTGGTATTTTTAATAAAGATGGAGTTTTGCCACGTTGCCCAAGCTAGTCTTGAACTCCTGACCTCAAGTGATCCACCTGCCTCGGCCTCCCAAAGTGCTGGGATTACAGGCGTGAGCCACTGCGTCCAGCCTAAAATTCTGGGTTTTTTTTTGTTGTTGTTTTGTTTTTTTGAGATGGAGTTTTGCTCTTGTTGCCCAGGCTGGAGACTGGAGTGCAATGGCACCATCTCGGCTCACCGCAACCTCCGCCTCCCAGGTTCAAGCGATTCTCCTGCCTCAGCCCCTCGAGTAGCTGGGATTACAGGCATGTGCCACCATGCCCAGCTAATTTTGTATTTTTAGTAGAGTCAAGGTTTCTCCATGTTGGTCAGGCTGGTCTTCAAACTTCTGACCTCTGGTGATCCGCCCGCCTTGGCCTCCCAAACTGCTGGGATTACAGGCATGAGTCACCGCACCTGGCCCTAAAATTACTTTTTAAAAGTATGTTTCCTTCAGACATATCTGTTTTTATGCCCAAGAATAATTTAATTGTAAACAAAGCATAAGCTTGCATTCTAACTCTATTCATATGCCATCATAAGCATTTTTCATACTACCTTGTAATAATTTTTAATGGCTGAAGCAAATGTATGTATTGTATTTAACTTACCATTAACCTTTTTTTTTTTTCTTTTTTTTGAGACAGGGTCTCTTTTATCACCCAGGCTAAAGTGTACTGGCACAATCATGGCTCACAGCAGCCTTGACCTCCTGGGTTCAAGTACCTCCCAACTCAGCCTCCCAAGTAGCTGGGACTACATCGTCTATGCCCTACCATATCCAGCTATTTTTTAATTTTTAGCAGAGATGGTATGTTGCCCAGGCTGGTCTCAAACTCCTGAGTTCGAGGAATCCTTCCACCTCAGCCTCCCAAGTAGCTAGGACTACATGCCATGTACCACCACATCCAGCTATTTTTTAATTTTTAGTAGAGATGAGGTCTCACTATGTTGCCTGGGCTGGTCTCGAACTCCTGAGCTCAAGAGATCCTCCCACCTTGGCCTCCCAAAGTGCTGGGATTACAGGAGTGAGCCACCACACCTGGCCCATTATCCAATTTTGGACACAAATTACTTTAAATGTATTTGCTATTCTAGTTTAGTAACACTAAAATACACATCTCTTTGTTTACTGCACTTGTTTTAAGAATTATTTACTCAAAAAAGGAATCATTCGTTCAAAAAACTGGAACATATATCCCCCTTTTATTGGCAGAGATGAGGTTTTGCCATGTTGCCCACACTGCTCTTGAACTCCTAGGCTCAAGCGATCTGCCTGCCTCGGCCTCCCAGAGTTCTGGGATTACAGGTGTGAGCCACCACGCCCAGCTACAGCTGGCTTTTTTTTTTTTTTTTTTTTAGAAATGTAAAATATGTGAGCTTTATTACATGTTAAAGAAAGATAATATGACCCAAATTTACCAAAGTTACAATAAAATATTTTTAAACATACACAACATTGCAAATAACTGATGCTTTTTTCAATAAAGGTACCTGATATACTATTTAAAGACAGGATAAAACAAAGATACGTTTAATGACTTCCATATCATTTTAAAGTCATCTTATTGAACAACACATCATGAACTCTATAGTTGTATATCTAGGAAATTTACCAACGGCGCTCTCTTCTACCGGTGTGTATATTTTAATTTGCCTCACATGGGTGTCTCTTCCATTTTGATGACTGGCTAGAACAGCAATCTGTATCATGAATGCGCGAGTTGGCTTCCTATGATTATCAGTTAAGGGAATGTGAATCCAGTCACTTGGTTCCACCAATTCAAGTTGCCGAATTTCTTGAAGGTTGTGAAAATTATTTCCTACTTTGGCTGAGATCTTGCTTGGAGTATAGGTTTCATCAGATTTGTAGTCTGCATAAATACATAATGTCTTAACTGTTGTTTTTCTTCTGAATTGGATGTTCACTAAATAAGGCTGAGAACCATCTGATTGCCAATAAGATTCTAGATTGTCATCTCGTAACTGATCTACTCCAAATCCTGGTTTGCAAGATGAGAGTGACCAAAAAGCCTGTGACCCAATGTCCCATACTGTTCCAGTCCTTTCCAACTGCTTAGGGTCAGCACCAGGAGATGTCTTGTTTGGTGTGGTCAGTTTTTAAATATTCTGGCTGCTTGCCAAAACTCAGGTTCTCAGGATCTCCAGCAGCTCTGTGCCACTCCCACTCGGCTTCCTAGGACAGCCTGGGTTCCCCAGTGACCCACATGTGGCTTTTCAAATGTATAAATATAACAGTGTCAATTTCACCAGCATTGAATACCATCAACATTTTCTATTTTTTGTTACATAAGCATAAAATTTTAATTTCTACCTCTTAGTGTCTAGTAAATTAAAATATTTCTCCATTGTTTACTAACTCACTAAACATCTTTTTGCCCATTTATATATTGAAAATGTGATGGTTTTAACTAATGTAGATGCTGTAAATAATAAAGATACTTTGCCAGTTGACATTCTATAACCAACTTCTGATTTGTTCTGCCAGAGAGAGCACTGATTTAAGACTCAATATACAACAATAATATAAACTCTGTGTTTTTCTTTCTTTTGTCACCTAGACTGGAGTGCAGTGGTATGAGCACAGCTCACTGCAGTCTCGACCACCCTGGGCTCAAGTGATCCTCCTGAGTAGCTGACACCACAGGTACATGCCACCATGCCCAGGCTGGTCTAGAATTCCTGGGCTCAAGTCATCTGCCTGCCTTGGCCTCCCAAAGTGCTGGGATTACAGGCGTAAGCCACCACACCTAGACTGTTTTTCAAATAATTCTCTTCTTTAAAAAAATTATATCCGGTGGTTTGTGCTTGCCATCGGTGGCTGTGTCAGTCTCTGGTAAAGGTGTGTCACTGTTGGCCGCAACCTCTGGGCTGGAATGAGCCATGCTCCTGGTGCAGCAGGGAGCCCAGCCATGGCCAGTACAGTGGTAGCAGTCAGACTGACCATTGCTGCTGCAGGATTTGCCGGCTGTTATGTCTTACAACCCATAAGGCATGTAGAACCTCAAGTAAAACAAATTTTTCGGCCAGGCATGGTGGCTCATGCCTGTAATCCCAGCACTTTGGGAGGCTGAGGTGGGCGGATCATGAGGTCAGGAGATCGAGACTATCCTGGCTAACATGGTGAAACCCCATCTGTACTAAAAACACAAAAAATTAGCCAGGTGTGGTGGCACACGCCTGTAGTCCTAGCTACTTGGGAGGCTGGTGAGCCAAGACTGTGCTACTGCACTCCAGCCTGGGCGACAGAGTGAGACTCTGTCTCAAACAAAACAAAACAAAAAAACCCCAAAACAAACAAACAACAACAAAAAAACCCCAAATTTTTCAAAGTCTACCAAAATCTGCCTTCGGTGGAGGCTATTACAGAGGTGTGTTTGAACCCGAAATGACAAAATGGAAAGTAGCATTAACAGTAGCTGTAAGCACTACTGCCAATAAAGAGAAAATAAGAGGTGCTCATTGACAAATTATGCTCTTAAATCATCCAGGTAGATCTTCTTCTATCATAACCAAAAATCAATGGAGCAAAAGATTTGCTAGAATGTCAAGCTAAAAAATGAAGTGAATGTATGAATTTTAAGTTCATATTACTTTACGTATATGAGTACCAATTTTTTTGTAATAAAATGCCTCAGCGCTACAACAAAAATGTGACCTAGATTAAATGGATAAATTTCCAGAAACACAACATCTACCAAGACTGAATCAGTAATAAACAGAAAATCTGAATAAACCTATAACTAGTGGGGAGATCGAATCAGTAATCAAAAACTTCTCAACAAAGAAAAGTCCTAGATCAGATGATTTTGCTGGTAAATTCTACCAAACATTTAAAGAACACCAATCCTTCTCAAACTCTTCCAAAAAATTGAAGAGGAGGAAACACTTCCTAACTCATTCTATGAAGCCAGCACTATCTCAATACCAAAACAAGGCAAACATATTATAAGAAAACTACAGACCAATATTCTGGATGAATGTATATTGATACAAAAATCCTCAAGTAATTAATAGCAAATTAAATTGAACATATTAATAGAATTATACACCATGACCAAGTGATATTTATTACTGGAATGCAAGGATAATTCAACATACGAAAATCAATTAATTGTAATCACATTACCTGAACAAAATGAAACAAAAAACCCCAAATGATCATCTCAATTCATACAGAAAAAGCATTTAACAAAATTCAACACTTTCATGATTTAAAAAAACCTTAAAACAACCCTAGTAACAGAAGTAAATTATCTCAGCATAATAAAGGCCATATATTAAAAATCCAGAGCCAACATCATATGCACCGGCAAAAGACTGAAAGCTAGTCTGGCCAACATGGTGAAACCCTGTCTCTACTAAAAATACAAAAATTAGCCAGGCATAGTGGCATGTGCCTGTAATCCCAGCTACTCAGGAGGCTGAGGTAGAAGAATCACTGGAACCTGGGAGGCAGAGGTTGCAGTGAGCTGAGATCACGCCACTGCACTCCAGCCTGGGTGACAGAGTGAGACTCCATCTAAAAAAAAAAACCAAAAAACAAACAAACAAACAAACAAAAAACGACTGAAAGCTGGCCAAGCATGGTGACTCACACCTGTAATCCTAGCACTTTGGGAGGCCAAAATAGGCAGATCGCTTGAGCCTAGGCGTTCAGAACCAGCCTGGGCAACACAGTAGACCTCGTGTCTACTAAAAATTTTTAAAAATTACCCAGGTGCGGTGGTTCACACCTGTTAGTCCCAGCGACTCAAGAGGCTGAGGTTGGAAGATACCTTGAGCTCAGGAGGCTGAGGATGCGGTGAGGTGAGATGGTGGCAGTGCACTCAAGTCTGGGTGACAGAGTGAGACCCTGTCTCAAAAAAAAAGACTGAAAGAACTTTTGCTTTAAGATAGAAAAAAGATAAGGTTATGTACTTTTGCCATGTCTGTTTAATATAGTATTGGAAATTTAGTCAGAGCAATTAAAAATAAATAAAAGGCATCCAAATTGGAAAGGAAAAGGTAAAATTATCTCTGTATACTGACAACATATGCTACATTCAGTAAACCTCAAAGATTCCCCACAAACTAACACACAAAAACTGTTAGAGCTAATAAATGCGGCAAAGTTTCAGGATACAAAATCAACAAAAAAGTCAGCTGCATTTCTACATACTAATAATGAATTATCCAAAAATGAAATTAAGGAAACAATTCCATTTACAATAGCAACAAAAAGAATAAAATACCCAGAAATTAACTTAACCAAGGAGGTAAAATACTTGTACAGTGAAAACTACAAAAGACAAAAGATTGCCAAAAGAAATTAAAGAACATATAAATAAATGGAAAAACATTCCATGTTCATGGACTAGAAGACTTATTATTAAGATGTCAACAATGCCCAAAGTGATCTACAGATTCAATGCAATCTGTACCAAAACCCCAACTATGTTTTCTGCAGAAACAGAAAAATCCTTCTCAAATTCAAATTGAATCTCAAGGGATCCAAAATAGCCAAGATAATCTTGACAAACAACAACCCCAGAGGACTCTCATTCCGTGGTTTCAAAACTTACTACGAAGCTATGGTAATCAAAACCGTGTGGTACTGACATTAAAGACAGACATAAAGACCAACGGAATAGAAAAAAGCCCAGAAATAAACTCTCACTTATATGGTCCAATAAGTTTTGACAAGAGTGCCAAAACCATTCCGTAAGAACAGAACAGTCTTTCCAACAAATGGTACTGAGAAAACCAGATACCCACATTCAAAAAAATAAATCTAAGCTAATACTATACACGAAAAATTCAAAATGGATAAAAGACCTAAACACAAGCACTAAAACTGAAAAACACTTAGAAGAAAACATAAGGGAAAGACTTCATGACATAAAATTTGGAGATGATTTCTTTGATACGACACCAAAAGCACAGGCAACAAAAGAAAATGTAAGTTGGAGTTCATCAAAATTAAAAACTTTGGTGCATCAAAGGACAACAGAGTGAAAAACCCAAGAATGAGAGAAAATATCTGCAAATCATTTATGTGATAGGAGACTGATATCCAGAATTATATATAAAGAGCTCTAAAACTCAACAACAGAAAAGACAACCCAATTTAAAAATGGGCAAAAGACCTGAATAGACATTTCTCCAAAGATATATAGAGACCAGTAAGTACATGAAAAGATGCTCAACATCACTAATCATTAGAGAAATACAAACCAAAACCACAGTGAGATACCACTTCACACCTATTAATATGGCTATTATCAAAACAATAGAAAACAAGTGTTGACAAGTATATTAGTCCATTTTCACATTGTTATGAAGAACTACTGGAGACTAGATAATTTATGAAGAAAAGGGATTTCACTGACTCACAGTTCCACAGACTTAACAGGGAGCTTGACTGGAAGGCCTCAGGAAACTTACAATCACATCAAAAGGCAAAGGGGAAGCAAGCACATCTTACCATTGAGGAGCAGGAGAGAGCGAGCATGCAAAGGGGAAAGTGCCACACTTTCAAACAACCAGATCTCATGAGAACTCACTATTATGAGAACAGCAAGGGAGAAATCTGCCCCCACTATTCAATCACCTCCTACCAGGCCCCTCCCCCAACACATGGGGATTACAATTCGGATGAGATTTCGGTGGGGACACAGAGCCAAACCGTATCAACGTATCATATACCATATATATATGTGGGAAACTGGAACTCTTGTGAATTGTTGGTGGGAATGGAAAATTGTGCAACTGCAGTGGAAAAAGAATATGGTGCTTAATCAAAAAATTAAACACAGGACTACCATATAATCCAGCAATTCTACTTCTGGGTATATACACAAAGAACTGAAAGCAGGGACTCAAATAGATACTTGTACACCCATGTTCATAGTAGCATTATTGGTAATAGGCAAGAGGTGGAAACAACTGAAGTGTCCATTGATGGTTAAATGAATTAACAAAATGTGGTACATACAATGAAATATTCAGAGTTAAAAAGGAACGAAACTCTGATACACGCTATGTGATGATTGGTATTAGGCGTCAACTTGACTGGACTGAGGAATGCCTAGATGGCTAGTATTGCTTCTGGGTGTGTCCGTGAGGGTATTGCCAGAGGAGACTGACATTTAAGTCAGTGGACTGGGAGAGGAAGACCCACGCTTAAATGGGGGTGGGCACCATCCAATCAGCTGCCAGTGCACTAAAACAAAGCAGGCAGAAGAAGCAAAGATAAGCCTGCTTGCTGAGTCTTCTGGCTTGCTTTCTCTTTTTCCTTATCAGATGCTTATATCCCCTCCTCCTGCCCATGTACATCAGACACCAGGTTCTTTGGGCTCTGGATTCTGAGACTTGCACTAGCAGCCTCCTGGGGGCTCTCAGGCCTTGGGCCTCAGATTGAGGGCTGCACTGTTGGTTTCCCTGCTCTTGAGGCTTTCAAACTTGGCCTGAGCCATACCACTAGCTTCTCTTTCCCCAGCTTGCCAATAGATTATTGAGGGAATTCACCTTCTAACCATGTGAGCTGATTCTCCCTAATAAACTCTTGTATATATACATATATCCTACCTATTAAAGTCATATATATATCATATACCATATATATATCACATATGATATATATATATCTCCATATCCTATTGGTTCTGTCCTTCTGACTAATACATGCTACAACATGGATGAAATGTGAAGATAGACACAAAGGTACAAACATTGTGTAACCCCTCTTATATGAGGTGCCTAGAATAGTGAAATTAATACAGAGAGTAGAATAGCAGTCACCAGGCATCAGGAGCAAGGAAAGATGAAAAATTATTAAGTTTGAGATGATAAAAATGGCCGGGCACGGTGGCTCATGCTTGTAATCCTAGTGCTTTGGGAGGCCGAGGCAAGCAGATCACCTGAGGTCAGGAGTTTGAGACCAGCCTGACTAACATGGCGAAACCCCGTCTCTACTAAAAACACAAAAATTAGCCAGATGTGGTGGTGGGTACTTGTAATTCCAACTACTCGGGAGGCTGAGGCAGGAGAATCACTTGAACCCAGGAGGCAGAGGTTGCAGTGAGCCAAGATCATGCCATTGCACTCCAGCCTGGGCAATGAAGCGAGACTCTGTCTCAAAAAACACAAAAAGTTCTGGAGATAATTGTTACAGTCGTACAACAATGTGAATGCATTTAATGCCACTGAACCATACACCCTCAAACCCATATACACTGGTAAATTTTACGTTATGCATATTTTACCACAATAAAAAATTATGACTAGTATTTAGAATGTATCAGCAGACTAGATATTGAGAAGGAGATGGCTTTCAGGAGAAGAGATGCAAAAAACAAAACATAGCATGAAGTCAGTGCAAACATTTTCTAGCTACATGTGCTTTATTCCACTTTGCACCTAAGTTAACTGTTAATAACATTTGGTACTGAGTGAGGGCCTACTATCTTTCTGTTTCCCAAGGAGCCCAACCAGTGGCCATGTTTTAAAACCAAAGGAAGCGAGGAGCAGTGGCTCACACATATAATCCTAACACTTGGGGAGGCTGAAGCGAAGGCGATCCGTTGACCCCAGGACTTTGAGATCAGCCTAGGCAACATTAAATTCTTTTAAAAAATCAGTGGCTGGGTGCAGTGGCTCACGCTTGTAATCCCAACACTTTGGGAGGCCAATGTGGGTGGATAACCTGAGGTCAGGAGCTCGAGACCAGCCTGGCCAACATGATGAAACCCTGTCTCTACTAAAAATACAAAAAATCAGTCGGGTGTGGTGGCAGGCGCCTGTAATCCCTGCTACTTAGGAGGCTGAGGCAGGAGAATTGCTTGAACTCAGTAGGCAAAGGTTGCAGTGAGCCAAGATCTTGCTACTGTACTCCAGACTGGGCAACAAGAGTAAAACTCCATCTCACGAAAAAAAAAACAAAAAGAAAAGAAAAGAAATTAGTTACGCGTGGTGGCACATGCTTGTTGCCCCAGCTACCCAGGAGGCTGAGGTAGGAGGATTGCTTGACCTTGGAAGGTCAAGGTTGCAGTGAGCCATGATTATGCCACTGCACTCCAGCCTGGGCAACAGAGCAAGAGTTTGTCTCAAAAAAATAAATAAATAAAACAAGATAAAAAATCCTTAAGAAAACTGATCTCTGAAGTTATTGTCTTAATGTGCTACTAATACAGATTTTCTGTATTCACACCTAAATTCTCAAATGTTAAACAAAAATGACTTCAACTCAAGTTACCCAAAAATAAACTGCAACTAATTTAGCACATAACTATTCAAAATAAGAAATTTATATCTAATAAAATAAATATTAGACATTTTTCATCTTTCTCTTTGAAATAGTATTTAAGGAATTTGTTTTAAAAATGATGCCATAAAGGCCAGGCATGGTGGCTCACACCTGTAATCCCAGCACTTTGGGAGGCCGAGGCTGATGTATTGCTTGAGCCCAGGAGTTTTGAGACCAGCCCAGGCAACACAGCAAAATCCCATCTCTACAAAAAAATACAAAAATTAGCTGGGTGTGGTGGTGTGTGCCTGTAGTCCCAGCTACTCAGGAGGCTGAGGTGGGATAATTGCCTGGGCCCAGGAAGTAGAGGCTGCAGTGAGTTGAGATTGCATCAGTGCACTCCAGCCTGTGTGACAGAGTGAGACCCTGTCTCCAAAAATTAAAAATAAAAATTATGGTGTAAATGCAGACATTCCTCTCAGAAATGCAAAGAAAATAACATAAAAATCACCATAAAGAAACCTATTTAATTGTTTTATTTTTATTCTCTCAACTTTATTTATGGGAAAGAGCATGAGTTATACAGCTGGCAAGACTGCTTCAGAGTTCTACCATAGCAGTTTCTTCAATGTTAATTAGGGATACCATCATCTCTCTCATAGGTTTACCAGGAAGATTAAGTTAGATAAAGCAGAGTAGGCACGAAACAAATGCCAGCTCCCTTTTGTTTCTAGAAGTCAAAGTCCCTGAGTTTGAATCCTAACTCTACTTACCGGCTGTGTGATTTTGAACAAGTTACTAAATCTTTCTAGGTCTATTTTCTCACTTGTAAATGTGGATTGCAACAGCAGCTACTTCCTAGGGTTGTTATGTGTATTAAATAAAGCCTGTTAGTCTGGATTTAGAAAAGCACCTGGCAAATGATAAACAATAAATATTACTATGTCATTCTCCTCACAACCACTACCACCACCACAATCTTTCTGCTTCCCACTGCAGAGCATCTGCAGCTTTGTAACTGTTCATTTCTCATTTCATATCTTTTTTTTTTTTTTTTTGAGGCAGAGTCTCGCTCTGTTGCCCAGGTTGGAGTGCAGTGGCCAGATCTCAGCTCACTGCAAGCTCCGCCTCCCGGGTTCACGCCATTCTCCTGCCTCAGCCTCCCGAGTAGCTGGGACTACAGGCACCCGCCACCTCGCCCGGCTAGTTTCTTGTATTTCTTAGTAGAGACAGGGTTTCACAGTGTTAGCCAGGATGGTCTCGATCTCCTGACCTCGTGATCCGCCCGACTCGGCCTCCCAAAGTGCTGGGATTACAGGCTTGAGCCACCACGCCCGGCCCTCATTTCATATCTTTAAGTCATCTACAGAAACATGAATGGTATGTTTTACCAGGAGGCCCATTCTTTTCCTTTTTTTTTTTTTTCTGCTTCTCTTTAGTAAAAAACAGAATACTACACAATAAGTAAACGCTCACTGAATTAAAGAACAAATAATATGTCATAAATTTTTTTTTGTTTTGAGACAGAGTCTTACTCTGTCACCCAGGCTGGAGTGCAGTGGGTGTGATCTCAATCTTGGCTCACTGCAACCTCCGCCTCCCGGGTTCAAACAATTGTTGTGCCTCAGCCTCCCAAGTAGCTGGGATTACAGGCGCCTGCTAATTTTTGTATTTTTAGTAGAGATGGGATTTCACCATATTGGCCAGGCTGGTCTCGAACTCATGATCTCAAGCTATCCACCTGCCTCAGCCTCCCAAAGTGCTGAGATTACAGGCGTGAGCCACTGCATCTGGCTAAATTAAAAAAAATTTTTTTTTTAAAAAGAACAAATGAATGGAAATAGGTGGACAGGCAGCAGCACAGACTGGTCCTACAGAACTTTTCTTGCTTCTCCAACCTAAAATGCTTGTATTGCAAAGATAATATAACAATCTCACCATATCTCCAAGGACAAATACTGATTCTAACCCACTAAGTCAGGATTGGACTGGATTATTTTTTAATTCATCTAATAAATATCTACTGATTGAAAGTCAGTAAACTGACTGAAAGTTTGATGCCAAGCACAAAGGGCTCCTGAAATTTCAATTCACTGTTAGGCTTTACTTTCCCTCTCCAAAGTAACTATCTCACTCTCCTCAAACCTTCATCATCTATCCCTATTTCACCCTTCACAATGTTTATATTTTCTATATGAAGTATGAGCCAATCAGTTGTAAATTTCTTCATGCTCTCACCACTAACTTCATAAACCAACCTCTGTCTGGCCCTACCCACCGAAGAGCAAATCCTCAACATGTTGTAGATCCCATCCCTTTGGCTTTCTCAAGGATTTTTCTCTTCCTTTGTTCAATCCTCCCTTTCTCCTAAAACTTCTTTTCTAGAGGAGCACCCATACCACTATATAAAGACAATAGTATTTCCCATCCTCAAAAAGGCATCCATAACCACCATCTCCATCTAATAATTGCTACAATATTTTTCTGTTTTTATGGCAAAAGTTCTTCAAAAAGCCATCTCCACTTCCTCCCTTCATATTCCACTTTCAATGCATTCCCATCTGGCTTCTGTATCCATTGCTCCACTCAATCAGCTTTTTTCAATGACACTGTTATAGCCAAGTCCAATGGTCCCTTTCCTAACCATATCTTACTGACAGTATTTTATATAGGTGATAACCCCTTTCACAAAATACATTCCTCTTTTGACTTCCAAAAGACCATATTTTCCTGGTTTTCTATTTATTTACCTCTCTGCTCACTCCTTGGCAACTGGTACTGGGTCCTCCTCTGCTTGACCTCATGGGCTCAGCCCTGAGCCCATTCTCTTCCCTTGGTAATCTCACCCATTCCCATGGCTTCCCATTGTGCTCCTTACATGACCTGCAAAGCTCGACATCATCTATTCCTTAAGTTCTTCATCAGCATTTTTTTTTTTTTAATGGAGATGGGGTCTCAGCTCTGTCACTCTGGCTGGAGTACAGTGTCTATTCGCAGGCATGATCATAACATGCTCAGCCTACCGAGTAGCTGGGACAACAGGGCTGTGCCACTGCACCTGCCTTTCCCATCTTTTTATGTGACTCTTCCCTTGTCCACTATACTGCAGTTCCTTCAGTTTGCTGAATAGGTCCCTTCTTACCTCAATGGCTTTGTCCATGCTGTTCTACTTCCTGCAGCATTTTTCTCTCTGTTCTTTGAAGAACTGACTCCTCAACCTTGATGTGCCATCTATGTCACTTCTCAGATGCCTTCTCATACCGTCTTCTCCCACCCCCATTTTTTATATTATCCCTCCTTATCTCCTTCATAGCCCTTGCCACAAATCATGCTTTTTTGTTTTGTTTTGTTTTGTTTTTGTCACTGGCCTACTCTTTACATACCATGAGGGTAAGGAGCACAACATCATTGATGTAAACTTGGCACCCAGCACAGCCACAGACAAATAACAGGCGCGGTGTTTGCTGAATTAATCAATGATCTGGGACTCATTTACTCACTCATTAACAAACATTTATTGAGTACTTCATAGGTGCCAGGTATTTGTGCTGCATGCTGAATACAAAAACAAATCAGAGGCAATCTCAAGATCTTTACAACCTAATGGGGAACAAAGACAAAGACAATACTGTGTGATAAGTGCTATGACAGTCAGGGTGAGACCACTTTTAACCAATACAGCCTTTTGGAGGGTGTGTAATGGAAAATATTTCCCTGGGTTCAGCTTCACTAGAACCCATTAATTTAAATGTTGGTCCTGTTTTTTTTCATGCCAGATGGCTAAAATCACATCAATTACAAGGCAAGACAAATTTTCATGCAAAGTATGAGGGAAACTGTAAAACTGACATGTAATATTCCAAAGCAGCTACTTACTACTCTCATATCTATTCGTTCCCATCAGTATATAAGTAAATAAAAAACTAGGGAAAGAAACATTTTGGTTTGAATCTGTTCTTAAGTAGGAACAATACATATGACTAATTTAAAAATATTTTCCAAAGTTCTTACACCCATTATATCTAAATTTGATACCATCATCTAAAGATTGAAGGCACTGGATTAAAAAAAAAAGTACTGCTGCATTAAGAAATAGTATTCATTTATTTTTTAATTCATCTAACAAATGTCTACTGAGCACCCACATGCCCTAGGGCTGAGGATACAGCAGCAATCAAGGCAGAAAAAAATCCTTACCCTCATGGAGCTTGGAACTGAATTGTAAAAACAAATAATAAACTAAGATAAGATATAAATGAAATCATAATTAGAAAGTCAGTAGATTGGCTGGGCACAGTGGCTGTAATCCCAGCACTTTGGGAGGCCAAGGCAAGTGGATCACTTGAGGTCAGGAGCTCCAGGCCAGCCTGGCCAACATAGTGAAACCCCTTATCTCTACAAAAAATACAAAAATTAGCCAGGTGTGGTGGCACATGCCTGTGGTCCTAGCTACTCAGGAGGCTGAGGCAGGAGAAATACCTGAGCCCAGGAGGCAGAGGTTGCAGTGAACTGAGATCACAAGAGATCACGCCACACACTCCAGCCTGGGCAACAGAGGCTCCGTCTCTCAAAAAAAAAAAAAAAAAAAAAGATTCCCATAAGATCATAAATTCCAATTTACATACCTCTGAATCCCCAATACCTAGCCTAGAACTTTTTATATATTAGACACAATATATGCTTGTTGCAGTAAAGGGAATATAGCTATAAATGCTAAGTAATTACTATATATGCTTAATTTCTACTGAAATGGAACAAACTTTCTTTTTTTCTATATCTAACACTATTTTACAAAATCACATCGCTTGGGGTATTTTTCTAGCTGCATTCCCAGCACAACCCAATTAATATCTATGTTTATAAGCCCTCTGCTTCTGAGAAGCTCAAGGATTTTTACAGATATTATCTCATTAATACTTATAACATCTCTAAGGTAAATGAGGGAAAAAGATGAAATTATGAATCCATAATCCACATGAATCCATGAATTCATAAATTCCACAAATTCCACTCAGCAAAAATTCCAACCATTTTGCAATTTGTGATGCATTTTGTGCATCATTTTCTTTCTGAATCCACCTAAGGTACCTATTTATTCATTGTAACTGGATGTGCTGGCCTTTACCAAAAATGTTTTCATTATTTACTTAAGAAAGCAAAAATTTCAGAAAGTGTTACCGTAAGCAAAATACAGAACAACGTAAGAATGATGAATTTAATCTCCAAATAGTATTTCAGCTAACAACAAGAAGACTGGAAAATATTTAGGAATTAGACACATCATTTTCTTCAAACTTTAGCAATCAGAGACCAACAGCCCAGTGTCAGCTTTAGCTTCTTTCTGCTCCCGGTAATTTGGTTCTTTTGTGCTAGGATTTTCTAGTAAACCTTAGTGACTGCCCACCTAGGAACCATTTTCCTCCTCTTTTTTTAACCTATCTATTGTCTCACATAGTTACCCGTTTTTGTGGCAAGAGGAACTAAACTCTGCTCATTTAGCATGAATCCCAAATAAAGTATAATTTTATTCTGCAGAGTCCTCATGTTGTAGATTACACGTCTAGACTTACTCATCCTACATATCACTACTTTCCCTTTTCCTTTGTTAACAGAATCCCACCTTTAGTCAGCCAAAATTGTGCTCAGCCCCAGGAGATAAATCATGATTGATTAGATAATCCCAACCCCCTTTGCCTATAATTGTCATGGTCTAAAACTGGCCAGTAAATTGAAGGAAGTTGCTGGAGGTCCCTTCCTCCCTGATAGGAGGGTGGCAAGAGTAGAGTAGGCTCTTTTGCCCCCCAGCCAGTTTCTTTGTGCTTAGGAAGTTGTCAGGTTGAGACCTGATAATTAGAACTGAGATACTATCTTCTGACATGAGGGGAAGACCAAGAGAACTTCCATGATCCTGTCTCTGCACCCAGACATAAATCACTGAGTCTCATAGCTTCTGTTTAGATGAAATAAATGTTATTTTCACCTAAGTCACTGGGGGTCAAATACTCTGTTCCTTGAAGCTGAAAGAACCGTAATTAATACAGATGGACCAAAAAATCAGGCAAGAAGGGAGGAAGAGATTAATCATTGAGCGCTATGACTTCTCAGATCTCATTTAATCTTGACAACAGCCCAATAAAAGCTATTAATCTTTTTTGGTTTCTTTTAACAGATTATAAAACTAAGGCTTAGTAAAGTTATGTAATTAATAGTAACAAAGCTGACATTTTATTCTAGACCTGGCACCAAATCTCAAAAATATAAAATCTCCTTCCCTCCTTATTTACAACTCTAAACAAACAAACAAACAAAAAAACTAGATGCGTTTTTAGCTAACAAAATTTGGGGAGAGCTAAGGAATCTCATTCTTACAACCTTGTCATAAAAATCTACAGACTTCATCTCTACTTTGTATCAAAGTTATATAGGAGAAAAGACAAAAATATGTGTGCATGTGTATAAAGAGTTCCAGAATGTTTCGTATAATGGCAAAAATCTCACAGAAAAAAGTGGAATGGATTCTAAGTGTAATATTTTTCAAGAATTAAACGTAATTTTTATTTTTATTTTTTGTATTTAAATGCATTTTTCAATAAATAATGAAATAAAAGTTAATGACAAATATTTCCTAAACTGAAAGAATAACTTCCTTATTTCAAACTATTACATTAACCAAGTAGCTATCAATACAGAAACCACAAAGTTTACACTTCCTCAATTCTCATCTCTTCATAAAAACTCATTCAGCGTAAATCATGGCAACAAAAAAAAAGTGTATATACTATCTAAGAATCAGTGAGGTCATTTTTTATACAGAAATTTACTAGTACTGGGTTTTCAAAAATGCTATTTATGTCAACTCAACCAGACATATATTCACCTTACATTGCCTTTATTACTATCTAATTCAGCATTACAAAATGTGCATGCCAGATTTCTGAGCTTATGCATGCAACTTACCTTCCCACATGCTCTGCAGTGGTGCCTCCTTTTGGTGAATGTAAACCTGGCTTCACATTTCATGCAATTTGGAGCCTGAGAATCCGGTACCCACACTGGAGCCACCTCACCCAGAGTGGTGAATGGCTTTCTGGCAGAAATTCCAAACTGACCAGCTCTGAGATCATTATCTGGGCTATCTGGAGCTAACGCAAGGCATGGTCTACTGGAGATCTCAGCCTCATAACTTTCTAAATGTTCCCCATTTGTATCAACATTAGAGATGTTTCCCAAAGATGCACCGCATACATTGGTTGCTGAGTTTTCCCCTAATTTTGCTTTCCCAAGAATATCATTTTTATTTTTAGTATTATTTCCACTGTTTGCAGGAAGGTCATTTTGTAAATGGTCTGATAATGGCTTTGGAATTTGAAGTTTAAGATTAGAAGGTTGCTTGGGTCTTGCACCACCAAAAGGAACACTGATAGATGGCAGGCTTGCTACTACCTTGGGGGAAGACTGCCCAAGCACTGATGGAACTTGACTACAGAAATTACGTAAATAATTTTTCTTCATTAGGTCACCAGTGCTATTTAAAAGTAGTCCGCTCCCTTCTGTGGCCTCATTTCCTCTCTGTTCATAAATATTTGAGTAGCATTCTGACTTGCTTTCCTCTATTTCTTTTTCTTCTGTTACTGAATCTTCTTTGGAGGGTAAAGTCTTTGGAACAAAAGAAACACCTGGGCCCTGCATTCCATAGGAATCACAACCATTATATAGAGAATTTGCTGCTGGTGTATCTATAACAGTGGAGAAATCACATTCTTCACTTTCACTGATGCAAGTTCCTTTTAAATCTAGACCTGCATCTGCCAATCCAACACACTGTCCTCCACTATCACCATTAGTGTCCTCAGGCTGACTAATCTGTAGAAACTTTTCCTTTTCTTCGTTTACTTGGCTATCATTCATCTCATTTAGTTTAGTCAACTTCCAATTAGTCATGTCCTGAGATTCAGAGAAATGCTCTGTCATATTAAGGAATTCTGTAGTGCCAAGAATTTCTTCATGTTCATAACCTTCATTTTCACCAGCCCTAACTTCACTAGGCACAATGCAATCTGAAAACCGTTCACAGTCATTATTCCTTCC
The DNA here is from genome assembly GCF_000951045.1 of Mandrillus leucophaeus. Classification (NCBI taxonomy): domain Eukaryota; kingdom Metazoa; phylum Chordata; class Mammalia; order Primates; family Cercopithecidae; genus Mandrillus; species Mandrillus leucophaeus. The sequence goes on along the minus strand of NW_012101365.1, from coordinate 1,666,186 downwards.
AGACCCATTAGGCACGTCTGGTTTGAGAAGCAAAGGTAAACCAGACCGGAGGGATTCTTCAGTTGTGCTCTCCTCTGCTGGCTCTTTCTTCGTCAAAATCCCCTCACTCATGTGGGAAAAGGAATTTGGACTCCCTAGATCTGTCCTAGGAGAGCTGATTTTGCCAGTGAGGTCCTCATCTGGTATATAGTTCTCTTGCTTTCTAATAGCAGGACCTCCATCTGTTCCATGGGATGAGATTACTGAATCAACCGTTAAATTTGTAATCGCAGATATGGAGGGGTCTCTACCTATATTTCCATCATCCTTTAATTGTGAAGGGGAACAGACACTGGCTAGACTATCAGATGAAGCAGCACACAGATGGTTAACAGAATTCCCCTCTATTTTCGGTCTATTCAACGGATCCAATTGTTTCTCTGAGTTCATATCTTTTTCAGTGGACTCATTTATACTAAAACTAAATTGATCAGTTTGTCTGTTTTCATTATCCAGTGAACAGCTAAAAGCATCCATAAGGGATTGACTATTATAATTATTACAATCCTGTAAATCGTTTTGTAATGTCCTTTTGTCACAGTTATGCATGACGGCTACAACAAGAACATTCTTCTCATCTGGCAGACAAGTCAGGTTTCCACATTTCTTCTCTCCCACTTCAACAGCACTGCATTGATCATCACGACTATAGCTTCTCTTAATTAACTGATCTTCTGCAACAGCATTTTCATCAATCCACATTGTGGCAATCTCTGGATTTAGATTACAGTCTTGTCCATTAGCACAATGATCCTCTTCCTCTGTGGTCAGGGGAGCTGAATGAGCCAGGGAGAAGACTTTCAGTTGTGGTTGTGACTCATTAGAAACTGCAGATTCATTCACACTGGCCAAAGTAGGGTTAAATGACAGCCGGTGAGAAGAGGGATCTAGAATCTTATTCCACTTTGTATCCAATAAAGTAGAAGAAACTGTTTCATCTGGAAAAAAAATAAGTAATTACAATAAGTTTGCTTGTAACACTAGAAAAGCTTATGACTAAGTTAATCAACATTTCTAACTATCCTTTGAAAATTAAATATTCCAAGGATATTAGATTTCTAATTCGGGGCTAAAAATAAGAAAACATATTTCAGACAATTCTCTGCAATTATATGTCACCAAATGGTAATATCTCAGACTATTCCAAACAAGAGAATTCTACCTCAATCTAATAACATAATTAAACTGACCCACAGGTGAACGGGACCCAGAAGAGGGGAAAGCACCCTTGGATTGAGCAAAGCCAGGACAGGTGCTAATCTAATGGATTAGATGGAAAAAATATTAGAACAGTGGCTAGGATAAGTAATTAAGTAGGAGGGAAAATGAAATTTTCTGTAGAGACTGAATGTTCTACAATCTATATCATAATTGGGATGTGGGTTTAAGTGATATACCCATTTGTCAAAACTGGACAGTTAAGATCTATGCATTCTAATATATATAAAGTTTGCCTTTTAAAAAGCTGTAAAAAAATAAGAGTGAAGCAGGAAGTGAGAAGGTGATAAAGATATAAATGAAACAAAATGGCAGCATATGAAATGCTGTGAAAGCTGGATGATGGGTACACTGGGGTTTATTACACTTTTTACTTAAAAATATTTTAAATTTGCCCAACACATGTTAAAAGAACGTTTGCCACGGTATGTGAAATTCTGCTTGTAACCATGTCACAAGCAGATATTGTATTTGTCACAATACAAAATACTGTATTGGATTTGTCACAATACAAAATATTAATCAGGTTCACATTTATATTATTATCTAAGGACACTGGGCAAAAAGTGTTCATTTATCATATTAAATCAACCTTCTTATAGTCTACCAGTAAGCATAATTTCATATAATGTTTCTGTTTAGTTTTTAACAGATCATAACTACAATGGCTAAGTTATTCTCTCAAGTTACAGGGCTATTGCATATGTCTAAGTAAATCAGAGAAATAAGGAACAATACATTCAGTGCTTTTCCTGCTTTCTTCCTCCAGTATCTCTGATAATCGTGGCCCTGAAATTATGCAGATATATTTGTAACCTCAATCCTCATCTGTAACATTAATCTTCAATGTTTCCATAGCACCTTAATCAAAACTTTATTAAGGCATTTACTACACTGAAATGCAATAGTTTATTTACCCTTCTCTTTCAACCACTGAATGATTTCTGAAGGCAGAAATCATTTCTGTCAATATAAGTCCTCACTTTGCATAGTGCCTGATAGGTAGCAGATATACAATAAATATATAAGTGAATATCTACCACAGTAAAATCATCAGGATTGAGGAACATGAAGATTAAATGATAGCTCTTGCCTCTAAGAAGGATACAATCTCATTGGGAGAATAAGAGATACATACAAACATCTAATTAGCAGTATGGAGTGGCATAGGTACAGTAAGTCCTCACTTAACATTGTTGATAGGTTCTTGGAAACTGCAATTATAAGCAAAACAACTCACTGTATAAAGAAGCCAATTTTACTATAAGCTAATTGATATAAATAACAGTTAAGGTTCTCCGGCATACAAATTTAAGCATACATCAATTTGCTTAAAGTCACAGTTTCCAGGAACTTATCAAAGACATCAAGTGAGGACTCAGTGTATCTGAAAACTATTATGTAGGAGTAGAAAATAAATTCAGAGGAGAAAGATATTTTCCAGGATGAGGCAAGTGAGCTTGAATTCATGGAGGCAGGAAGAACTGGGCTACGCTTCAAAGACAGTTTTATGTAAGTTTGGAAAAGAAAGCATTAATAAATAGAGGAATAAGGAAAAGCATATCCCCAAATACAAGAATTTAAGGAAGCAATAAGTAAATCAGTTTGGGTTGAGAAAAGAATTAGTGTAAAGAAGTAGTCGTTGTTGTTTAAAAGGGCATAAAACTCAGATTGTGTGAAGAATGGGCTTAGTATCCTCTGAAATGTCAAATCCTGAATTTACCAAATTTGAACCAGTAGAGATTTTACAGACATTTGAAGTTTAGTAACACAGGCTTCCTTAAAAGAAAAGAAAAGGGAAAAAAAGCAAATAGGTCATATTTCCAATATGGTTCCTGGAAACAAAAAAATAGTTACAGCTTCTTACAAGAATATTTAGTGATGTTCAAACAGAAATGATCGGGTATTAAAATTTTCATTATTCAACTGCCTCCTACCTGGGCATAATGTTAATTGCCTAGTGTCATCACAGTCTGTGGTATATTTTTTCATTTAAATAAGAAAATAAATTAACACAAAATGAAAAATCATTTTATTTAAAGTATATTCTCTAAGATACCACGAGGCTTGAAGTGGTAGTTTTTAATGCAACTGGTAGTGAGATTCAAAAAAATAGTTCAAACAAATGAACCACAAAGTTACAACGAAGAAGCTGGTTTCAGAAATCCTTCTCCTTCTAAAGGAGTTATTATTTTGTAAGCAATTGCTCTATTTTATAACTAAAATATTTTTACTGATTCAACAAAAATGTATTGAAATACAACTATACACAAAGCACCCTAATAGAATCTACAGAAGTCACAAAGAGACAAATGTAATGAACCAAGAGTTTGATTAGAGTCAGTGGTATTCTAGCACAGTATTCACATGATTAGGTGTAATACACATCTAGGTACTTATGACTCAAAGAACTGTGATACACAGAGGGCTAAATCTAATAAAGATTAAGAAAATACTTATACAAACAGTTGGAACTCAGAAAATAATATACTTTCCAGCTTGGTATGTACAAAGCCCACCTGGATGACATAAAACCCCAAATGCTTAGATTTCACATTTACATGAATCGGGAATGAGTCTAGGAATATAGGTTAGTGTTAGGTCATCAATGGTAAAATATGAGAAGAGCAGGCCATTCTGGTAGCCTTCCTCTCTCTCTTCCCTCCTTACTGTCATGATCCCATATTCAATTTAAGGCTGGCTCTATTAAAGATCTAAAGCAACAAAATCAAAACTAATCTGTCTTCCCATCTGCTATCAATGAATAGCCTGAATCACTGAATATAGCAAAGGTTTGTAAACCAATATGAAAATCATGGGCTACATTATTTTTTGAGACAGGGTCTCACTCTGTCACCTGGGCCGGAATACAGTGGCATGATCACAGCTCACTGCGGCCTCTATCTCTAGGGCTCAAGTGATTCTCCCTCCTTTGCCTCCCGAATAGCTGGGACCACAGGTGCACCACCACACCTGGCTAATTTTCTTTGTATTTTCTGTAGAGATGGAGTTTCGTCATGTTGCCTGGACTGGAATCATGGACTTTGGATGGAAATATATCACTTTGTAAACTTGTTAATGCCATTTCCTGTTAGAAATAGAGAACACAGGGGAAATACAGTAAGGAGGAAGAAATTTAATTATAGCTTACCCATTCAAGTTAAACCAAGAGGGAAATTAGAAGTGAATCTCTTGGCCAGGCATGGTGGCTCATGCCTATAATCCCAGCACTTTGGGAGGCTGAGGAGGGAGGACTGCTTGACACCAGGAGTTTAAGACCAGCCTGGCCAACATGGCAAAACCCCTTCTCTACTAAAAATACAAAAATTAGCCAGGCATGGTGGTGGGTGCCTGGAATCCCAGCTACTCTGGAGGCTGAGGCATGGGAATCACTTGAGCCAGGGAGGCAGAGGTTCCAGTGAGCACTGCACTCCAGCTTGGGAGACAGAGCAAGACTTTCTCAAAAAACAAACCAACCAACCAACCAACCAACAAACAAAAGAAGTGAATCTTAAGTGGACATTTCTACTGATGCTTGAGAATATATAATTAACCATTTAGGCAGTTGTGATATAAATAGTTTTAAATGTATCTTTACTGGGCAATCAATATGGAACGAGCTATTTTTCTTAGTTTAGGAAATGCAAGTGCATTTCTTGACAATACATTCACTGTATAGGGGAGGTAAAGCTCAGGCTCTAGTGTCACACTGCCTGGATTCTAATCCTGCCACTTGCTCACAAGACAACTTTGAGAAACTTGCTTAACCTCTCTTTGCCTCTACTCTCATCTATAAAATGGCAATAAGAAGGTCTGGGGATTGTAAATATCTAGCATTTAGTGCTAAAAAATGTTATTCCTTCCCCTGTATATTATTAAATAATATATCCCCACATTCTCTATACCACAAACGCAAAGAGATTCACCAATGTAAATTCTCACCTTCGTTTTGCTCAAATTCATCCAACACCTTGTCCAGGTTGTAAGCTTCTGCTTGGAAGTAATTCTCCATCGGTGATGAAACACCACTTAAGAGACTTGTTTAAACCTAAAAAGTAAATGTGTATTACATTTTGAATTATTAAAATATAATTTATAAATCTTAAGTATATACACAAGGATAAAATCTCTTATAAATCTTTCCAGATAATGGTAAACTATAAAATCTGGCATCCCACTGGATATATTATAAAATCTTTAAGCTAATAAACTCTAAAAACCTGTAAGCTGACAATCAACAAAATATAACTAAATATAAAACGCAGACTTTGTGATCATTTCATGCTTCAACAGATACATTTCAGATGCTGGGAAAGGAATCATTGTTTGATATAAAATTGTGTTTCTATTAAAGAACAAAGCTTACAGAACTTTTTTCAAATGGGAAATGACAGGAAAGTTTAAGTACAGGAGTAAGGGATACGAGTTCCAAAATGCTAATGATGACTCTGACCTGGTTATTTCTTTTTTTTTTTTTTTCTTTTTTTTTTTTTTGAGACGGAGTCTCGCTCTTGCTGCCCAGCCTGGAGTGCAATGGCTCCATCTTGGCTCACTGTAACCTCTGCCTCCCAAGTTCAATTGATTCTCCTGCTTTAGCCTCCCAAGTAGCTGGGATTACAGGCATGCACCACCATGCCCAGCTAATTTTGTACTTTTAGTAGAGACAGGGTTTCACCATGTTGGCCAGGCTGGTCTCAAACTCCTGACCTCAAGTGATCCGCCCACCTCAACCTCCCAAAGCGCTGGGATTACAGGCGTGAGCCACGCACTTGGCCCTGACCTGGTTATTCTTTTAACCCTCTTCTTTTCAAGTACCATTTCTAAACTTTCTTTACTGTTAATCGATCCAAATGCATCCTCTGGGCATATATACTAGGTGTGTCGATGACTTAACAGATGCCACAGGTACATAATAAGTGTTAAGTAAATGCTACCTATTATCTCCTTTTTTCCATCATTATCATGATCTCCACACCTATTTCCTTAGTGTTTCAAATTTTTCTTTTCAAATTGAAAATTCTGCTTGGCTTCTTATTGATATAATACAAGGAAGGGAGATCAAATTACAAATTCCCCAAAAAGTCTGAGTAAGCAAAACATGAAAAAGAGAGAAAACCAGAAATGTAATAGCCTGTCTTTGTAAACTTTAAATATAAAAAGTGATGAACTTTCTTTGACTTACAAAGGTAGTGTTTTCTTCTCTGAGGTATATAAAAGTGCCAATGATATTTCCCTCACTTTACAAATAAGAAAACAAGCTCAGGGAATTTAACTGACTTATTCAAGTACTTCCCGGACAGGCGTGGTGGCTCATGCCTGTAATTCCAGCACTTTGTGAGGCCAAGGTGGGTGGATCACCTGAGGTCAGAAGTTTGAGACCAACCTGGCCAATGTGGTGAAACCTCGTCTCTAGTAAAAATACACAAAAAATTAGCAGGAATAGAGTGCCAGTAAAATCAACCATGAGAAATTAGAATTCCTAACCTAGTCCTCACTCAGGAAAAAGAATGATATTAAGTCTTCTCATCCAGGAACATAATAGGATTTGTCTTTATGCTAGCCCAGCTCTTCCTATGACTTTTAATAATGTTTTTAACTTTAAAAACTCATTAAATATTGGACAGTCAGGAGAGAGGGTACATGCAACTACAAAGGAGTAGCAATTAGGATCTTTGTGGTGATAGAATTATGCTGTATCTTAACGGTGATGGTGGATACACAACTGCAAAGAAGGCTGACTGGACTGCAACATCACAGCTGCGGCGACTATAGAAGGGAAAAATGGATTTTGGTGATTTTGGTGGATAACTGAGAGTTTTTGCTACAATGGGTGGAAACTTCCTAAAGAGGCAACACCTGAAGGATGAGATTTTGACAAGTGAAGGCAGAAAAGGGCACTCTCTTCTCACATTCCCATGTGAAAAGGCTAAAAGAGGAGAAATAGCTTGCCAACTGCAGACTCAGAGTTTTGGTAAAGGTATTGCTGCCAAGTACCTCTGCTCCATCCTCAACTGAAGAGAAAAAGGGCTCAGTTTCCTATCAAACACTGCTGGTCCCATGCCTTTCCTTACAGCTTACATGGAAAAGTCAGATAACCCAGCCGGAGTATGCAACATTCCATTAGTGAGTAGTGTAATCAGTTTTTGTAAACTTTCTCACCTATATACCCTCCACCATTTTCTACCCCTTCTGAAAGGAAAATCTTGGGGCCCCAAAATCACTAAGCTAAAGGGAAAAGTCAAGCTGGGAACTGCTTAGGGCAAACATCCCTCCCATTCTATTCAGTCACCCTTCTGCTGAATGAGGTAAATGCACATCTGTTCCCTCCTTTGGAGAGGCTAATCAGAAACTCAAAAGAATGTAATCATTTGTCTATTATCTACCTATGATCTGGAAGCCCCTCTCTGCTTCCAGTAGTCCTGCCTTTGCCTTGAATTGTCCCGCCTTTCTGGACAGAACCAATGTTCATCTTACATATGTTGATTGATGTCTCATGTCTCCCTAAAATGTGTAAAACCAAGTTGTGCTCTGACTACCCTGGGCACATGCTGTCAGTGATACAGGAGTTAAGAAGAAATCACCTAGGCAGATAGTAAGGGTATGAGAGTCCTCAGTAAGGCTTTTCTTTTTAATGAAAAGCAGCCCCAAATCATTTTCTTTTTTCTTTCTGAGTCGGAGTCTCACTCTGTTGCCCAGACTGGAGGGCAGTGGCGTGATCTCAGTTCACTGCAACCTCTGCCTCCCGAGTTCAAGCAATTCTCCTGCCTCAGCCTCCCGAGTAGCTGGGATTACAGGCTCGCGCCACCATGCCCGGCTAATTTTTGTATTTTTAGTAGAGATGGGGTTTTACCACATTGGCAAGGCTGGAAATCATTTTCAAACAAAGAGTAGTTTGTGAAGTTGAGCTGTAGACATAGACAAGCAAGTTGGGAGCTTGCACGGGTGAATGCCAGCAGGAACTAGGGACTAGACGTGCTCAAGATGGAGGTTCCATCTTCCCTTCTCTGCCAGCCACACACACAGTAAGGAGCAGGTAAGATGGTGTCTGCCAAGGAGAAAGTTTGTTTGCATGGTAAGATTAGGGTGAGGCAACCAGCCTTCCCTGCATGCTATGTAAACTTCATACCTGATCGAATCCATCTGTGAGTCCTATGTAAATCAGACACCGCCTCCTCAACCTGGACTATAAAATTCAGTGCATCCACCACCTGCCAGTCTTTTCCCTCGGAAGACTCCTCTCTCTCAATAGAGAGAACTGTTTTTCTTTCTCCTTTCTTCTGGTTATTAAACCTCCACTCCTAAACTCCCCGTGTGTGTCAGTGTCCTAAATTTTCCTGGCACAAGACAATGAACTCTGGGTATATACCTCAGACAACACAGTTGCTTCATCGGGACCTCCTGAGTGTCCTCAACCTTGGCAAAATAAACTTTCTAAATAAACTGAGACCTTTCCCAGATGTTGGGAGAACTGAGTTCCTCTTCAAAGACTCAACTTCCTGGTCATAAGTTGTAAACAATCCTACCCTCTCTTCTGTTAAGTCTAACTGTTTCTTTTTTACCACCACCCCTTCACAAATCGCACATTTACCCTATTTGGAAAAGTTTAAGCCTTGGCCAATCAGGATCAGCTTAGATTGTGCAGTCCAACCCAGCCAATAGGGGAAATACACAGAAACAGAAGCTGTGTTAGGGTTAAAAACCCCTCCCTTAGTTTGGTGTGCTCTTGTATTTGTAACAGGCATAAGCAGCACCCTTCTGCAGAAGTAAAGTGCCTTGCTGAGAAAATTTCTAAGCGCAGGTTTCTTTTGGCTACGCTGAGCACTTGTTTCCAACAAATTTGGGGGCTTGTCCAGGATCCCATTCTCCTTTGGGAGGGGCTAGTGATTATCTTTCACAGGGAGACGCATCCCACTGCCTTGTTGTGGTGGCCCCAGGAGCGGAGGATCGAATTCCGCCCAAAGTGATGAATAAATCCAGACTCTCAGCAACATGGGCTGTAGGGAAGATCCTTAAGAATTCCACAGTGACCACGTAACTCTGTGCACAGACCAAGGTAAGAAACGTTGCTATTGGGGTGACAAAGTATTCCTTGGTGGCTGGGTTGAAAGGAATGAGTTAGGTGGCTGGAGGTTGAAAGTGTGTGAGTTAAATGCGCCACTGGGCATGAAACGAGTGTGGAGTCCAGACTTGGGTCCATGGTCACCTCATAGGACTTAGGGCAGTTTTCCAGTCAGCGGATCATACCAACCCGCCAATGTTAAGAGGGACTTAAAATTCCCACAAGGGAAGCAGTCAATAAGGACGAAGTGGGTGTTCACAAGAGTACAAGAAACCTCCAGTGGGAAAAGGGGAGGTTCAGCCTCTAGGACATGGGAGCACAAGAAATCTCTAATATGAAACATTTAGCCTCACCAACTTCCAGGATGGGAAATACCCCAAGTAAAAGGCCAAGCAGACAATAAAATTCTCCCTGACAATCCCCCATGCCTTATGTTAAAATACTGGAAGGATAATGAAAGGACCAAACACAAGAAAAGACAGCATATGATAAAGTATTGCTGTTTTATTTGGACTAAGGAACCCATCCTCAGACCTTCAGTCTTTTGGCCAGTAGGTCAATGATAAAAGTCCAGTTTCTTAAGAGGAAACAGATTATGCTCTATGTTGGAGAAAAAGACCTGTCCTTCTCTAACCCCTAAAGGATGAGAAAGCAAAGCCAAACTTAATACCTCCCAAAGACGACCTACCTAAATCAAATTCTGTATCTAAAGATGCATGGGATCCTCTAGACCACCTTCCCCTGCCTATCCCTCCACCCCAAGTGGAACACTCAGTCCTTCCCCTGCCTACCACTCCACCCCAAGCTGAACACTCAGTTCCTCCCTCATATAACCCTGCCCCATGGGCCTTGCCACTCCACATCCCTGCTGGACAGCCACCCAAACATGCCTTTTCCTCAGGAAAGCTCCAATGGGAAACAGAACAATGCCAAAGGGATATCCAAAACTTTCCTTTCCTCTCTTCCTCAAAGAAGTCTGCCCTAATCCTTTTTCCCTTAAGGGAAGTACCACTAGGAGGAGGGGATATTGGCTTCGTAAATGCCCACTTAACTAGTTCAGAGGTTAGAAATCTAAGAAGGGAACTCAAACCACTGTTAGATGACCCTTTTGGAGTTGCAGATCAAATTGGCCAATTTATGGAGTCACAACTGTACACTTGGGCTGAATTAATGTCAATTCTAGGTATTCTCTTCTCAGGAAAGGAAAGAACCATGATCTGCAGGGCTACTATGATAGTCCAGGAGCATGAACACCCTCCTGTTCAAAATGTCCTTGCAGCGAAGCATAAATTCCCAGCCCAGGACCCACAGTGGGATAACAACAATGAAGCCCACTGAGAAAACACAAGAGATCTCAGGGATATGACAATTAAAGGGATTTGGAATCAGTTCCTTGGACCCTAATATTTCCCAAGCATTTAATGTACAACAAAGGAAAGATGAAGGGCCCATAGAATTCTTAAACAGACTTAAGGAACAGATAAGAAAATATGTAGGTTTAGACACAGAGGATCCACTGGGACAAGGAATGTTAAAGCTCCACTGTGTCACCAATATTTGGCAGGATATTGCAAAAAAAAAAAAAAAAAAAACTACAAAAGACAGAAAATTGGAAAGACCATCCCATAGAGGAACTTTTAAGAGGCCCAAAAGGTATATGTACAGAGGGATGAGGAAAGGAAGAAGCAAAAGGCAAAGATTACGCTGTCCACCCTACAACAGGGAACTCTTCAACAGGAAGCCCAGGGAAATAGAACTTGTAGACCTTCTAAGTACCCAACTGTCCGACTCTATACAGGAAGCAAAGGGATGAAACCTGAGAGTCAGGGAACAGGGAGGGGGAGAAGGGAAAACAGATGTTTCTGGTGTGGAAAGCCAGGACATTTAAAGAGGGAATGTCCTGAATGGGAGAGGGAAAAGAAAGTCCTTCCACTCATGACATTTGAAGAATAGGGGGGTCAGGGACTCTACATCTTCCATCTTGAGTCCCACCAAGAGCCCTTGATAAATTTAACGGTGGGACCCAAATAAGAGATAGTCACTTTCTTAGTCTATTCAGGAGCAGCTCGCTTTCCCTATGTTTTCTCCCATCAGGTTTAGCATGTTCAGCAGAAAACCTTACTGTCTCAGGGGTTACAGGGAAAGGATTTGGGGCAAAAATTCTAGAGGAAACTAAGTCAAATATAAGAATAACTCAGCCACTACTAAGTTCTTGTTAATTCCCAAAGCAGGAACTAATTTATTAGGAAGGGACTTAAGGTTAAGGTTAGGTACAGGCCTATATGTTAATCAGGGAAAACCCCTTACTTCCTTAAACCTGCTCACCACTTCGGAAGAAAGCCAAATCCATCATGATGTATGGTCGAAGGAAAGAAATCGAGAAAAGCTACAGGTTCCTCCAATTCATGTCAAATTAAAAACTTCCAGGGATGTAGTAAAAAGAAAACAATACCCTATTCCCTTGGAAGCCAGGATAGGTTTAAAATCTATAACTGAAAGCCTTGTCCACGATGGACTCCTTGAACCCTGTATGCCCCCTTATAACACTGCAATATTGCCTGTAAGGAAGCCAGACAGGTCATACCAGCTAGTGCAAGACCTCCAGGCTACTAATCAAATAGTTCAAACCACCCACCCTGTTGTTCACAATCCTTACATCACTGTCAGTAGAATCCCACACAACCACCAGTGGTTCACAGTGATAGATTTAAAAGATGCCTTTTGGGCTTGCCCTTTAGCAGAGGACAGTCGGGACATGTTTGCCTTTAAGTGGGAGGACCCTGACTCCAGTAGAAAAGAGCAGTACCAATGGACAGTCTTGCCCCAAGGGTTTACAGAGTCCCCAAATCTATTTGGTCAAATATTAGAACAAGTTATAGAAAACTTCTCCCTGCCTTCATCCATACGCCTTCTCCAGTATGTGGATGACCTGCTCATTTCAGGAGATGACAAAGATCAAGTAACAGCAATTTCAGTTAACTTCCTAAATTTCCTAAGAGAACAATGCTTACAGGGCTCAAAGAATAAACTTCAATTCGTAGAACCTGAGGTGAAATACCTAGGACACCTCATCAGTAAAGGTAAATGAAAGACAGCACCCAAACAAATTGAAGGTATGGTATCTTTGCCTTTACCCGAAACAAAGCAGGAACTTAGGAAATTCTTAGGATTCGTTGGTTATTGTCATCTGTGGGTTAACTCTTACGCCTTAAAAACAAAGCTGCTATATCAAAAACTCACTCAAAAAAGACCAGACCCTGTAAACCCTCCTTTGGACCCCATCAGAGATCCAACAGGTAGAAGAATTAAAACACCTACTTGTAACAGCCCCTGTTCTGGTCTTGCCCTCCTTAGAACAGTCATTCCACCTTTTGTTAATATAAGCAAAGGAGTGGCCTTAGGAGTACTCACCCACAAACACGGAGGTCACCGACAGCCTGTAGCCTTCCCGTCAAAAATCCTTGACCCAGTAACCCATGGATGGCCCAAATGCATACAATCCATACCAGCAACTGCCTTGCTAACAGAAGAAAGCAGGAAAATAACCTTTGGGGGAAACCTCAACATAAGTACCCCTCATCAAGTCAGAACCATTCTCAATCAGAAGGCAGAGAGATGGCTCACTGACTCAAGAATTTTAAAATATGAAGCTATCTTATTAGAGAGGGATGACCTAACACTAACTACTGACAATTCATCAACCCCGCTGCTTTCCTAACAGGAAATCCAAACCCGGAAGAATCTGAGCATAAATGCTTAGATCTAGTCAGTTATCAAACTAGAGTCAGACTGGATCTAAGCAAAACCCCTTTCCAAACAGGGCATCACCTCTTTATAGACGGTTCCCCCCAGATCACTGAAGGAAAAAGGTACAACGGGTACTCCGTAGTTGATGGGGAAATCCTCACAGAGGTAGAGTCAGGAAGACTGCCAAATAACTGGTCTGCCCAAACATGTGAACTCTTTGCATTAAACCAAGCCTTAAAATCCCTGCAGAATCAAGAAGGAACTATTTACACTGACTCCAAGTATGCCTTCAGAGCAGTCCATACCTTTGGAAAAATCTGGACTGAACGAGGCTTCATCAATAGTAAGGGCCAAGATTTGGTCCACAAAGAATTAATTTTGCAAGTATTAGAAAATCTTCAGCTGCCAGAAGAAATTGCAGTTGTCCAGGACACCAAAAGAACCCATCCTTTGAAAGCCAGTGAAACAACCTCGCAGATCAAATGGCTAAGCAAGCTGCCTCTTCCCAAAAGGCACCCATTTTCCATCTATCCCTTTGTCTCCCCCTCCAGCTGTGATCCCCATCTTCTCTCACGCAGACTTTTCTCTAAAGAAAATAGGAGCTCAGGAGAGCCCAGAGGGAAAGTAGGTATTACCAGATGGAAGGGAAATGCTGTCTAAGCCTCTCATGAGGGAAATATTGTCACAGCTTCATCCAGGAACTCACTGGGGTCCTCAAGCTATGTGTGATGCAGCCCTCACAGTCTATGGGTGTGTAGAGATAAATACCCTCACTAAGCAAGTGGAGGATAGTTGCATCATGTGCAGAAAAACTAATAAGCAAACCCTAAAGAAGCAACCTCTCACAGGAAGAAACCCAGGGTTAAGGCCGTTCCAAAGCGTCCAAGTTGATTACACTGAAATGCCCCTAATAGGCCGCCTCAAGTATTTACTAGTCATAGCAGACCATCTCACCCACTGGGTAGAAACCATCCCCTTCCCAAGTACAACTGCCAGTAATGTAGTCAAAGCACTGTTGGAACATATATCCAGGTTTGGACTAATAGAGAACATTGATTCAGACAATGAGACCCACTTCACTGCACACATCATTAAGGGGCTAGCCCAAGCACTAGGAATAAAATGGGAATATCATACTCCCTGGCATCCGCCTTCATCAGGGAGGGTAGAAAGAATTAATCAAACTCTAAAAAAATCACCTAACCAAATTAATCTTGGAAATCCAGTTACCATGGACAAAAATGCCTTCCCATTGCCTTAGTAAGAATCCAAACTGTCCCTCAAAAAGACCTTGGCCTGGCAGGGCGTGGTGGCTCACATCTCTAATCCCAGCACTTTGGGAGGCCAAGGAGGGCGGATCACAAGGTCAGGAGTTCGAGACCAACCTGGCCAATATGGCGAAACCCCGTCTCTACTAAAAATACAAAAATTAGCCAGGCGTGGTGGCTGGTGCCTGTAGTCCCAGTTACTCGGGAGGCTGAGGCAGAAGAATTGCTTGAACCTGAGAGGTGCAGGTTGCAGTGAGCCAAGATCGCTGCGCTCCAGCCAGGGCAACAGAGCAAGACTCTGTCTCAAAAAAAAAAAAAAAAAAAAGGTCTTGGCCTGGCCTGTCCCCTTATGAAATGCTCTATGGGCTGCCTCATCTAAATTCCACTACTGACCTTCCTACATTTGAAACAAAAGATCAGTTTCTAAAAATATATATATTTGGTCTGTCTTCCACCCTTTCCACCCTCAGGACTCAAGGCCTCCTAGCACAAACTCCACCCCTCGAATTCCCAGTTTACCAACACCAGACCAGAGATCATGTCATTATCAGATGTTGGAAAGAAGGAAAGGTTAAGTCAACCTGGGAAGGACCTTATCTAATACTCCTAACCACTGAGACAGCAATCCGAATGGCTGAAAAGGGGTGGACCCACCACACTCGGGTAAAAAGGGCCCCAAACCTTGCAAAGTCATGGGCCATCATTCCAGGATCAATGCCCTCCAAACTACATTCAAAAAGGTTTAATCTATCTTTTTATTCTTCCTTTAGCTACCCAAGGACACCTTATCATCAGTGTAACCCCATCACCCTCCTCCCAAACAATTACATTCAATGCTTGTCTTGTCATACCCTATGGAAACCTCCAAAGTCAAAGACAGCTAGCTTCTTCAGAAAAGTACCTCTGCCCCTCCACCCGCAGAAAAACCAGTATCACGCTGGACCCTTGCAATCGACGGCCACAAGCCTTTAAGGGGTTATGTTATAGTTGAGGAGATGTTATCTTGACCACCAAATATCAGGGCTGGACCTCCCTAGAGGGTTGCACCACCCTAAAACCCTACCTCCACTTCACCAAAGGAACCACCCCCTCAAATTGCCAAAACCACCAGTGCAACCCAGTACTTCTCTCTATTCCTATCCCCACCTCCACCGACCGTATCCCCACTTTAGAGCGCCTTTATGGCCTAGGAGCGGATGTCACTGCAAAAGACCCTACAGGCATCTTTGAAATGAGGTTTGCTCCTCCTCCTCCATCTCCCTCCATTACTCGCTTCCCAAAACCACAAAAATCAAACCATTTCTCGCTTCACGTCTAATGACAAAACCAAAGTAGCTATAGTAGAAGTTAAGGATTTACAGCAAACCCTAGCCATAGAAACCGGTTATCAAGATGTAAATGCCTAGCTGGAATGGATTAAATATTCCATTCACACCCTAAATAAAACCGATTGTTACGCTTGTGCAACAGGCAAGCCAGAAACCCAAATTGTTCCTCTCCCACTCAGATGGGCCAACCCATCAGGCAAAGACTATATGGTAGCTCTCTTCCAGCACCTTACAGCCTGGGGAAACAAGTCATGTGCCACTCTTTCACTACCTTTCCCAAAGGTCAGGAGCCCTATGGGACAGCCCCCAAGGGACATTTGACTTCCCGCTCTCGATGCCAATTTTACCTTGTGTCTCTTACAACAAGGGGAAAATTTGACATTCCTTGGAAACCTGATGGGATGCAGTGGGCCTAAACTTTTTCAAGAGCTAACCAATCAGTCAGCCCCAGTCCATCCCCAAGTGGATGTATAGTGGTATTGAGGGGGACCAATATTTGGTACACTGCCAAGCAACTGGAGTGGCACTTGTGCTCTGATCCAATTGGCCATCCCTTTCACCTTGGCATTTCATCAGGAAGCAGGTAACCAGAAGAAAAAAAGAAGCCCCAATAAATGGGTCCTTTGACTCCCAAGTTTACATAGACAGCATCGGGGTCCTGCAGAGGGTACCAAATGAATTCAAAGCTCAAAACCAAATACCTACCGGGTTCGAGTCTATATTATTCTGGTAGTCCACTATAAACAAAAATGTAGACTGGATAAATTACATATACTACAATCAGCAGCAATTCATCAATTATACCAGAGATGCCATAAAAGGAATCGCTGAAATTAGATCCCACCAGCCAGATGGCCCGGGAAAATAGAATAACCCTTGACATGGTGTTGGCCAAAAAAGGTGGAGTCTATGTCATGATCAGGGTCCAGTGTTTTATTTTATTCCTAATAATACAGCCCCCGACGGGACAATCATAAAAGCCTTACAAGGCCTTACCATCCTAGCAAATGAATTAGCCGAAAACTCTGGAATAGACGACCCCTTTACAGGACTAATGGAAAGGTGGTCTGGAAAATGGAAAGGACTCATGACCTCAATCTTTACCTTCCTTGCAATTGTTAGAGGTGTACTCATCCTTGTGGGTTGCTGTATCATACCCTGTATTTGTGGGTTAACCCAAAAGCTCACAAAAGCAGCTCTCACAAAAACCTCCCCAACCTCTCCCACTCTGCACTCAGATAAGCTCTTGCACCTAGATAATCAAGAAGAACAACATAGCCAGATCCTGTTAAAGAAACTTGAAGATGAAGAGCTATAAGACAGAAGAGGGGAGATTGTTGGTACAACTGAGTTCCTCTTCAAAGACTCAACTTCCTGGTCATAAGTTGTAAACAATCCTACCCCCTCTTCTGTTAAGCCTAACTATTTCTTCTTTACCCACCCTGCCCCTTCACAAATCACACATTTACCTTATTTGGAAAAGTTTAAGCCTTAGCCAGTCAGGATCAGCTTAGATTGTGCAGTCCAACTCCAGTCAATAGGGGAAAGACACAGAAACAGGAACTGTGTTAGGGTTAAAAGCCCCTTCCTTCCTTCCTTTGTTTGGTGTGCTCTTGCATTTGTAACAGGAGTGAACAGCACACTTCTGCAGAAGTAAAAGTGCCTTGCTGAGAAAATTTCTGTCTAAGTGCAGGTTTCTTTTGGCTACACCAAGCACTTGTTTCCAACACAGATACTGGGGTTTCACACCCTTAAATAATCTTAAGACTTGAAAAAAAACAACATGACTCCTAGTTAGGAAAAAGTCAAGGGTTCCTGCTCTACAAGAATACTTCCAATTTTCTGCTGGAAATTATTGCTCTACATAATAACTTATCTAAAAATACAAAATAAAACAATGTAATTAAATTTACATTTCTGATTCCCCACCCCCAAATCAGCTTTACTTGTTTAGCTCTTGCATGAGCTAAAATATTGCTCAAAGTCATATTTTTTCTGAAATTACCTTTCTATACTCAACTAACTCTAAAACGAAGGAGCCAGCACTGGTAGGGAAATTAACATTGTGACCACTGTGACATAAAATAACAGTGATTTTTAAATACCCTTTTCCTCTGAATTTAAGTCAAATCTTTTTGAAAAAGATCATACTCCTGATTTAATAAGATACAATTTACAAATGAAGCAAATAACATATATGCATCAGCATTATCTTCTATAGATCTCATTGATTTCTCAAGTTCAATCTCTAAGAGAAATAAAAACATTTTCTTACCTTTTTCCCCTTACACACGTGATAAGGAACAGACTTCTCGGTGCTTACTCATGCTTGCTGCACCACCAGCCAGTCCTGCTGATTCAGTATGCTCTGTTTGATCCTAAAAGAAAAAAATATTGCTCATTACGCTTGCTGAAACAATAAACCCTAATTTTCTTCATATAAATCTATCATAGCCAGACAAACAAAAGCAATGGGGCTTGAACAGTAAATACAATTACACCTTTGGATTCAAAGACCTGGCTTGCAGGCAAGGCAGCAACAGAGACATTTTATTGTCTGAAAAGGCCAAAAGTTAAATGTTTCAACAAAGAAGAGTTTTTGCACGTTTATTTTCAATGGATAATGCAAAGTGAAACATCAACAGCAGGCACTTTCTACCCAATGACTTCAATTGTGTTAATTCATAAGTATATAATTTGCCTTATAATGGGCCCTCCAAGAATCCAAAGCTAAGAAAACTGCTGCTTCACAAGAATGTCCTTCTAGCGCGATTTTTTTTTCAATACATACAGAATTCTTAAGTTGAGTTTCACAAGTTTCTTGTTGTGATTTTTACTGCCAAACTATTTTTTTCTCCAAATGGAGTCTCTTCATTCCAGTCCTCCTCCAACTGCTTAGAAGCAATGGATCTATTAACCCAATATTAACCTTCCCTATCAGGGGTGTATGCAAAAGACAAAGGCTCTTCAAATATTACTACCTTCTTGTGAAAATATGACAATATCCATTAAGTTATGGTAGCCCAACTATAACTGCTTAGAGACAATGTAAAATTCTTTAAGGGCCTAATTTAGCCTTGAACAAGATTAGTAGTTGAAGCTAATCAGAATAAAACTAAGACTATGAATATTATATTATCAGTATAAAATATCTAACACATAATCATAGTATTTTCAGAACAGGTAAGTATATTGGAGATAATTTAATGAACACAGATAAACTGTGTTAAAGATAAACTGAGGCAGCAAGAAAAATTTCCTGACATTACAAATATTCTATTATCAGATGTGAAAATGATGTGCTTAATAAAAAATAAGAGAATAAGAAAAAGACCTAAAATTCAAGTTTCCAAGACCCAATAAAGAATAAAGAATGAAAATCACTGGTAAAAGATTTCCCTGTCTTGAGAACTAGAAAAATATGCACGCTATGATATACTCTAAATGAGAAGAGCTACTGACACTAAAAAACAGATTTATATCTATTAAATAAAGGACTAAGTCATATCAGAAGTATGAAAGTATAAAAATACAAACCAAGGTCAAAATGAGAAAGAAAGTAAAGTAACCACCCCTCTAATACCTAGCTAATTAAAGATTTTCTTAAACAAAATTAACTCTATAGATTCAAGGTCAAATCATATATACAGTTTTTCAATATGTGAGGCAAGTCCAATAATACAACAGATAATTTTATATATCAACTTGACTGAGACATGGGGTACTCAAATTAAATACTACTTCTGGGTATGTCTGTGAGGGTGTTTCTGGATGAGATTAGCATTTGAATCAGTGTACTGAATAAAACAGATTGCCCTCCCCAATGTGACCAGACATGATCCAATCCATTGAGGACGTGAATAAAACAAGGCTTGAGGAAGAGGGAATTTTCTCTGATTGGTTGAATTGGGACATCAATCTTCTGCCCTCAGAATGGGACTTACACTATTGGCCCTCTAGTCTCAGAATGACACCACCAGCTTTCCTAGGTCTCCAGCTTGCAGAGAGCAGATTGTGAAACTTCTCAGCCTCCATAAATGCATGAGCCAATTCCTTTTAATAAATTTAAACACACACACATATGCACACACAGCCCTCTATATACTGTTGGTTCTGTTTCTTTGCAGAACCCTGACTAATACAAATAATATTATAGGTTTTTCTACTGGAATTATATTCCAGTCTCAGCTGGCAAAGCCTCCACTGTAGCTAAATCCAACCATCCACCTACTACATACATTCCCCTAAGTAGCTGAAATCTACTAGATTTCAGGAAAACCACACAAGATTTAAGGAAAATCACACAAGACCACTAGTGGCTGATCTCAACTATTTTATTTTATTTTATCTTATTTTATTTATTTTTGAGATGGAGTCTCACTCAGTCGCCCAGGCTGGAGTGCAGTGGTGCAATCTTGGCTCACTGCAACCTCTACCTCCCAGGTTCAAGAGGTTCTTGTGCCTCAGCCTCCTGAGTAGCTGGGATTACAGGCATTTGCCACCATGCCCAGCTAATTTTTGTACTTTTAGTAGAGATGGGGTTTCACTGTGTTACCCAGGCTGGTCTCAAACTCCTGATCTCAGAAGATCCGCCCGCCTTGGCCTCCCAAAGTGCTGGGATTACAGGCGTGAGGCACTGCGCCTGGCCACATTTATAACTTTACATTACATTTTCCTTAACCTACTTTCAACCTGCACCTCATCCCCTCCTGATATGCTTGGTATCCTTCAATTCAAAGTATCCTCTATTCAATTCTTCCAGAAAATAAACTTCTAGACCCCTGCAGGATGAAGGGGAAAGTTATTTGGCTACATAGGTAGGATTCAGCAGAACATATGCAAAACTAATCATTCCTTGTATCATATTCCAGTCAATCTATTTTCAGTACCACACCTCACCTAAGCCCTTAGAGATCCTTGGAGTCTCTATATCACAAATCTCTCTAAGGTGTTGTGGGGCTTCTCAACATATCTCCCTCTGCAGGCAAGTAGCTTATTGCATCTTCAGTTTGAAGACCTTCACTCTTTCCATTTACTGAAATCTTTCATCCACTGTTATCTCCTCTTCTGTTCTTACTTCTTACCATTTTATGAGGGTTTCAAGACAGAAAGAAAATAAATGGTGTGTGTGAGGAAGGGTCAATCCATCCTTTTTTTTTTTTGAGACAGAGTCTTGTTCTGTCGCCAGGCTGAAATGCAGTGGCACAATCTCCGCTCACTGCAACCTCTGTCTCCTGGGTTCAAGCAATTCTCCTGCCTCACCCTTCCGAGTAGCTGGGACTACAGATGCATGCCACCACGTCTGGCTAATTTTTTCATATTTTAGTAGAGACAGGGTTTCACCAAGTTGCCCAGGCTGGTCTCGAACTCCTGAGCTCAGGCAATCTGCCCGCCACAGCCTCCCAAAGTGCTAGGATTTCAGATGTGAGCCACCACGCCCGGCCTCATCCTGTTTAATTATAAGTCTCCATTCTTACCTTTGAGAAGTGACACATAATAAAATAAAATTACTGCATTCATTCTTAAAAGTAGACTTAAAGTTGCTAATGCCCTAATAAATAAAGAAATAGTTCAGAAAAATGAAGGGAAAGGGAGACACAGAGAGAAACATAGGCAAGAGGTAGTGAAAAGAAGTATTCCATCACCTCCCATGGAGAATATGCTTCTTAGGTAAAGAGACAAATACTCCAGTACTTTTTACCCAGAATGAGCAATTTACAGTAATGACTTCTTCATTGTCTTTTGACATTATAGAATCATTTTTCGGAAGTAACAAAAGTTTAGTAAATGGATAGATGGACAAGTATACAACATAAAACAGTACAAATGTCATAAATACGGTTCAAGATACACGAGAGGAAAACAAAGAATTTCACAGAACTCCTCTAATATTCCACTCAAATGTCACCTCCCAATGTGAAATTAATAATTACAATAATTAATCACATAGTTCTCCATGCTCCTATAATGCTTATATTTCATATTCCCTCTTTACAAAATGACTACACTAAACCATACGTCCATCCAAGACAGGAAACCCTTTTTATTAATCCTTTTATTCCAAGGCCCCAGCACAATTCTTTTCACACAGTAGTATTCAAAATATGTGGAATGATTTAATTATTTATTAAGTATAGCATAAAACACACTACCATGGCAAGGATTCCAAAGAAGTTCCTAATTTCATCACCCTCATCCCATTTCTACAACTGCCTTAGCTTAGGCCCTCATCAGTTCTAGCCTAGAGTGGTTCATATAGTTACCAAACTAGTGTTACTGCCTTCATTTCTCTATAAAATATATCCTTCATAATCTTACTGAAATAGCTTTCTAAAAAGAAAATCATAAATCATAAATCTGGCCAGGTGCGGTGACTCACACCTGTAATCCCAGCACTTTGGGAGGCCAAGGTGGGTGGCTCACTTGAGGCTAGGAGAGTTCAAAACCATCCTGGCCAACATGGCGAGGCCCCATCTCTACTAAAAATACAAAAAGTAGCCAGGCATAGTGGCGCATGCCTGTAGTCCCAGCTATTTGGGAGACTGAGGCAGGAGGACAGTTTGAGCCTGGGAGGTGGAGGCTGCAGTTAGCTGTGATCATGACACTGTACTTCAGCCTGGGCAACAGAGTCAGACCTTGTCTCAAAAAATAAATAAATAAAAATAAATATTTTACTTTGAAATATAAAAACTGAAAAGCAAAGGGAATGGAAAAGATAAGGAATCTCCCTGGGATATATAACAGAAGACTAAAATTTTTATTGTAATACGAAGGAACGTTAAAGAACCATCATTTAAAATTAAGAAACAAAGATTTTATTTTTTATATAAACTTATAAGGAAAGGTGACAGGTATAAAGATGATGTTTAAAATATAAAATGCAAGAAATTCATTCTGATATGAACATGTTTATAACAGAAGATTTGTGAGGGTGAAAATTTCCAAAATCCTGGCCACAGATTTTTAAAAAGAAAAGAAAAGGAGGATATATTAGAAAATATTCTTAGTTAAAGATGTTTCCTGTCTTGGCTGTGATTAATACTATTCTCTACAGACAAATTCAGTATCTGACCAGTAATCAAACTTTTAAATTTTATTTTATTTCTTAGAGATGGGGTCTCGTAGTGTTGACAAGGCTAGATTCAAACTCCTGGGCTCAAGTGATCCTCTGGCCTCAGCCTCCTGAGGCTGGGAGTAGCTAGGACTGCAGGTACACACCACTGCACCCAGCTCAGTAAAGAAACTTCTTAACATTTCTGCCAGAAAGTCTGACGCAGTGTTCAAACTCAACAGGTACAAAATCACATTCAATCTTCCAAGTTCTCTCTTTCGGTTCCCAACCTTAGTCTGAGCAGGGTTCTCAGGTAGGGATGGCAGATTGTATTTTTTTTAAATGGCTGCTACCGTATCTCCCATCCCACATGATTTTTTAATGTAGTTGTGACACAGCACCTGTGACTCAGGTATCACAGTCACATTAAGAAGATAGTGTGGAATGGGAGATTTCAACTGAGTGGTGAAATCTATGTCTCCTTCCTCTAAACCTGGGCAGACATTCACAACTACCTCACCTAATGGAGTATAACAAAAGGGAAACTATGTAACTTCCAAGGCCAGGTCACAAAAGGCAATACAGTTTCTGATTGCTCCTTTTGGGACACTCACTCTTGGAACCCAGTAACCATGCCAGAGAAACCACATGGAAAGCCCACATTTTGGTGATCTGTCCCATGAATCTCTACACATGTGAATGAGCAAGCCTCAAGACGACTCTAACCCCAGCCACTGACTACAACTGCATGAAAACCGTAAGACAGAACCACCTGGCCAGGTGCGGTGGCTCACATCTGTAATCCCAGCACTTTGGGAGGCTGAGGTGGGCAGATCACCCGAGATCAGAAGTTCGAGAAGAGCCTGGCCAACATGGTGAAACCCCGTATCTGCTAAAAATACAAAACTTAGCCAGGTGTGGTGGCAGGCACCTGTAGTCCCAGCTACTGGGTAGGCTGAGGCATGAGAATCCCTTGAATTCAGGAAGTAGATGTTGCAGTGAGCCAAGCTCGCACCACTGCACTCCAGCCTGAGCAACACAGTGAGACTCTGTCTCAAAAAAACACACACAGAGAGAGAACTGCCTAACCAAGCGCAGTCAATCCCCAGAACCATGAGAGATAATTAAATTGTTATCTTAAGCCACGGCATTTTGGTGTAATTCAAATGGAACAGCAGGTTAGTAATCTGATAGTCTTCAAACCAATCTCATATAAACATTTTAAAGAAAAAGGTAAAAACCTTAATAGGGACAGGAAAAAAAAGAAGAACCACTGATGGTAGCCATTCAATAAAACAAGCTTTGGGTCTCTTAGAGTACAGTTTAGGAAACAACTAATGTTATTCAAGCAAAAAGCCAGGTGAGAAAGGAGTCTTACTCCAACTACAGTAGCTTATCCAAGTTTTCCTCCAACCCACATACACTACTAATAAGTAAAGAGTTTCAGTAAATGCATTTTTTTCATCTCATTAATGTTCCAGTGTCATTTTAGTACTTATATATTGGCACCCCAGGAACTTACCTAGCAGCCAGCTCCTTAATGAGTATGTACATTATAATCCACTTGTCTCATGAACTCAGAAATTTTAGTATATTCTAGATACTATCCTCTCCTTCTCCCAACTTTACGTTCAATTGAACATCAAGTCTTGTCAATCTTACCTCTTAAATCTTTCAAATCCATCCACTTCTCTCCATTCCCACTGCCATATCCCATAACGCCTCCATCTTTCTGTAGCCTAGATTTTTGCAAGAATCCTACTCTGCCCCGTTTTGTACCCATCTAGCCTACTCTCCACACAAATACAAAATCTAAATCTGATTGTATCATTTCCATACTTAACACCATTCATTGTCATCCTATTGCCCCTAGGATAAAGTCCATACTTTCATAACATAGCTGACAGTGTTCTGCTCTGTTTGATTTGGCTTCTGGTTACTTCTCTAGTATGACATCTTGTTCTCTATTCTCAAATTCTTACTCTATGCAGTAGTCATCTTGATCAACACAAACCCTCAATTCTCAATCTTGCCTATCTCTATTTTCCAAAACATACCTTCACACCAATACATGCTACAACATGAATGGACCTTGAAAACATTATGCTAAGTGAAGGAAGCCAGTCACAAACAACCACATATTGTGTGGCTCTATTAATATGAAATGTCCAGAATAGGCACATTCACAGAGACAGAAAGTATATTAGTGTTGCCAGAGGCTGGGGATAGGACGAAATGGCGTGTGACTACTAATGGGTAGGGAGTTTCTGGGGTGATGAAAATGTTCTGGAATTATAAATGGTGATGGTTACACAACTCTGTGAATACACTGAATTTCACGAATGTATGTTTAAAAGTGAATTTTACAATATATGAATTATATCTTAAAAAACAGTTTTTTAAAAAAGAAGTCTTCATCCATATTATTATTATTTAAGCCTTGAACACTCTCCAAACTTTGCGCCTGCCACTGTCAGTTGACTCTTACTTGTCCTCCTCATTCTATCCAAGACATCACTTCTTTCATTAAGTCCTTCTGATCTAGGTCTGAGATAGATGCCCGTTCAATCTTGTGTACCTTTTACCCCTATCAGAGCACTTATCAACTGATCCATGATTTTTTAAAACTGTCTGTCTCTCCCTTCCAGGCTATTAAGGTTTCTCAGGATAGAGATTGCTTCTTTTGTCATTGTATCCCTGGTGTATGATACCATGTATAATACAGAGTATATGCTCATACTTGTGAATCAAATTAAAATAATTAAGGATTTACTTTCAAAGAACTTCCACCTAGGAAATGGTCCCATACAAAGGATCCCAAGAGTTGTACTGGGACCACTAAAACTTCAATGTACTTACTACTTCAAAGTTTATTAATGCCAACACATACTAAAGAACAATTCAAGGCTGGGCACGGAAGCTCACGCCTGTAATCCCAACAATTTGGGAGGCCAAGACAGGCGGATCGCCTGAAGTCGGGAGTTCAAGACCAGCCTGACCGACATGGAGAAACCCTGTCTCTACTAAAAAATACAAAACTAGCCAGGTGTGGTGGTGCATGCCTGTAATCCCAGCTACTAAGGAGGCTAAGAAAGGAGAATCACCTGAACTCGGGAGGCAGAGGTTGCGGTGGGCCGAGATTGCGCCGGGCCGAGATCGCACCATTGCACTCCAGCCTGGGCAACAAGAGCAAAACTCGTCCCAAAAACAAAATAAAAAGAACAATTCAGACTTAAACCATGTTTTCTCAAGGATTTGTGCTGTCTATTCACAATCACAACTTAACAGAAAGTTCCTATTAGTTCGATGATTTACCTTTAAAGAAAGAAAAACTGTGATTCAAGAGTGTGACTACAGCAATGGAATATCTGGCAAAACTGAGTCTGGAATTTTAAATCAACCATTAGCAATATGTAACAAAGCTGGCTTGATATTTAATCAAAATGAACATCTTTTATGAAGAGTCAGTGGAGTTTGGTGGAAGGAACACTGGTACAAAAATCTGGCTGATCCAGGCTTGAATTCATGTTCTATTATTTATTGTATTATTATTATTTTTTATAGAGACAGGTTTTTGCTGTGTTGCCCAGGCTTGTCTGGAACTCCTGGGATCAAGCAATCCTCCTGCCTCAGTCTCCCAAAGTGCTGGGATTACAGGCATGAGCCACCACACCCAGTCCATGCTGTATTATTTAATAGCTGTTGCTACTTTGAGCAAGATAACCTCCCTGAATCTCAGTTTCTTTACACTTTGTATGAAAACTATACTTTGCAGGATATTTTTAATGGTGACGAAGGTGTTTATATAAAGTGCCTTGCATAAACCTGATATGTAACTGCTCAATAAATGATAGCTATTATTATTCATCATCAAAAAGCATTTTGTGTGAAAGAATTAGAAGAGAAAGGCAAAGATGCAATTTGAACCATGAAACCAACCAGTGGACTGGTTTATACAATTAATAATCCATTAGGGCCACTGGTCTTAAGTGATCAAGTCTGAACAATGAAACAGAAAAATAGGAACAAAAAAGTAACCTGATGTTCAACTTTCTGAAGAGGCTAAGTAAATTTGATCCTAAAAAGACACCTTTGAATACGAACACCCTTACTCACAGCAGCAGAAAAAAGAAATGAAGTAAACTCTGAAAAGAGCTTTATTCCTGTAGATCAAGACCAAAATACATTAAGAGAATAGGATCTGGGAAGCTGACATTGTTGCTTCCCCACATTCACAGAGGGCTTCAATTTCCAGGATATCCATCTGGCATCTTTCACAAACATCAAATTCCCAGTCAACAGCTATAAAGAACAAGGTGATTGTTTTCACCTACTACACACTAAACAAAAAGCAGAGTAGTTTAACAAATATTGGAAAATGTGGTAACAGATGTATCAAATATACATAGGCGTTGAAATCTCTAGAACAGCAACTGATTTGCGATTGGAACTAAAAGAAGGAGCATGTTTAATTCTCATGTCTGGAGTAATCAGACTCAAAATGACATAAATTTGCATAAACATGACATAGGGACAGAAACTATTGAGATATACAACATCCCTGTGATGGTTAATTTTACATGTCAACTTGACTGGGCCAAGGAATGCCTAGACATTTGATTAAATATTATTTCTGGGTGTGTCTGGGAGAATGTTTCCGGAAGAGATTAGCATTTCAATGGAACTGAGTACACCAGATTGCCCTCCCCATGATATAAATACATACCTACATATATATAATTCTCTCTGTGTGTGTACACACATAATGAGACTTATTAAATGAAACTGACTCACAAACTTATGGAGGCTGAGACATCTCATGATTTGCTGTCTGCAAGCTAGAAACCTCTATCTCTGGGCTGCGCACGGTGGCTCACGTCTGTAATCCCAGCATTTTGGGAGGTCGAGGTGGGCAGATCACCTGAGGTCAGAAGTTCGAGAAGAGCCTGGCCAACATGGCGAACCCCCATCTCTGCTAAAAATACAAAAATTAGCCAGGTATGGTGGCAGGCACCTCTAGTCCTAGCTATTCAGGAGGCTGAGGCATGAAAATGCTTGAACCTGGAAGGTGGAGGTTGCAGTGAGCCGAGATCATGCCACTGCACTCCAGCCTGGGTGACAGAGCAAGACTGTCTCAAAAAACAAAAACAAACAAAAAAAAACCTCTATCTCCTTCTGGTTCTGTTTCTCTGGAGAACCTAAAGTAGTATATAGATTGTCTGTCCATGATTGAAATATTAATTAATATCATATTAGTCCAAGTCTATATCTCCAATTTTGAGATGGTAGACATCTCTTGGATTTTCTTTGCCAACAGAATTATAGAACTGTCTACCGCCACCCCATATACACATATACACTTTTCATCACAAGATAAAATACCAAGTTCAGGGAAAACCTATCTACCTAACCAGTTTATTAGCCTGGTGTGAGCTCCTGACCTAAGCTGAATGAATTACAGACCCTTCTATGCTATGCCCGAGAGATACCGCTACAATAGCTGCCTTTGGATTCTGTGAGATATTGTCATATCCTTATAACTCTTATTTTTTTTCTAACTTAGCTCCAGTGGATTGCCTTAACCTGCAACAAGAATCTTAAAAAATATATCCCAATAGCATGATATAAATTGAGGCAAATGGCATCAAAATCAGTTTCAACTTTAATAGGACACCTATACTTTCAAAGATTAGACACTAAACTGAGATATTCTACGATCTACAAGTAGATAACAAGAGATAAATTCACGGAAAGAGGGATGGGTCTTATATTTCGGATCATTCTAGGTGGCCAACTAACAGGGAGATATAATTTGTATACCACAAATTGTGTGAACCAAGAGTAATAACAAGAGTATACATAGACTTCCAGTTTCTAGTGCAGCATTTAAGAAGCTTGGAAGTCACTATTCTGCCCGAACACAAAGTGAAAAGACTGAAACATCAACAACTCTTCTTAGATCCATAAAAGAAGTGAGGTGGCCAGGCATGGTGGTTCACACCTGTAACCCAGTGCTTTGGGAGGCCAAGGTAGGAAGATAGCTTGAGGCCAGGAGTTTGAGACTAGTCTGGGCAACATAGCGAGACCCAGTCTCTATTAAAAATAAATAAATAAATTTTAATTAGCCAGGCATGGTGGTGCGCACTTGTAGACCTACTCAGGAGACTGAGACAGAAGGATTGCTTGAGCCCATGAGTTCAAGGTTATAGTGAGTTACCACTGCACTCCAGACTTGGCAACAGAGTGAGACCCCATCTCTTAAAAAAAAAAAAAAAAAAGCTGGATGTGGTGACTTTGCCCTGTAGTCCCAACACCTTGGGAAGCCTAGGTGGTCAGAGAGCTTAAGCTCAGAAGTTCAAGACCAGCCTGGGCCACTTTGCGAAACCCTATCGCTACAAAAAATAAAAAAATGAGCCAGGTGTAGTAATGCATGGCTGTAGTCCCAGCTACCTGGGGAACTGAGGTGGGAAGATTGCTTGAGCCCAGGAGGGCCAGGCTGCAGTGAGCCCAGATCATGCCACCACATTCCAGCCCAGGCAATAGAATAAGGTCCTGTCTTCAAAAAACAAAAAACAAAAAACAAAACAAAACAAAACAAAAAAATTCACAGCACAAACCACTGACACAAATTGGAAGGGACAGACAGGTGAATACAAAAAAAGTCACAAATTACCTGAGCAGAAACCCACAAGCAGGAACCTCTGTGGGAACCAGAGGTCAGGCAGAAAAGCTTGAATTATAATTGACAAACTGCTACAGACTTAGTGTGGACAACTCTGAGAGTTAAAAACTTCAAGCAGACTCCCACACTTTTGTGGGGAGTTTGACCTAGATCTCACAGCATCAAGGGGGAAATCCCCTCATTTTTCTACAAGGGAAAGGGGAAAGGGAACCATTTTGAAATAAGCCAGAGCATTCTACTCTTTTTTCTTTTTTTTTTTTT
>NW_012101365.1:1633202-1635319 GCF_000951045.1 Mandrillus leucophaeus | reverse complement strand
AAGGCTTCATCTCAAAAAAAAAAAAAAAAAAAAAAAGATGGGGCCGGGCGCGGTGGCTCACGCCTGTAATCCCAGCACTTTGGGAGGCCAAGGCGGGCAGATCACGAGGTCAGGAAATCAAGACCATACTGGTTAATACAGTGAAACCCTGTCTCTACTAAAAAATACAAAAAAAAATTAGCCAGGCGTGGTGGCAGGTGCCTATAGTCCCAGCTACTTGGGAGGCTGAGGCAGGAAAATGGCGTGAACCTGGGAGGTGGAGCTTGTAGTGAGCCGAGACTGCACCACTGCACTCCAGCCTGGGCTTCTTTTGAGACTGTGTCTCAAAAAAAAAAAGATGGGTCTGCAACCCCACCACTTTGGGAGGCCAAGGCAGGTGGATCATTTGAGGTCAGGAGTTCAAGACCAGCCTAGCCAAAATGGCAAAACCCCGTCTCTACTAAAAATACGAAAATTAGCTGGATGGTAGTGGGACAAGCCTGTAATCCCAGCTACTTGGGAGGCTAATGCAGGAGAATTGCTTGAGCCTGGGAGGTGGAGGTTGAGGTTAGCCGAGATCGGGCCACTGCACTCCAGTCTGGGCGAGAGAGTGAGGTGCTGTCTCAAAAAAACAAAGCAAAACAAAAAAACACTATACCTACAGAGGAGTAAAGAAAATAATTACAACCAATTTATCCTAAGAAACCTAAACAAGAAGAAAGAGGAGTGAAGAAACCATATAAGCAAGAAGAAGAGAAAAAAAACGACCAACCTAAAAATCTGTAAAATTGTCCTTCAAACATCAAGATTATATCAATAATCACTTTGGGCTGGGCGTGGTGGCTCACGCCTGTAACATCAGCACTTTGGGAGGCCAAGGTGTGCAGATCACCTAAGGTCAGGAGTTCGAGAGCAGCCTGGCCCACGTGGCAAAACTCTGTCTCAACTAAAAATACAAAAATTAGCCAGGCATGGTGGCGCGTGCCTGTAATTCCAGCTACTCAGGAGGCTGAGGCATGAGAATTGCTTGAACAAGGGAGGCAGAAGTTGCAGTGAGCCAAGATCGCGCCACTGCTCTCCAGCCTGGGTGACAGAGTAAGACTTCATCTCAAAAAAATAATACATAAAATAAAAAATTTTTTAAAAATTGCTTTGAAGGTCAATGGCCTAAATGCACCAATCAAGACAGAGACTGTCGCAATGCATCAAGAAATAAGACCCGGGCCAGGCACAGTGGCTCATGCCTCTAATTCCAGCATTTTGGGAGACTGAGGCAGGTGGATCACTTGAGGCCAGGAGTTCAAGACCAGCCTGGCCAACACAGTGAAACCCCGTCTCTACTAAAAATATAAAAAAATTAGCCAGGCATGGTGGCCACACCTGCTATCCCAGCTACTCAGGAGGCTGAGGCATGAGAATCATTTGAACCCAGGAGGTAGAGGTTGCGGTGAGCCAAGATCACACCACTGCACTCCAACTTGGGCAACAGAGTGAAACTCTGTCTCAAAAATAAGTAAATAAAAAATAAGACCCAACTATATGCTATCTACAAGAAACCTGCTTCAAGTGTAGACACATATAGATTAAAAGTAAATGGATGGAGAAGCATATACCATGCTAACACCAATCAAAAGAAAACAAGAGTAGCTGTATCAATTTTAGACAGAGCAGAGTTCAGATTAAGGAATGTTATCAGAGATGAAGAGGGGCATTACATAATGATAAAGGGGTCAATTAATTCTCAAGAAGACATAACAGGCAGGGCACAGTGGCTCATGCTTGTAATCCCAGCACTTTGGGAGACCAAGGCAAGCAGATCACCTAAGGTCAAAAGTTCAAGACCAGCCTGGTCAACATGGCGAAACCCCGTCTCTACTAAAAATACAAAACAAAACAAAAAAATTAGCCAGGAGTGATGGCGGACACCTGCAGTCCCAGCTCCTTGGGAGGCTGAGGCAGGAAAATGGCTTGAACCCAGGAGGCAGAGGTTGCAATGAGCCGAGATCGCACTCCAGTCTGGGTGGCAGAGCAAGGCTTCATCTCAAAAAAAAAAAAAAAAAGACATAATCCAAGCCAGGCGCAGTGGCTCATGCCTATAATCCAAGCACTTTGGGAGGCCAAGGCAGGCGGATCACCTG
>NW_012101365.1:1629974-1631412 GCF_000951045.1 Mandrillus leucophaeus | reverse complement strand
CAGACTTAGTGTGGACAACTCTGAGAGTTAAAAACTTCAAGCAGACTCCCACACTTTTGTGGGGAGTTTGACCTAGATCTCACAGCATCAAGGGGGAAATCCCCTCATTTTTCTACAAGGGAAAGGGGAAAGGGAACCATTTTGAAATAAGCCAGAGCATTCTACTCTTTTTTCTTTTTTTTTTTTTCAGACAGGGTCTCATCACTCTGTTACCCAGGCTGGAGTGCAGTGATGAGATCTCGGCTCACTGCAACCTTCGACTCCCGGGTTCAAGTGATCCTCCCGCCTCAGCCTCTTGAATAGCTGGGATTACAGGCGCAGGCCACAACGCCCAGCTAATTTTTGTATTTTTAGTAGAGATGGGGTTTCACCGTTTTGGCCAGGCTGGTCTCAAACTCCTGACCTCAAGTAGTCTGCCCACCTCAGCCTCCCAAAGTGCTGGGATTAGCAGGCATGTGCCACCCCAGCCTAAGAGCATTCTATTCTTAATACGGTCTGCCCTCAGCAGAAACTATTTGACCAAAGCCTTACCTGCTGTGGTTATATCAGAGCCTAACTGACCTGGAGAAAGCTCCAGCCCTTTCTTGCTATCCTGTCCCCTCTAAACAGGGGAGAAAACTGAGAAGCACCTGTGAAGTTCACAGTTCAGGAGCAGAGGCTTGCTAAAAGACTGAGACTTAATTGTAGAACTATAGAATGCTCCCCTTCTCCCAACAGCTTATCACATTACTAAAGGTCTACTTTCAGCAGTTCCTCTTACCCAATATATCATGTCCAGCTATCAAGAAAAGATTACAAGGCATAAGGTTAAAAAAAAAAAAAAAGTTTCAGGAGAAAGAGCAAACATCAGAACTAGACTCAGATATAGCAGAGATGCTGGAATTATCAGACCAAGAATTTAAAACAACTATAATTAATATGCTAAGGGCTATAATGGGTAAAGTAGACAGCATGCAAGAACAGATGGGCAATGAAAGTATAGAAAAATTCTAAGAAAGAACCAAAAAGAAATGCTAGAGATCAAAAACACTATAACAGAAATGAAGAATGCCTTTGATAGGTTTATTCAGGAGACAGGACATGACTGAGGAAAGAATCTCTAATTTGAGGATATCTCAATAGAAACCTCCAAACCTGAAGCAAAGTGAAAAATAATAATAATAATAAAAAATAATAAAACAGAACAGAATACTCAAGAACTGCGGAATAAATACAAACGATGTAACATACGTGTAATAAGAATACCAGAAGGAAAAGAGAAAAAAAAATTTTGTAACAAAAATGACTGAAAATTTCCCCCAAATTAATGCCAAGTACCGATTCCCAGATATAGAAAGCTCAGAGAACACTAAGCATGAAAAATGCCCAAAAAACCCTATACATAGTTATATTCAAACTATAGAAAATCAAAGTTTAAAAAAAAAAAAAAAAAAAAAAA
>NW_012101365.1:1576389-1627805 GCF_000951045.1 Mandrillus leucophaeus | reverse complement strand
TTAGCCGGGCATGGTGGTGGTGCATGCTTGTAATCCCAGCTACTTGGGAGGTGGAGGCAGGAGAATCGCTTGAACCCAGGAGGCAGAGGTTGACGTGAGCCGAGATCGCACCATTGCACTCCAGCCTGGGCAACAAGAATGAAACTCCGTCTCAAAAATAAAACAAAACAAAACAATACAATACAAAACAAAATAAATAAAATAAAATATCCTTAGCATGTTTGAGCCTAACAACAGAGTGTCAAAATATATGAGGCAAAAACTGACGGAACTGCAAGGAGAAATAGATAAACAACAGTCTCCACTGTTGCAGCTCTACCAGACACCCCTGTATCAGAAATGAACACATCTAGCAGGCAGAAAATCAGCTGAACTCAAAACACTATAAATAAAATGGACATTTGTAGACTACTTCATCCAACAACAGTAAAACACGCATACTTCTTAAGCTCACATGGGACATTCACCAAAACAGATCACATTCTGGGCCATAAAATACATCTTAACAAATTTGAAACAATTTAAAAGAAAGAACAGAAATCATACAATGTCTGCTCTCAGAACACAAAGGAATCAAACTAGATATCCATAACAGAAAGCTTGAAAATCTCAAAATACTTGGAGATTAAAAAACATACTTCTAAATGAACACAAAGGTCAAAAAGAAAACTGAAGAGAACTTTAAAATATTTTGAAATAAAAGTGAAAACACAACAAAATTTGCAAAATACAGCAAAAGCAGCACTTAGAAATTTACAGCATTAAATCCAAGAATTCAAAAAGAAGAAAGATCTAAAATCGATCACCTAAGCATCTACTTTAGGAAACGAGAAAAATAAGAGCACTATAAATCCAAACTAAGTTGAAGAAATAATAAAAATCAGAGGAGAAATCAGTGAAATCAGAAACAGAAAATCAATGGAGAAAAACCAATGAAAAAGCTGGTTATTTGAAAAGGCTGATAAAATCAAAAGCCTATAGCCAGGCTAACTAAGAAAAAGAGAGGACAGATTCCATGGACATTAAAAGGATAAGGAATACTATTTATAACTCTATGGCCACAAATTTGATAACTACATGAAATAGATCAAATCCTTAAAAGACACAACCTGCCAAAACTTACCCGAGAATATAAACAGACAATATGAATAGGACTATATTAAAGAAATGTAATCAATAGTTAATAACCTTCCAAAACAAAAAGCACCAGGCCCAGATGAATTCACTGATGAATTCTGCCAAAAATTTAAAGAAGAAATTATACCAAGACTCTACAATCTCTTTTAGAAGAGAGAAGCAAAGGAAATACTTCCTAACTTATTCTGAGGCCAGCGTTACCCTAATACCAAAACCAGACAAAGGCATTACAAGAAAAGAAATCTAAAGACCAATATTTCTCATGAACATCAATGCAAAGATCCCCAATAAAATATTAGCAACTCAAACATGACAATGGGCCAGGTGTGGTGGCTCACGCCTGTAATCTCAGCATTTTGGGAGGCCAAGGAAGCAGGTGGGTCACCTGAGGTCAAGAGTTTGAGACGAGCCTG
Source organism: Mandrillus leucophaeus (assembly GCF_000951045.1). Lineage (NCBI taxonomy): Eukaryota > Metazoa > Chordata > Mammalia > Primates > Cercopithecidae > Mandrillus > Mandrillus leucophaeus. The sequence goes on along the minus strand of NW_012101365.1, from coordinate 1,626,255 downwards.
ACCAAAACAGTGAAATCCTATCTCTACTGAAAATACAAAAATTAGCCAGGCGTGGTGGCGCACACCTGTAATCCCAGCTACTCAGGACCTGAGCGACAGAGTGAAACTGTGTCTCAAAAAAACCTGACAATGTATAAGAAGAATTATAGACCACAACCAAGAAGGATTTATTCCAGGTACATAGGCTGGTTCGACATTTGAAAATCAGGCCAGGTGCAGTTGCTCATGTCTGTAATGCCAGCACCGTAGAAGGCCAAGGTGGGCAGATCACTTGAGGCCAGGAGCTCAAGACCAGCCTGCCCGACACAGCAAAACCCCGTCTCTACTAAAAACATAAAAAATTAGCCAGGCATGGTGGCACATGCCTATAATCCCAGCTACTCAGGAGGCTGAGGCACAAGAATCACTTGAACCCAAGCCTATAGCCAGGCTAAGAAAACACAACAACCCAAGGGGCAGAGGTTGCAGTGGACCAAGATCGTGCCATTGCAATCCATCCTGGGCACAACTCTGTCTCAAAAAAGAAGAAAAAAAAGAAATTTTTTAAAATCTGAAAATCAGTTAATGTAATCCATCATATCAACAGACTAAGCAAGAAAAATTACATGATCATATCAACAGATGCAGAAAAATCTAACGGCAAATTCTAATTGATTCATAACAAAACTCTCAGTACAGTAGGAATAGAGGGGAATTTCCTCAACTTGGTAAAGAGTACCTATTAAAAAAGCCCTACAGTTGGCCAGGCATGGTGGCTCATGCCTGTAATCTCAGCACTTTGGGAGGACAAGGCAGGTGGATCACCTGAGGTCAGGAGTTCAAGACCAGCCTGACCAACATGGTGAAACCCCATCTCTACTAAAAATACAAACATTAGCCGGGCATGGTGACACATGCCTGTAATCCCAGCTACTTGGGAAGCTGAGGCAAGAGAATCACTTGAACTCAGGAGGCAGAGGGTTCAGTGAGCCAAGATGGAGCCACGGCACTCTAGCCTGAGCAACAAGACGACGATGTCCCCTCTCACCACTGCTTTTCAACATCATACTGAAAGCTCCCAGCAAATTCAATAAAGCAAGAAAAGGAAATAAAAGGTATACAGATTGGGAAGGATGAAACAAAACAATTTTTGTTCATATATGACATGACCATCTATGTAGAAAATCTGAAAAAAATTACCAAAAAACCTCCAGGAATAAGTGATTATAGCAGGGTTACAGGATACATGGTTAATATATAAAAACCAATCACTTTCCTGTATACCACCAATGAACAAGTCAAAGTTAAAATTAAAAACACAATACAATTTTTACATTAGCACCAAAATAAACAAAACGCTTCTGTATAAATCTAACACAATATATTCAAGATTTACATGAAAAAACAACAGAACTCTGATAAACACTATCAAGGAACTAAATAAATGAGAAGATATTCCATGTTCATGAACAGAAAGACTTAATATTGTCAAGATGTCATTTCTTCCCAACTTGATCTACAGATTCAACACAATCCCAATCAAAATCCCAGAAAGTTATTTTATAAATATTGACAAATTGATTCTAAAATGTATATGGAAAGGACAAAGACCCAGAATAACCAACACATTATTGACAGAGAACAAAGTTTGAAGCCTAACACTACCCTACTTCAAGACATACTGTAATCAAGACAGTGTCAAATTGGTGATAGACAAATAAATCTATAAAACAGAACAGAGAGGCCAGAAATAGACACACACAAATATAGTCAGCTGATCTTTGACAAAAAAGCACAAGTAATACAATGGATCAAAGATAGTATTTTTACAAATGGTACTGGAACTAGACATCCACATACAAAAAAGGATAAATCTAGACACAGACCCCCTATACCTTTCACAAGAGCTAACTCAAAACGAATCAGAAAACTAAATGTAAAACACAAAGCTATTAAACTACTAGAAGATAACAGTAGAAAATCTAGATGATCTTTGATTTGGCAATGACTTTTTAGATACAATACCAAAGGAATGATCTATGAAAACAAGAATTGATGAGCTGGACTTCACTAAAATTAAAAATGTCTGCTCTGTGGCCAGGCACAGCGGCTAACATCTGTAATCCTAACACTTTGGGAGGCCAAAGTGGGCGATCACTTGAGCTCAGGAGTTCAACACCAGCATGGGCAACATGACAAAACCCTGTAGTACCAGCTACTCAGGAGACTGAGGTGGAAAAATGGTTTGAGCCTAGAAGGTCGAGGCTGCAGTGAGCTGTGATTGCACCACTGCACTCCAGCCTGGGTGACAGAGTGAGAGGCTGTCTAAAAAAAAACAAAAAATAAAAATTCTGCTCTGCAAATGACACTGTTAAGAGGATGAAAAGACAAGCCACAGACTGGGAGAACATACTTGAAAAAGATATATCTGATAAAGGTCTATTATCCAAAATACACAAAGAACTTTTAAAACTCAAAAATAAAAAAACAAACAACCGGATCAAAAAACAGACCAAAGACCTGTACAGACACTTCACCAAAGAAGGTATACAGATGGCAAAAAGGCATTATAAGATACTCCGCATTATATAAGAAAAATACAAATTAAAACTATGAGATTCCACCACAACCTATTAGGATGGCCAAAATCAGGAAGACTGACAACGCCAAATGCTAGAGAGGATGTGGGTGCAACAGGGGCTCTCATTCATTGTTATGAGGATGCAAAATGGTACCGCCACTTTGGAAGACAGTTTGGCTGTTTCTTACAAAACTAAATATACTCTTACAATATAACCAGCAATTGTGCTCTTCAGTATTTACACAAAGTAGCTGAAAACATGTCTACACAAAAACCTGCACATAGACGTTTATAGCAGCTTTATTCATAATTGCCAAACTTAGAAGCAACTAAGATGTCCTTCAGTAGGTGAATGATAAGTAAATAAAAGCTGTGGTACATCCATACAATAGATTCAGCACTAGAAAGAAATGAGCTCTCAAGCCACAAAAAGATATGGAAGAACAAAGGCAAACTTCTAAGTCAAAGAAGCCAATCTCAAAAGGCTACATACTGTATGATTCCAAATATGTGACATTCTGGAAAAGTCGAAACTACAGAAATAATAAAAAGATCCATGATTGTCAAAGACTAAGGGAGAGGAATGAATCAGCAGAGCAAAAAGATTTTTAAGGTGGTGAAAACACTCTGTATTATATTATGATACATGACAACATTAAACATATGTCCAAACCCATAAAATATACAACACCATTGAGTAAACCCCAAAGTAAATGATAATCTTTGGGTGATAATGATGTTTCCATGTAGGTTCTTAAACTGAAACAATTGTGGAGAGTATTGATAATGGCAGAGGCTATACATGTGTGCGGGCAGGAGGTACACAGGAAATTTCTATTTTCCTCTCAATTTTGCTGTGAACTTAAAGTTGCTCTAAAAAACAAAGTCTACTAAAAAAGACAGAGTATACATAAAGCAGCATTATGAGTCACTACTAATCCAGTCAATGCAAGTGATATATTTCACTTATAAAGTACCAATTGGAAATCTAGCCAAATTGGTAGGTCCACAAAATCATATAGCTTTATACTTGCAATAAAATTAGATCCTATGTATGCTCCTATCTTGACAACTCTTTGTGAGCATTTAGGGCATTGTTTCTAACTTTTAACCACATCAAATTTGAAAAGAACATAACCTGAATTGTCTCAGCCAAAGCTTAGGATAACAGTTAGAGGTAACAAATCCATGCTCAAATTACTTGTATTAAAGAACACTACAGGCTGGGCACAGTGGCCCACACCTGTAATCCCAGCACTTTGGGAGGTCGAGGTGGGCGGATCACCTGAGCTCAGGAGTTCAAGACCAGCCTGGGTGAAACCCCATATCCACTAAAAATACAAAAATTTTCTGAGCATGGTGGCGGGCACCTGTAATCCCTGCTACTCTGGAGGCTGAGGCAGAAGAATCGCTTGAAGCCAGGAGGCAGAGGTTGTAGTGAGCCGAGAGAGCATCACTGACCTCCAATCTGGGTGACAGAGTGAGACTCCGTCTAAAAAAAAAAAAAAACACTACAATATTATTTAATGACAACCCAAAGAAAATCTCTGCCTATAGGTGCTCTTCCAGTGTGGCTCCCTTTTCTTCTAAAGTCTTTACCACCCCCATTCAAATGACTCAGATTTCTATAAACATCACCTCGCACTCAAAAGCCAAGGCCACAGCTTCACCTATCTGATATGACATACTTCTCCATCTGGTTGTTTCACTATACCTCAAATTTCAAACAGTGAACCTTCACATTCAACAGGAATATTTTCTCAAGAGAGCTGTCTACTTTCTATACATCCTCCTCTCTACCTTCTACTTATGCTCTCACTCTTCTCTGGCTTCCCCACCATTCTTGTTTGAAGTCACTGATAACTTCCATATTGTTAAAACTAATGGACACTTTTGGTCCATTATTTCTGTAGTTTCGACTTTTCAGACACATATTTGGAAACTAATGGTCCTAATTTCATCTGACATCTTAGCAACATTCAATTATATTAGATCACATCCTCCTCCTTTATGAAACTCTTCTTCCATGACTTGTGTGATACTACAAATTCTTACTTTCTTCTATTTTTTTGACATCTATCTCTCACCTTCATCCCTGACTCCTCCTCTTCTACCCAATCTTAAATGTTGAAATTCCTCAGAGTTCTGTACTCAATCCTCTTCTTTTCTCAATTTATACTGTTTTCCAAGAGAATTATATCTACTATGATTGCTTCAAACACCATCTGTTAAGAAATTCCAATTTAAAAGAGTGACCTGTTTTCTGGGTTTTAAAGCTATACATCTAAGTGCCTACTCAATGTCTCCATGTCCCACACACATCTCAACACATACATCTATTTTCATACTAATCAATATTTTCTTCTCTATTCTCTGTATCATCTACCCAATTGTTCATGCTATAGTCATTCTCTATCACTCCCTCTCCCCATAGTGCTCACAGTCAACATTCAATCATGTCCTTGTTTAATGAAAACCAATTTACTTTTCTGTCTACAACTACTATCTTGGTCCAAGCCGCTATTATCTCACATCTGGATTACTGAAACATTATCTTCAATAATATTCTTATATCTACTTCTGCCACCTCCTCCTCTAATCCATTCTTCATTCAGCTGTTCAACTGATATTTTGAAAGATCTATTCAAGTGATTCTTTTACTTGAAATTCTTCAATTATTTGATATTAAATACATCTTGATAATATTAATATAATTAAATATAATATAAAGACTCCTTACTAAGACCTTATGAGGTCTTGCATAATTTCAACACTTGCCTACCTCTCCAGTTTATACTTTTGTCACTTTTTTTGCTCACTTCTCTACATCCACACTGACATCTTATTCCTCAAGAGCATCATGTTCTTTCCTACCTCTGATCCTTTATCCATGTGAATAAACTCTGAGATTTTATAAATTTACAAGTTAATAAATACTACTAAAAAATTTATCCTATTAAATGTTATACAATTAATAATCAATCCTTCCAGGCCTTGTTGATGTTTATCATGACCTCCAATTGACCAAGTTTTGTTTTTTTTTTTGAGACGGGGTCTTGCTCTGTTGCCCAGGCTAGAGTGCAATGGTGTGATCTTGGCTCACTGCAACCTCTGCCTCCTGGGTTCAAGCGATTCTCCTGCCTCAGCCTCCCGAGTAGCTGGGACTACAGGCTCCCACCACCAAGCCCGGTTAACTTTTTGTATTTTTAGTAGAGACGGAGTTTCACCATGTTGGCCAGGATGGTCTTGAACTCCTGGCCTCAAGTGATCCACCCACCTTGGCCTCCCAAAGTGCTGGGATTACAGGCGTGAGCCTGGTCAACTTACCAATTTTTACAATGTGTTGATCTTTACACTCTTGACTTCTCTATCATTTCCATCAAGACTCCTTAAAAGAACCACTGTAGACTTTCAACATTTAGCACATTCTAAATATGTGACAGAGCACTCACTGGTTGAGAGCTTTTGTAACATGGCATATGGTAAGATTTACTGGTCAGTAATGTACAAGTCTACCAAGTTAGAGCTCAGTGACAATGTACAGGGGCACCCAGATTGTGGACAAATAATAAGACTATACTGGCTGGGCACGGTGGCTCACGTCTGTACTCTCAGCACTTTGGGAGGCCAAGGTGGGCAGATCACAAGGTCAGGAGTTCCAGACCAACCTGGCCAACATGGTGAAACCCAATCTCTACTAAAAAATACAAAAATTAGCCAGATGTGGTGGCGCGCACCTATACTCCCAGCTACTCAGGAGGCTGAGGCAGAAGAATTGCTTGAATCCAGGAAGAGGAGGTTGCAGTGAGCTGAGATCAGGCCACTGTACTCCTGCCTGGGCGACAGAGTGAGACTCTGTCTTGGGGAAAAAAATAATAATAATAAAATAAAAGACTATACTGAAACAGACTTCATATATCTTTTAATGCTATTCATTTATCAAAAATTTTCATAAACTAGTTCATACATTAATACTCTGGGTACAAAATAAAAATTAAAAACACTCTGTGTCTATTTTGCAGGAAGAAGAGAGGGAATAATAATATTTATTGACCACTTACTATGTACCAGACACTCTTCCAAGTGCTTTTTAGGTATTAAACTTTTACTCTTCTTAACAATCCTCAATAGTGGGTATAGAATTAGGCCCTCCAAGATATATACTACAAGAGGGCAGAGATTTTCTCTTAATGCTCTTTGTTGTATTGCTGGTACCCAGAACAGTGTCTGGGATATATAGTAAGCACTCAAATATTTGCTGAATGGATAATGAAGAAATGGAGGCAAAAAGAATTTAAGTGACTTGCACAAGGTCACACACAGTGACACAGTCACAAGTTGAATCTAGGCAATCTGGTTTCACGTCTCAGATTCTTAACCACTAGGTATGTATATATTTGGAAACAACATTCCTCCTGTACCTCTTTTCACCCTTTAGAAATATTTTCAGTGTAAAAATGCTTCCACGAGCCAGAAGCTATGCTCATTGTTTTGCAAAGAAGAGAAAGAAAAAAAATAGTTTAATAACATATAAATACTATAGTGTATCTGAATTTATTAATACTCCCACTACAGATGGCAGTAAGCACTACAGAGCAGGGAGAGAGGTATAGGATAACAGGTTACTACCATGGATTTTAAAAATATATACAGGTCTATTGTTATATATTATTATAATATATTCATACATATTATTTAGCATAGCATTATCAATCAGCACTACACAGTGCAGTATTAAATAAGTTATGCATGTACATCTAGACTTGCTGTCTTTTTAAATAGCTGAATAGCATTCCATTAAATAGATGTATAATACTATAATTTAGCTCTCATCCCTATCAATAAGCATTTAGATTGCTTCCATGTTTTCATGCATATCAACAATATAATGAATATCCTTGTACCTGTATCTTTACCCTTTAACATGCAATAAATCTCTAAAAGCAAGTTTGAGAGGAAGGTAGTGCACATTTTAAATTTTAATAAATATTGCCAAGTTTTCCACCAAACATGCTGTTTGTTTTTATTTCCTCAAAGGGGTATATACAAGAAATTTTTTCTTCTGATCTAATCATTACTGAATAAAATCAATCTTTTACCAATCTCACAGGTAGTAAATGGAACTTTATTTTCTAATTTGTATTTTTCATTATGAATAAAAGCTAAACATCTATTTATATCTTTCATATGTTTATTGGCCTTTCTGCAAATTGCCTACAAATATTCCTTGTATGTATCATGTTTAGAATCTTAGTTTAATGTTTGAGTGAGGTTTTTTTTTATATGAAGGTCTTCCATTTTATGTAGTCAAATTCATCAATCTTCATTTTTGGCTTATGCATTTCGTATCATGCTTAGAAAAAGCCTTTGTTATGCCAGTATTATGAACACATTAGCCCATGTTTTCTATGCTATTTTCATGTTATTTTTGTTTGCTTCACTCTTTCATCATCTAGAATCTATTTTGGTAGGAAAGGCTCTATAACTTGTTTTTCTCATTCAATAATAAATCCTAGATCTCTTTCCAGATAAACTATTTTGCTTGTTTTTGAGATGGAGTCTGGCTCTGTTGCCCAAGCTGGAGTGCAGTGGCACAATCTCAGCTCACTGCAATCTCTGCCTCCCAGGTTCAAGTGATTCTTATGCCTTGGCCTCCCAAGAAGCTGGGATTACAACTACTTTGTTTTAATTGTACATACAGAATTCTAAAATATAACCATACATAGTTTTCCTGTTATTTATCAGTTATATAGAGCACTAATAAGCATTTACATTTTCCCCTATTTTTCAATGATTACCAAGAATGCTCCCATTAACACCCTTGTATATGCCTCCTTGGACGTGTGTGTGTGTGTGTATGTGTTTGAAGATAAACATTAAGACATTAAGATGCAGAATTACTATTACTGAGTCACTAGTGTGTATCTTTTTTTTTTTTTTTTTTTGAGACAAGAGTTTTGCTCTTGTTGCCTAGGCTTGAGTATAGTGGCACGATCTCGGCTCACTGCAACCTCCTTCTCCCCAGTTCAAGCAATTCTCCTGCTTCAACCTCCTGAGTAGCTGGGATTACCGGTGCCTGCCACCATGCCCAGCTAATTTTTGTATTTTTAGTAGAGGCGGGGTTTCACCATGTTGGCCAGGCTGGTCTCAATCTCCTGAACTCAGGTGATCCACCCGTCTCGGCCTTCCAAAGTGCTGGGACTATACGCATGAGCCACTGCACCCGGCCATGTGTATCCTTTTTTTTTTTTTTTTTTTTTTTTGATACTGACAAATTACCCTCCAAAATGACATGCTAATATGCTTTCATTTTAAAAATTAATTACCTGTATCCATTCATTCAACAGAGATTTAAATGTTTTCTTTCTGTTAGGCACTGTTCTAGAGGTGGGATACACAGCACAATAATAGCCAACCCAGACAAGGGTAGTACTCTGGTGATTAAGAGTGCAGGCTCTAAACTGCACCGGGTAGTCCCAGGTACTCAGGAGGCTGAGGCAGGAGGACTTTCTGAGCCCAGAAGTTCGAGTTCAGCCTAGGCAACAACAAACAAGAGGGCAGGCTCTAGAGACTGACTGCCTGAGTTCAAATGGCGGTTCAACAAGCACGAGATGTCTGATCTCGGACAAGTTACTCTACTCTTGTGCCTCAAGTCCCTTATCAATAAAACAGTAATAATAATAATAATAGTATCTATCTCACAGGATTGCTGTGGATTGTTTTGCCTACAGTTTAGAAAGTGCTCAAAGATTTCTTATACTTAAATTTGCTATTACTATTATTTTTGCCAATGAGAGACACAAATAATATTTCATTATGGAATCATCATTTTCCTGATAAAAAGTAAGACTGAACATATATTTTTACTTTTTTAGCCTTTTGAATTTCCCATTCTATGACCTCCTGTTCAAATTCTTTGTCTATTTTTTCTGTTATGATATTTGCATTTCTCCTTAATGATTTGTCAGAGTCTTTACATATCCTGTGCATTAATCCTGTTAAATATGATGCTAATATTTTCTAGTATGACACCTATGCTCTGACCCATAAGCTATCAGGTTTTGTTTGTGGCCAAATCACAAGGATGGCAGCATTGACTACTGTTTTGCCAAGAGAATTTCAAGTCCTGCTCTCTACTTTAAAAGGTTTGTAATTACTTAGATTAAGGGAAGGAGGTAGCAAATACCCTCCAAGCAACTGAGAGTAAAAGCCAAAGGCTTAGGAGCAATTTCTAACTTATCTACTCTTGTCTCCTAAATACCTGGTACACGATCTTGTACATAAAAGACTCCGGATGAACAAGCATATTTGAATGCAGCAAAATCTCCTTATTAGGTTACACACTTCTTATGGGCAATGATGGTGTCAAACTTACCTTGGTATCACTCCCACAATGCCTAAAAGTGCTTTTACACAGAACAAGCACTCAAATGTTTTTATAGGATAGATTGCATCTCTGAACATACATGAAAGTAGCTAAAGTAATCAATGTAAAACAAAGCAATCCCCTCCTATAAGATTACACCCTGATTTGCAGCGGCATGTAGCTCTGTACAGAGTCTGATGTTTGGGTATCTTCCTCTTAAATTCACTGTGTTTCAGGTGTTTGTTCTAGAAAAAAAAAAAAAAAAAAAAAAAAAAAATGTCCCTGGCAATTACTGTGTCCTAAACCTGTCTAGGTGCTGTTAAGACCATGTCCATTTAATATTTTTTATGTTTTAGTCTCTCTCCAAAGCATTTCTTCTCACTACCATTATTTAACAATAAGTCCATTTCAGCACACTAGACACAGCTTTTGGGTCTCTGGATTCTATTCTTTTCCCACACACTCTGCCTGGTTGAGCTCTCCTTTGCTAAGTGCCGCTAGACTGGTTACTTTCCAGGATATCACTCTTGGTGATCTAGGCTTACAGTTTCATGTGAAATCATGAGACAACGTGGTATAATGGAAAAAAAGTGCAGGATTGTTGGAGCCAGATGATCTGGGTTTGTGTACTGTTTCAGCCATTTACTAACTATACGACCTTAATAACCCTAAGTATCAGTTTCCCTACTTTCAAATGGGGATAATATCAATAGTATCTAACCCATCTGTGTCATAGGACTGCAGTGAGGATTAGAAAATTAGATGACAATGCAGAAATACTTCATAAAGAATTCTACAAATATATGTCACTACTATATGAAATATGGCTCAAAGAAGTATCAGTAAAAGGACTCCACCAGACAAGTCACTCCATGAGGGCTAGTGTCTGACTGGGTCAATGGCTGCATCTTCAAAGCCTGGTATATTTGTTGAAAGAATAACAGAGAATGAAAAGAGAACTTATCAGTGACCTTAGCCGAATTAATACATCTCTGGGCTCTGGGTTTCAATTTCCTCGTTTGTAAAGTAAGACCATCCCCTCCCACCTCAAAAGACTGTTATGAAGAGTAAAAGAAAATAATATTCATTGACTGGACATGGTAGCTCATGCCTGTAATTCCAGCACTTTGGGAGGCCAAAGCGGGTGGACTGCTTGAGTCCAGGAGTTCAGAACCAGCCTGGGCAACATGGCGAAACCATGACTCTACAAAAAATACAAAAATTAGCCAGGCATGGTAGCGTGCATTTATAGTCCCACCCACTGGAGGGGTTAGGGGGCTGAGGCAAGAAGATCACTTGAGCCATGGAGGCTGCAGCTGCAGTGAGCTGGGATCATGCCACTGCACCACAGCTGAAGGAAGGAAGGAAGGAAGGAAGGAAGGAAGGAAGGGAGGGAGGGAGGGAGGGACTATCCATAAACTGTAATAGATATTTACCTATTTGCTTCTTCCTGTCAAGCCAGATATAGTTTAAGACTTGGTTGTATAAAAGGTAGATGCTATTAATAGTTACTGACACAAATTCTTCTAGGGACAGTCAAGAAATAATACACTATCATCTACCCTTTAATCTCAATAAAAATTAATATACTGCCAAAGTGATTATTTAAGTACTTCATCTCAGCCATGTTGAAAGTGCTGCAGTTCACTGTGACTCACATACACACAGACCCTTATAATGAACCACAGCCCCTCTGAAGTCAAGAGCCTTCTCAGAGACAAGTGCTTCTTTATGTAATCCAGAAATGACAATCTACTACTGATGAAACTGAAAATATTTTAAGTATCTAATCCATATCAAAACAAGCTCCACTTATTGGTCACAGCACATGAGACAGAAACATTGTTTTTAGTTATCACCAGTATTAACATACAGAGAATCCAATCCATATTGTGCATAATTTTGATGCACAATAAAATTAAAACCAGAGCACCTAACAGAGTCCCAAAGTACACTAAGCATAAACTGACAGAACTGAAGTGAGAAATACACAATTCAACAATAACAGTTGAAGTTTTGCCACATCTATTGCAAGAATGAAACAATTCTCAGCAATCTGACTGTTGACATTCCAGAAAATGTCAAAACCATTCTGAAGAAACACAAAGGTATTATGAAGGAACGCAGAGGTGCCCTGCAGAGGGACATCAATGTAAAACACAATCTTGTTGGAAAGAAAAAAGAGCAGCTCCAAGTTGACAAGTAGAAAAATGGGAACTGGCTACCATTTGCACTATTTGTAGTCATGTACAGAACATGATCATGGGTGTTATACTGGGCTTCCATTATAAAATGAGGTCTATGCTCACTTCTCATCAACACAGTTATCCAAGAGAATGGGTCTCGAAATCCAAATTTTCTTGGGTGAAAAATACATCTGCAGGGTTCAGAAGAGGCCAGGTGTTGCCTGTTTAGTATCCCAAGCCCAGGATACTAACACAATTCCATAAGGAAAGAACATTTTTCAACAAATGGTGTTGGATGTTCACATGCACAAGAATGAAGTTGGACCTACCTCACACCATATACAAAAATTAACTCAAAATGGATAATAGATCCAAATATAAGAGCTAAAACTCTTCAAAGAAAACATAGGAGCAAACCTTTGTGGCCTTGCACTAAGCAGTATGACACCAAAATCACAAGTTTAAAAAAAAAAAAAAACCTAAGGCCAGGTGCGGTGGCTCACACCTGTAATCCCAGCACTTTGGGAGGCTGAGCGAGACAAATCACTTGAGGTCAGAAGTTTGAGACCAGCCTGGCCAACATGGCAAAACCCCATCTCTACTAAAAATACAAAAAATTAGGCAAGGCTCAGTGGCTTGCACCTGTAATTCCAGCACTTTGGGAGGCCGAGGTGGGTGGATCATTTGAGGTCAGGAGTTAGAGACCAGCCTGGCCAACATGACAAAACCCCATCTCCACTAAAAATACGAACATTAGCCGGGCATGGTGGAGCACGTCTGTACTCCCAGCTACTTGGGAGGCTGAGGCAGGAGAATCACTTCAACCCAGGAGGCAGTTCAAGACCACCCTGGCCAATACAGTGAAACTCCATCTCCACTAAAAATACAAAATTAGCCGGGCATGGTGGTAGGTGCCTGTAATCCCACCTACTCGGGAGGCTGAGGCAGGAGAATCACTTGAATCTGGCAGAGGTTGCAGTGAGCCGAGATCACGCCACTGTACTCCAGCCTGAGTGACAGAGTGAGACTCTGTCTCAAAAACAACAACAACAACAACAACAACAAAAAACACACACAACGAGTTTCTCACTTCACAATAGCTAGGATAGCCAGAACAACAATGCCAGACAAGAGCAGGTATTGGTAAGGATCTGAAGAAACTGAAATCCTCATATATTACTGATAGGAACGTAAAATGATACAACCACTTTATAACAGTCTGGCAGTTCCTCAAAAAGGTAAACATAGAGTTACCATATGGCCCAAATAATTCTACTCCTTGGTAAATATCCAAGAGATTATGCCCACAGAAAAATCTGTACACAAATGTTCACATCAGCATTATTCATAGAATCCCAAAGTAGAAACAGCCCAAATGTCCATTAACTGACAAGTGAATGAACTATAGTATACACAATGCAATATATAATATTATAAAAATAAAAAAAAATGGGCCGGGCACAGTGGCTCATGCCTGTAATCCCAGGACTTTGGGAGGCTGAGGCGGGTGGATCACAAGGTCAGGAGATCAAGAACATCTGGCCAACACGATGAAACCCCGTGTCTACTTAAAATAACAAAAATTAGCTGGGCGTGGTGGTGTGCGCCTATAGTCCCAGCGACTCCGGAGGCTGAGGCAGGAGAATTGCTTGAATCTGGGAGGCGGAGGGTACAGTGAGCCAAGATCATGCCACTGTACTCCAGCCTGGGCAACAGGGCAAGACTCTGTCTCAAAAAACTAAAAACTAAAAACTAAAAATAAATGAAGTACTAATACATGCTACAACATGGATGAACCTTGAAAATATTATGTGAAGTGAAAGAAGCCAGATGCAGATACCATTTATATGAAATGTCCAGAATAGGCAAATCCATAAAGATGTAAAGTCGATTAGTGGTTGTCAGGGGCTAAAAAGAGGTGAGAGAGGGAATGACTGTAAATAGTTAGAGACCTTCTTTCTGGAGTAACTTAGTGTTCTAAAATTATGGGGCAGGGCGCAGAGGCTCAGGCCTGTAGTCCCAGCACTTTAGGAGGCCAAGGCAGGTAGATCACTTTAGGTCAGGAATTCGAGACCAGCCTGGCCAAAATGGTAAAGCCCCACCTCTAGTAAAATACAAAAATTACCCAGCCGTGGTGGCGCACGTCTGTAATCCCACCTACTCAGGAGGCTGAGACAACAGAATCATTTGAACAGGAGGCAGAGGTTGCAGTGAGCCAAGATCACACCACTGCACTCCTGGGCAACAGAGCAAGACTCCATCTCAAAATAAATAAATTAATTAAATAAATAAATAAATAAATAAAATTAAATAAGACAGTGATTACTGCATGACTCCGTGAAAACTATTGAAAGTATTCACAACTGAAAACTACTGAATTCTATAATTTGAACAGGTGAATTTTATGTTATATGTGTATTTCAATAAAGCTATTTTAAAAACAAGAATTAAAACTGGAAATACTATCATTCTGATCCGCCTGAACTTAGCATGCATATTCTGCCATGTACATCAGTCTACTATAAAAACCATTGCAACTCATCTTCAATTATAAGATAGAAAAATTAGCAGCCAGTCCTCTCATACCTATAAATTCATTTTATAGGCTACAAAACTATTTTTTGTACAAAATTACAAAACTATTATTTTTAATGAAATCATATTATTCAAAATTTTCATTAAATGCCAATTCTAACTATTGGATAAACCAGGCAATTTTATTTAAAATTTTTTTAAGTTGTATTTTAGGTTCAGGGGTACAAATGCAGGTTTGTTATACAGGTAAACTCATGTCACAGGGGTTTATTGTACAAATTATTTTGTCACCTAGGTAAAGGCCTAGTACCTAAGAGTTATTTTTTCTGATCTTCTCCCTCCTCCCAACCTCCACCCTCCAGTAGGACCCAGTGTCTGTTGTTCCCCTCTTTGTGTCCATGCGTTCTCATCATTTAGCTCTCACTTATAAGTAAGAACATGTGGTATGTGGTTTTCTGTTCCTGCATTAGTTTACTAAGTATAACGGCCTCCAGCTCCATCCGTGTTCCTGCAAAGCACACAGTCTCATTCTTTTTTATGGTTCCATAGTATTCCATGGTGTATATGTACCTCATTTCCTTTATCCAATCTGCTATTGATGGGCATTTAGGTTGATTCCATGTCTTTGCTATTGTGAATACTGCTGCAATGAACATACGCGTGCATGTGTCTTTATGCTAGAACAATTTATATTCCTTTGCGTATATACCCAGTAATGGGATTGCTTGGTCAAATGACAGTTCTGTTTTTAGCTCTTTGAGGAATCACAAAACAAGGGAATCGCTGTGGAAAGAAATCGTTTTCCATAATGGTTGAACTAATTTACACTCCCATCAACAGGGTATAAGAATTCCCTTTTCTACACAACCTTGCCAGCATCTGTTATTAATTGACTTTTTAACAACAGCCATTCTGACTGGTGTGAGATGGTATCTCACTGTGGTTTTGGTTTGCATTTCCCTAATGATCAGTGATGGTGAGCTTTCCTTCATATGCTTGTTGGTTGCATGCATGTCTTCTTTTGAAAAGTGTTCATGTCCTTTGCCCACTTTTTAATGGAGTTGTTTTTCTCTTGTAAATTTGTTTAAGCTCCTTTTAGATGCTAGATATCAGACCTTTGTCAGAGGCATAGTTTGTGAAAAATTTCTCCCATTCTGTAGGCTGTCTGTTTACTTTGTTGGTAGTTTGCTGTGCAGAAACTCTTAAGTTTAATTACATGCCATTTTTCAATTTTTGCTTTTGTTGCAACTGCTTTTGGTGTCTTCATCATGAAATCTTTGCCAGTTCCTATGTCCAAAATGTATTGCCTAGGCTGTCTTCCAGGGTCTTTATACTTTTGAGTTTTACATTTAAGTCTTTAAACCATCTTGAGTTGATTTTTGTGCATGATATAAAGAAGGGGTTCAGCTTCCATCTTCTGCATATGGCTAGTCAGTTACCCCAGCACCATTTATTGAATAGGGAGTCCTTTCCCCATTGCTAGTTTTTGACAGCTTTGTTGAAGATCAGATGGTTGTAGGTATGGGCCTTATTTCTGGGCTCTCTATTCTGTTCCATTGGTTTACATGTCTGTTTTGTGCTAGTACCATGCTGTTTTGGTTACTATAGTATAGTTTGAGTGTGTAAAATGATGCCTCCAGCTTTGTTCTTTTTCCTTAGGATGCCCTTGGCTTTTTGTATTTTTGGTTCCATATGAATTTTAAAATACTTTTTTTCTAGTTCTGTGTAGCATGCCATTGATAGTTTGATAAGAATATCATTGAATCTGTAAATTGCTTTGGGCAGTATGGCCATTTTAATGATATTGATTCTTCCTATCCATAATCATGGAATGTTTTTCCATTTGTTTGTGTCATCTCTGATTTCTTTGAGCAATATTTTTAATTATCATTGTAGAGATCTTTCACCTCCCCGGTTAACTGTATTCCTAGGTATTCATATTTTATTCTTTTTGTGGCAATTGTGAGTGGGATTGCGTTTCTAATTTGGCTCTCAGCTTGGCTGTTGTCGGTGTCTAGGAATGCTAGGGATTTCTGTGTTGATTCTGTATCCTGAAACTTTGCTGAAATTATCAGCTGAAGGAGCTTTTGGGCCAAGACTATGAGGTTTTCTAGATATAGAATCATCTCAACTGCCAACATGGACAGTTTTACTTCTTTTCTTCCTATCTGGTTGCCCTTTATTTCTTTCTCTTCCCTGACTGCCCTGGCCAGGACTTCCAATACTATGCTGAATAGGAATAGTGAAAAAGGGCATCCTTGTCTTGTGCCAGTTTTCAAGGGAATGCTTCCATCTTCTGCCCATTTGGTATGAGGTTGGCTGTGGGTTGGTCATAGATGGCTTTTATTATTTTAAGGTATGTTCCTTCAATACCTAGTTTACTGAGAGGTTTTTTGGTTTTTTTGCGGATTTTTTTGTTTTGTTTTGTTTATTTGTTTGAGACAGAGTCTCACTCTGTCACCCAGACTGGAGTGCAGTGGTATGATCTTGGCTCACTGAAACCTCCGCCTCCCAGGTTCAAGCAATTCTCCTGCCTCAGCCTCCCGAGTAACTGGGATTACAGGTGCCTGTAACCAAGACCTGCTAATATCATATTTTTAATAGAGATGGGGTTTCACCATGTTGGCCAGGCTTGTCTTGAACTCCTGACCTCAACTGATCCACCCCTCTCGGCCTCCCAAAGTGCTGGGATTATTGGCGTGAGCTACTGCACCTAGCCAGGATACTGAATTTTATCAGTCTTTTTTTTTTTTTTTTTTTATTTTTTTTTTTGATGCAGAGTCTTGCTTTGTCCCCAGGCTGGAGTGCAGTGGTGCAATCTCAGCTCACTGCAACCTCTACCTTCCGGCTTCAAGCAATTCTGCTGTCTCAGCCTCCCGAGTAGCTGGGACTACAGGAGCATGCCACCACGCTCAGCTAATTTTTGTATTTTTAGTAGAGATGGGATTTCACCATGTTGGCCAAGATGGTCTTGATCTCTTGACCTTGTGATCTGCCCGTCTCAGCCTCCAAAAAGTGCTGGGATTACAGGCATGAGCCACTGCACCCAGCCATCAAAAGCCTTTTCTGCAGCTAGCCAATTTTAACAAAGGATTTAAAAGTGCTTAGCAATACTCTATATTAAAACTTCCAACTCAATAAACAGCATATCTTACTTATTTGATTTATTAATTAGGGACCAATACTCTACAACTACCTAACAGAGCTAAGCAATAGAATTTTAGACATCTCTCAATAACATTTCCCAGGCTTATAATTTCATTTTTAATTTCATAAAAATACACTAAGCATTGATAATTTTGTCAGAATAAGTCTTTCCATGGGAACTGACAATCTTTCAGCACAGTGTGATATCAGAAAACTTGCCTGGCTTCTTTCTACCTGCTTTTTTCTGCTCTTAAATAAGGATAATAAAAATATCTGTTCCAACCCTTTATTTGTTATGAAAATCAAAAGAGAAAGCATTCTGTAAGGTGTAATTATTACTCCCTCTTAAATGAAAAAGCTGAACTAGCAGGTATTAAATTGTTGAACACCTCTTAAGAAAAGCAAAAACCTGGGATGAGTGCTGGCAAGTGGGGAGATAGTACTGCAATGCGGAGGCAGACCCAAAGGTTCTACTCCCAAGCAAATAAACAAAAAATGTTGTAGGTCATGAGATTTGCAAAACATTTTATGAATTCTTTTTTTGTTTTGTTTAGCTTAGAGATAAGGTTTCAGTATGCTGCCCAGGCTGGTCTTGAACTCCTGAGCTCAAGCAATCCTTCCCCTTGTCCTCCCAAAGTGCTGGGATTACAGGCATGAGCCACAATGCCCAGACTTTGTTTTGTTTTTGAGATGGGGTCTTGCTATGTTGTCCAGGCTGGTCTCTAACTCCTGGCCTCAGGTGATCCCTCCTCCTCAACCTCCCAAGTAGCTGGGATTATAGGTCACCACACTCAGTTTCTAATTCTTTTACACTGAACATTAGTAGCTATTTAAATCTAAAGGATGGTAATCTGGAATAATCGTCCTGGATAGTCAAGGAAGAATTTGTTTCTTTGCTGTTACATTAAGTATCCGATTCAGGACTCACCCCTGCCCCGACCCCCGTGACTCCGCCTCCAGCCATCCAAAAATGGAAAAGGTTGACTTCAAAATTATTTTCCCGGCCGGACGCAGTGGCTCACGCCTGTAATCCTTGAACTTTGGGAGGCCAAGGTGGATGGATCACCTGAGGTCAGGAGTTCAAGACCAGCCTGGCCAACATGAGGAAACCCCATCTCTACTAAAAAATACAAAAAAAAAAAAAATTAGCTGGACTTGGTGGCAAGTGCCTGTACTCCCAGCTACTTGGGAGGCTGAGACAGAAGAATCACTTGAACCCGGGGGGCAGAGGTTGTAGTGAGCCAAGCACGCCACTGCACTCCAGCAACAAGTGTGAAACTCCATCTCAAAAATAAATAAATAAATAATAATTTTCCTAAAAGCTTTTTAAGTAGTAGGTCACAAAAAAATATCATGTTGACCTGGTTATTTTAAAAATACTACAAATAATATTTGGGCAAAAGTAACACTTTCTCCAACACCATCCTAAGCAAACTGTAGTAAGAACACCATGCCAGGGAGGCATCCACACTTGTCATTAAAGAAATGCCAAAAGGACAAATAGAACCATGAAATGACCTAGTTTAAAGCTGCCAGCTAAAAAGGTGAACTATATCAAATCACCTGTCCGTTGTGTGAAGGTATGACATGACTCCATCATGTCCTCTCTGCAGCCCTACTCTACCTTACTGTGTCTTTTAAAAATCATTTTTATAAAAAGAAAAGCTCGGCCGGGTGTGATGGCTCACAACTATAATCCCAACACTTTGGGAGGCCAAGGTGGGTGGATCACGAGGTCAGGAGATTGAGACCATCCTGGCTAACACAGTGAAACCCCGTCTCTACTAAAAATACAAAAACAAAAATTAGCCAGGTGTGGTGGCGGGCGCCTGTAGTCCCAAAGCTACTTGGGAGGCTGAGGCAGAAGAATGGCATGAACCTGGGAGGCAAAGCTTGCAGTGAGCCGAGATCATGCCACTGCACTCCAGCCTGGGCGACACAGCGAGACTCCATCTCAAAAAAAGAAAAGAAAAGCTCTGACAAACTTACACATTAAAGACACAGCCGAGGCTGGACCAGTGGCTCACGCCTGTAATCCTAGTACTTCGGGAGGCCGAAGCTGGTGCACTGCATAAGCTCAGGATTTTGAGACCAGCCTGGGCAACATGGTGAAATCCCGTCTCTACTAAAACACGAAAAAAAATTAGCCGGGTGTGGTGGCACGTGCCTGTAATCCCAGCTACTCGGAAGGCTGAGACAGGAGAATTACTTGAACCCAGGAGGAGGAGGTTGCAATGAGCTGAGATCACAACACTGCACTCCAACCTGTGCTGGACAGAGCGAGATTCCAGCTCAAAAACAAATAAATACATAAATAATTCTGAATAAAATTAATAACTTAAAAGGCAAAAGTACAAACACAGTTCTCAATTTCCTCACATGTTCAATAAAGAAACTGGTCTAGAAAATCTCTTAGTTTCCTATGACTTCTAAAATTGAGTTTGAGTATTCTATTTGTTGGTGGTTGCTATTCTAATAAGTTACAACAAACATATATCCCAAACATTCATAGTCTCCTTAAGTGATTAATTTACTTCCCAACATATACCTTAATTAATTTTGAAACAACCTACTTTACAATATACTCTAAGTGCCTGTGTCCTCTGTCTTTTCAACCTTTCCCTTTTATGGTCTGTAAACATCCTCAACATCTTTTGATAACGAACATTAAAACCTCTCCTTCAACCCTACATTTCCCTCTAATTACTGGCCTTTCACCTTCCTTTCACAGCCACATTCTTCTAAAAGAAAAACATTACTGACCCATCTTCTTACTTTCAATCTACTAAAACTGCTCTACCTAAGGTCATCAATGACTTTCTAATTGCCAATCCTAATAGACACCTTTTTTAAATTATTATTTATTCACATTTATTTAAAACTAAATTTTTTTTATAGTTATATGTCAAAAAATAGTGACTAGGTTTTATGGCTTACTTAAAATATAAATGAGGAAAACAGAAATGTGCCACACCAATAGCTGGTTTCAATTTTTTTTAGAGGAAATACTCTAATTTAAAAAAAGAGTTCCAAAATATTTAACAGAATTTCCAGCAATGATTATTTCCAAAATGTAAAGATTTGAAACATAATTTGTACAAAACTAAAAACCAGAAGAATTCATTCTTACTTTTTCCTTGTTTAAAAAATACAGACAATTTATCACAAGAAAGTTTGACATGTGATAGCAGCTGCAGCCCCAGTGACCCTCAGAATCACTGTCCCTCTTCACGGGGACAGAGCATTGCACTGAGGACAGCAATACATCTTCGATTGGCTTCTTAGGGTTTTCCTCCAGGTCCGTCTTAATTGCTCCAGATTCAGACGGTTTTCACTAGAAGAGTTTTCACTGAACAGTTTCAGGTTCATGCTGCCAAACACCAGAGGACCAATAAACTGAGCCTTGATATCTCCATCCAGGTAAACAAATATCATGGGCAGATTTCTATCAGGATAACTGGGTATGCAGGTTGTTGAAATGGCTTTGATAAATTTGACATCAGGAAACTTCCTGGCAATTCCACTGAGGTGCTGATTTATCAGGGCACAGAGGGGAATTCCTCGTTGGTAAAGGTGCAAGATGACCCACAAGCCCTCACCGGCTTTGATAACTTCTTGAACAGAATCCTTCCCTGAGATCTCCAAAACTTCTCCAAATTTATTATTCAGTTTAGTTGCGTTCCACTCAGCCAGTCTCTGCCGTCTATACATTTCAATAGCATGCACATCCTCTGCATAAAACTCGTCTTCATGATCCTCCAGCTCTTCCAAAGTCGTACCTTCCCATGTTGTCACCACTGACTGCTGGACAATGCGCTGCTACTCTTCTGCCTCCTCTTCCAATTCTTTCAGACTTTCTTTGAGGGGTAAGATGCCCTTTTTGTGTAAGATGTCATTCCATTCAGTGTCTGCATTGGGGTCCTGCATCTTGTTTCCAATCGCTCAAGCCAGTTGTGCCCTCTAATAGACACTTTAAATCCTTATTTAGCCTATCCACAGGAACATTCCTTTTTAAAACTCTCCTCCTCTGCTCCTATAAAAACGTGATACTTTCTATTGATTTTCCTGTACTTTTCTTTCTGTCTCCTTTTGTGGACTTTATTCCACCGTGTCACTTAAATGTGACCTTTTTTTTTTTTTTTGAGACACAGTCTTGCTTTGTTGCATAAGTTGGAATGCAGTGGCACAATCTCAGCTCACTGCAACCTCCACCTCCTGGGTTCAAAAGATACTCCTCCCTCAGCCTCCCAAGTAGCTGGGACTATAGGCGTGCACCACCACGCCCAGCTAATTTTTGTATTTTTAGTAGAGACAGGTTTCACCATGTTAGCCAGGCTGGTCTCAAACTCCTGACCTCATGCAATCTGCCCACCTCAGCCTCCCAAAGTGCTGGGATTACAGGCATAAGTCACTATGCCCAGCCTTAAATGTGACTTTTATCCAGTCTCATGTTCTCTCTCATGACCTCTTCTCTCTTCACTCTACATGGTTTCACTGGATGATCTCATTCAACCTTGTGGCTTTAACTACTCCCTAACACCTAGCATATCTTCTGCACTCCATCTCCTCATCTAAGCCTGAATGATACACTCCATCATCCAAACCCAGACATTTAAGAACCACTCTACCCACCAATCAATCCTAACAATTCAAATCCTAAATATCTCTCGTGGCCAGGCACAGTGGCTCACATCTGTAATTGCAGCACTTTGGGAGGCCACAGAGGGAGGAGTGCTTGAGCTCAGGAGTTCAAGACCAGCCTGGGCAACAAAGGGAGACCCTGTCTCTACAAAAAAAAAAAAAAATTAGCCAGGCATGGTGGCACATGCCTGTGGTCCCAGGTACTCAGGAGGCTGAGGTAGGAAGATTGTTTGGGCCAGAAGGTTCAGGCTCCAATGAGCCATGATCACACCACTGCACTCCAGCCTGGGTAACAGAGCGAGACTCTGTCTCATAAATAAGTAATTATCTCTTGAATCCACTCCTTCCTATCCACTCTAGATGTTGCTACTCTAATTTATATTATCTTCCCTGGCTTTGTTTTTTTCAATAGTTTCCCCAATGATAACCCTGTATCCATTCTGGCCCTTGTCCAACCCATCTGCTACACAGACAACAAAATAATCTTTCTAAAAGCTAAATAGGCTGGGCGAGGTGGCTCATACCTGTAATCCTAGCACTTTGGGAGGCTGAGGCAGGTGGATCACAAGGTCAGGAGTTTGCAACCAGCCTGGCTAATACAGTGAAACCCTGTCTCCACTAAAAATACAGAAATTAGCCAGGTGTGGTGGCAGGCGCCTGTGGTCCCAGCTACTCAGGAGGCTGAGACAGGAGAATCACTTGAGCCTGGAAGGTGGAGGTTACAGTGAGCCAAGATCGCGCCACTGCACTCCAGCCTGGGTGACAGAGCGAGACTGTCTCAAAAACAAACAAAAAAAAGCCCAGATATGCCCAAGTAGCCTAAAGTGTCATCATTTCCGTCAAGCTTTCCTTGATCTCTCCAGATGGAATTGATCATCTTCACAGAATTCGGTGTATTTACTCATTTACATATTTGCCTTCCCAACTAGTCCTCTAATTCCTTGATGGCACAGATGTCTTATTCCTTTTTCTATATCTAGCACTTAAACATGGTCTTGAGAGAGTACATGGGTCATGTATTGGACAGATCTCCCAGACAGAAAATCAACAAAGAAACATCGGACTTGGGCCGGGTGCGGTGGTTCATGCCTGTAATCCCAGCACTTTGAGAGGCTAAGGCAGGTGGATCATGAGGTCAGGAGTTCAAGACCAGCCTGGCCAAGATGATGAAACTTCATTTCTATTAAAAAATATAAAAATTAGCCAGGCATGGTGGCTCATGCGTGTAATCCCAGCTACTCGGAAGGCTGAGGCAAAAGAAGTGATTAAACCTGGGAGGCAGACGTTGTGGTGAGCCGAGATCGTGCCATTGCACTCCAGCCTGGGTGACAAGAGCGAGACACCATCTCAAAAAAAAAAAAAGAAACATCGGACTTAATCTGCACTATAGAACACCTGGACCTAATAGATATTTACAGAAAATTTCATCCAATAACTGCAGAATACATATTTTTATCTTCAGCACGTGGATCGTTCTCAAGCAGAGACC
Source organism: Mandrillus leucophaeus (assembly GCF_000951045.1). Lineage (NCBI taxonomy): Eukaryota > Metazoa > Chordata > Mammalia > Primates > Cercopithecidae > Mandrillus > Mandrillus leucophaeus. Next base: position 1,602,331 of record NW_012101365.1, on the reverse strand, counting down.
ATATGTTAGGTGACAAACAAACCTTAAAACATTCAAAAAACATGGAAATAATATCAGGCATCTTCTCTGACCACAAGGGAATAAAATTACACATCAATAACAAGAGGAATTTTGGAAACTATATAAACACATGGAAATTAAACAATATACTCCTGAATGGCCAGTAAGGAAATTGAACATTTTATTGAAACAAATAATAATGAAAACACAACATGCCAAAACCTATGGGATACAGCAAAAGCAGTACTGAGAGGGAAATTTATAGCTATAAGTACCTACATCAAAAAAGAAAAACCTTCAAATAAATAACCTAATGACAAATCTTAAATAACTAGAAAAGCAAGAGTAAACCAAACCCAAAATTAGAAGAACTAATAGAGATCAGAGAATAAATGAATTTGAAAATTAAAAAAAGGAAAAAAGAAAGAAATGAACTTGAAATGAAAACAATACAAAAGAGCAATGAAACAAATGTCAGTTTCTTTGAAAAGATAAATAAAATTGACAAACCTTTAGCCAAACTAAGAAAAAAAGAGAGAAGACTCAAACGAAAACAGAGATGAAAAAGGAGACATTATTACTGATATCACAGAAATTCAAAGGATCATGAGCGGCTACTATGAGCAACTATATGCCAGCAAATTAGAGTAAGCGGGTCAATAAGTGTTGTTAAATGAATAAATGGTGCAATGGATTTACAAATAATACTATGTTCATAAATTAATGTTGTAAAAACTAAGAGGAAACAATTATTATAGCTTAGAATTATCTGAGAAGACGTCCTGAAAAGCTTTGAACTATTAAACAAGGATAGGAAGAATTTTTTTAAAAACAGCAATAAAATTTTTCAAAATCTTCTTAAGTAAAATCTGCAAAAGGTCAAAACGAATTACTGGCTGTTTCAATGTATATAACTGTTACATCATATAACAAAAATATATTTCTGCAGGAAAAAAATTGAGGTTTACTGATTGACGAATCCATTCAAAAAATATATTAGCTTACTATAGACCTAGATCAAGTTGAAAATAAGAGGACAGCAAGGAGTTAGGGTACAAATACTTCATAATAGCAAGTTTTGGGGTCAAATCTCATTACAACATAATTACAATAAAAATCTCCACATAATTCATATTTTTATAAATATTCACTCAACCAATACTTGAGCACCTGGATACTGTGTTCCTTGAACAATCAAGGGTACAGATTAAGCCCTCTACTATTATAACATTTTAAAATAATTAAGTCAGTTAAACACTCAGTGGAGTTTATCTAACAAGGTTGTTGAATTTGAGTATAAGCACTGGAGATGGAAGAGCAAGTAAACAGGCAAAACCCGAGCCCTCAGAGATTACATTCTAATGGATGGAAATGAATGATAAACAAGATAAATGTAAAATATGATATGCTAGATGATGTGTTAAGATGAAAAATAAAGAAAGGGAAAGGAAAATTTGAAGGTTACAAATTTATTTTATTTTATTCAGACAGTGTCTCGCTCTGTCACCCAGGCTGGAGAGCAGTGGCACAATCATGGTTCATGGCAGCCTTGACCACTTAGGCTTAGGTGAACCTCACATCTCAGTCTCCCAAGCTGGGAGTACAGGCGTGTACCACCACGCCTGGCTGGTTTTTTCTATTTTTTGTACAGACTGAGTTTTACCATGTTACCCATGCTGGTCTCAAACTCCTGGGCTCAAGCAATCTGCCTGCCTCTGCCTCCCAAAGTGCTAGGATTATAGGCCTGAGTCACAGCACTCAGCTAGGGGTCATAATAAGGCAGCCAGAGAAAGTCTCACTGAGTCACATCAAGATCTGGAAGTCAGGGAGTAATCTTGAGAATTCACAGGAAGGTAGTTAAAAACAGAGGGACAGCAAGAACAAAGCACAGATTAAGGGAGGCAAAGAGTAGCAGATGATGAAGGAGTTTCCAGGGGGGGTCAGATTAGGGTTGGCCAACTGCCACTTATTTCCAGCAAAAATCAATACAGCAAAATTTCAATACATTAAAAGAAACCTGATGCCTCATCTAGAATTTGCTTTTAAAGAATCTAATCTGGCTAGGTGTGGTAGCTCACACCTGTAATCCTAGTACTCTGGGAGGCTGAGCAGGAGGTATTGCTTGATCCCAGGAGTTCGAGACCAGCCTGGACAACATAGGAAGACCCTGTCTCTACAAAATAGTAAAAAATTAGCCGGGCACAGTGGTGTGTCCCTGTGGTCCCAGCTACTTGGGAGGCTGAGATGGGAGGCTTGTTTGAGCCTGTGGTCAAGGCCACAGTGAGCCACAATTGAGCCACTGCACTCCAGCCTGGGCTACAGAGCAAGACCCTGTTGCTAAAAAAAAAAAGGGGGGGCCAAGCACAGTGGCTCATGCCTGTAATCTTAGCACTTTGGGAGGCCAAGGCAGGCGATCACCTGAGGTCAGGAGTTCAAGACCAGCTGACCAACAGGGTGAAACCCTGTCTCTACTGAAAATACAAAATCTAGCTGGGTGTGGTGGCATGCACCTGTAGTGCCAGCAACTCAGGGGGCTGAAACGGGACAATTGCTTGAACCTGAGCAGCAGAGGTTGCAGTGAGCTGAGATCACACCATTGCACTCCAGCCTAGATGACAAAGAGAGAGACAAAGAGGAAGACAAAGGAAGAAGGAAGAAGAGGAGGAGGAAGAGGAGGAATCTAATCTGTAATAAAAACTTGTTTATATTTTCAAATTTGCTTTATGACAGATTTTAATGAGTATACTAAAAGAAAGCAGTCCCTCCTCACTCCCAAGGAAGCCCCAAATTTCACACAGAAACCACTCTATGATCTACACAATGACAAAATGCATATAATACTATAATGCAACTTACTTCTAACTCCTTTCAAGAGCCTGCTGAAAATATTTCACTAATCCTAAATTTATTTTCCTCTTCTCCAAAAAGCTACAGAAACAAAGATTTTTGCTGCAAGCATCTCACAGGATCTAAATGTTCCAAAGATCAACTGTGATTCTGCTGTCTGCATGCTGAGAGGTCATTGCTTTGGACCTGGTATCATACAGGCTCTCTTAAAGTTATCTTTAGTTCATCTGCTTGTTGCTGTGACTTTGTTTGGATATGCAGAATCAAAAGTATTACTGTACTCTTTATTGGCTTCACATCAAAATTAAAGCACTGACATTTGATGATTCGTATGTGCTTTCTGATGAGGTGCTTCTGAGAAGTGGGTGTCCTGTAACCAACATGTGGCAAGATTTTTATATGTTTTTGTACTCTACAAGTGACTGTGGCATCATTTCTCAGGGTAAAAGGGTAGATTATTTTTAGATCTATGCTAATATTCACCTCTAGAACATGACCAAGGCGAGGATTCATATGTATCTCATGTGCTCTAAGTGAGACGGGTCTTCATGGCAACCTGCAGTTTCATTTATCCATCCAAGGCAGGCCAAATCACTGGCTTCTCCCACTTACCAAGACTACTACTGAAACATTATCAAGTGCTTGAAATCATGCTTCAAAGCTTAAAACGTATTTTTCTTATTTATCCACCAAGATTGATGAGGTCAAGGAAGCACCTAACATTAGATCATTGCACATCCTATGCCTCATTTTATCTTCAACGGGAAACAGAAGGTGAGCTATGTAATGTGATGCACAGAGCAACTGCAGTAGCCTGAGGACTTAGAAACAAGAGGCCTAAATTATAGCAATCCTGGCAATAGCAGAGTTCTTACTGATATCATGTGTTTGTACTAATCTGCAACTTTAATAAAGCAGACATTTCTTTTTATGACTCCTTTTGAAAAATGTTTTTAATTATATTGGAATCATATTCAATATATAATTTTTCTTAAGCTAAAGGGAATTATTTTTTATAAAGATCAATTGCTACATTTTTTAAAAAAGATTTGTTCAGAGTAAAGAAGTATGAAAGGCAAGCCTTAAAACTTTTTTTTTTCTTTTCTTGAGATCTGGTGTTACCCAAGCTGGAGTTCAATGGCATTATCACAGCTACTGCAGCCTTGACCTCCCCAGGCTCGGGTGATCCTCCCACCTCAGCCTCCAGCTGGGACTACAGGTGCGTATTACCATGCCTGACTTTTTTGTTTTTTGTAGAGATGGGACCAGATGTTGTCCAGGCTGGTCTTGAACCCCTGGTCTCAAGCAATGCTCCCACCTTGGCCTCCTCACACTGGGATTACAGGCATGAGCTACCGCACCCAGCCTAAAACTTTTTGTTTTTAATCATCAGGGTAGAATTAGTACGTATGAGCAAACAATAAAGTGTTCAGATGAAAAACCATGAAGGGTACAGATTAAGCACTGTATTATTAAAACATTTTTAAATGATGAGATCAGTTAAACACTCAATAGTTTATCTAACCAGGTTGTTGAATTTATAAAAACTTTTAAACAGGCTAGGTAATCTTATGAGGTCAAGTTCAGGTTGCAACATTCAAAGAAAAAATGGGATGAGTTCAGATTACTCCAGTGATTCTCAAAGTGTAGTCCACAGACTCATGGGAATCCACATCTTAGTATGTATGCCCTTTTCACCATGCTGACAACTGGAGTGAAAGTGCAATAGCAATGATGGGTAGGACTGCTTGCACCTTAGCACCAATCAAGGCAGCAATACCAAACTATACTGGTAGTCTTATTCTTCACTGCCATGCACTCTCAGTTGTTCTAAAATGTCAGTTTCACTTGATTGATGAAGCAATAAAAATTATTAACTTTGTTAAATCTCAACTCTTGAGAAAAGTCTTTTTAATATTCTGTGTGACAAAATGGAAATATGAAGAAGGCACTTCTACTGCATACTAAAGTGTGACAGTATGCAAACTCACCCCTTTTTCCACATAACTATTGTTACTTCAAAGAAAAGAGGGCATTAAAACAGAACACGAATAGCAGAAGGAGATTCAAAGAAGAGGAGCTAAGTAGGATACAACGTATGATTCCAATCCTCCAATAATTGATGACACAGTCTAGAAGACAAAGTTTGCTATTATTATTTATATGCCCATCTCTTCAATGATTGTTCTGACAATTTCAATCACTTTGCTATGTTCTAGGAACTATGCTGACCACTAACTATTGAAATCAACCTGAAATAGTAAACTTTTCTGCCAGAAGAATCCAGAGTTCTAAGCTAATGGTTCTAAACTCTTAACAGCAAAACCTCTATTAACTGCAGAATCCCAGTAGGAGCTCACAGGAAAGTGCTCTGATTGAAGCAGCATATAGAAAAGTTCAGATACACACATTCCATAAACTTGCCTTCTATCGCCCATTTACCTATTCTCAATGGTGATTCTGCAGGCCATGTAATTCAATCATATTTTTCCCCAGGTCTCAACTGATTTATTCTGTTCCCTTCTATACACACACATGCATGTACACATGCAGGCACACACACAACACTCCCTCACAGACTGTTCAGGGGTCCCATTATCCTTCCCCTTCATTTCTCTAATTCATATTGAAAGATCTCAATGAGGTCCCTCCACCAAATCGCTTGCCTTTTTCTAATGATCTTTCTTTCTTGTCTAAGACAATTACACTGATAGTTCCTCCAAAAATGGTGAAGGTGGACATTTTCTTTTGTTTCTGACTTAAATAAAAATTCTTTCAGTATTTCACCATTAAGCCTGATACAAGTTTTTTATTATATTTATATAATTAAAAACAAGACAGGCAGTGGTTCCTTAACATTATTGTTACTATTATTCAATACCAGCCTACTCTTAATTTATTTTCTGGATTTCTTTTTTTAATTGTGGTAAAATATACATATTTACCGTTTTAGCTATTTTTAAAAGTGTGCAATTTCATGGCATTAAATGTGTCCACACAGTTGTGCAACCACCACCTCCATCCATCTTCAGAACTTTTTCATCTCCCCAAACTGAAACTCTCTACCTAATAAACAGTGATTCCCCATTTCCCCTTCCCCACAGCTTCTGACAGCCACCATTCTGCTTTGTCTCTACAAACTTCCCAATCATATTATTTTATTGCTAAGATTCTCAAATCCTGAAAGGCTGAGTCATTTTTCCAAGATCACCCAGCTGATTACTGGCAGATAAAAGCCAAAAGCAAGCACTTACTTAGAAGTGAAAGCAGCAATCATCCACAGCCAAATAGCTTCATTTCCTTTTCTGCTTCAATGCCTTGTTAGCCTTGGTCTGGTGGGTATGTGCAAAGGATGGATGGATGGATGGATGGATGGACGGATGGACGAACAGACAGACAGATGTATAAAGATATATACTCATTGTCAGCTAGGCGCAGACAGACAGGCAGACAGCAGATAGATGTATAAAGATATATACTCATTGTCAGCTGGGCCAGTGGCTCATGCCTGTAATCTCAACACTTTGGGAGCCTGAGGCGGGCGGATCACTGGAGGTCAGGAGTTCAAGACCAGCCTGGCCAACGTGGTAAAACCCCGTCTCTACTAAAAATACAAAAATCAGCTGGACGTGGTGGTGCATGCCTGTAATCCCAGCTACTCGGGAGGCTAAGGCAGCAGAATCACTTGAACCTGGGAAGGGGAGGTTGCAGTGAGCCGAGATGGTGCCACTGTACTCCAGTCTGGGCTACAGAATGATACTCCATCTAAAAAAAAAAAAGATATATACTCATTGTGTCTTAAGCAATAAATGTAGAAATTCAGTCTGGCAACATGGTGAAAATCCATCTCTACAAAAAAAAACCCAACAAAATTAGCTGGGTGTAGTGGTTGGCACCGATAGTCCCAGCTACTGGGGAGACCGAGGTGGAAAGATGGCTTGAGCCTAGGAGGCGGGGGTTGCAGTGAGCAGTGATTGAGCCACTATGCTCCAGCCTGGGCAACAGTGAGACTCTGTCTTTAAAAAAAAAAAAAAAAGGTAGAAATGTGGGTCATATTCAATATGGTCAATTTCTAACAGGCTGAACAGTGTTGACTATAAATATCTATCCATCTGAAGGCACACTGCAAATGGCATGGCCTACAGCTTGATTCTTGGACTTATCCTATTTAACATTTTTTTAAAAATAATTTAGATAAGGTCTCACTATGTTGCCCACACTGGTCTTGAACTCCTGGGCTCCACTGATCCTCCCAAAGTGCTGGGATTACAGATGTGAGCCACCGCACCTGGTCCTGTTTAACATTTTTATTAATGATTTGGATGTGGCCATTTATGGTACAATGAAATACGTGATGGAGATAAAGAAAATTATGACAGCTGAATCTGCTGGATCAAAGAATCAGTATTCGAAAGATCTAACCAAATTAGAATATTAGAATACTAAACTAAATCATCTCTAACAGATCTAAACTAAAAGAAAATTAATAAATAAAAATAAAATAGGTCAGCACCATTTTGCTGGAGCCTGCAACCGAGTGGGAGTGGAGTGGAGCGGCCATTGTTGCCAACTCTTTCCTCTCTCCCACAGTTCGGTCAGTGGGTCGATTAGGCCGTCAGCCCTTGAGCCAAGACTTGTCTCCTATTTAGTTTTGGGGAGCGCCTCATTGACATAAGTGATGTAGAGAAGAACAACTTCAAGGGCATAATGTTCATGAAGAAATTGAAGAGCTTTTTCCAAGAATGCGGAAGATAAATCAAGATAAAAGAAGGCTAATGTAAAGTATTACAGATCAGAAAGTTAAACTTGAATGGGGGAAAAATTAAACAGAAGATTGGTTGGATAGAAGCACTTGAATTTTTTTAAGGCTATTTTGAATTGTTTGAATTGGGGAAGAATACACAAAGTACAAAAAGCAAAAAACTCAAGAATGAAGAGAAATAGAAAGTAAGAGTGAAGTAGAATTAAAAGAATCTGGAAGAATAAATGGATCCTAGGTTAAGTAAATGAGTCTCACTCTCAGTCAAAATCTCCAACAGGAACTCCTGCTCATGTAAAACTGGAGAGACGGTCAGGATCTCGCAGTCCTTCAAGTGTTTCCAAACACTCTGAATCCCATTCTCTATCAAGATCAAAATCAACGTCGAGGTCAAGGAGGCATTCTCATCGACGTTATACACTCGATCCAGATCCCACTCTCTCTGACAGGAGATGATCTTGAAGTAGATCATATACACCAGAATACTGGCAGTGAAGGAGCCGAAGTTATTCTCCAATGTCTAACCAGAGAAGACATACTGGCAGAAGGGCAAATTCAGATCCCAGCGCTTGCCTTGGAGTGTCTGGCCTTAGTTTGTACATAACAGAGAGAGATCTTCGTGAAGTATGTTCTCGATATGGACCTTTGAATGGTGCCAATGTGGTTTAAAATCAACAAACTGGGTGATCTCGAGGATTTGTTTGTATACTTTGAGAGAATAGATGACTCAAAGGAGGCCATGGTAAGGGCAAATAGAACAGAGCTGGATGATAGAAGAAATTCGGGTAGATTATTCTATTACCAAGAGAAGGCACACACTTACACTGGGCATCTACACGGGCAGAACAACTCATAGTGGTGGTGGTGGAGGTGGTGGTAAAGGTGGCAGTGAAGACGGTAGCAGACGTTCAGATTCTCACTATGATAGCGGGTATGATTGTGAATATGACAGACATGAAGACTATGATTATCAGTACAGAAGATAATCACCTTCTCCTTATTATAGTCAATACAGATCACAATCAAGATCTCATTCCTACAGCCCAAGACACTATTGACAATGAAATGGTTGCAATGAAGGACATTTTTTTCTTCTTTATTTTCTTTTTTCTATCTCTTTTTTTTTTTTAAATTCTGGATTTCCCCAAGCTTCTGATTCTTCCTACTCTTTTAAAAAAAAAAAAAAAAAAATTGGTTTATTTAGTATCTACATTATACTCCTAAAGATGTAACTGTTGTCATTTTGAGTAAACATCTTGAGTAGAAGAGGAACCCTAGTGTTATGCTTCGTAAATTTTCTTTTTTTGCTTTTACTAAGAAAAACTCCTAGCTAATCAAGTAAGAAATTATCTTTTTAAAGCTTCTTTTGTGTTAGATATTGTATTAGAGATCCACATTTAGGAAGAACTCCTTTTTAAACTTTCTTTTGAGGAAGACAGTAACACATGAAGTAGTTCAGTCATGTCATGTTTTCTTTTACAGCTCTTTTACAGCCAAGTAGTTAAATGCAGAAAATTCGAAGCTGTAAAAGAAAACACTTGGACATTTCTTTTGAAGAACGGAATTTTTGAGCCCTAAAAATTAAGTCATTTTTTAGAGATGAAAAACTTGTGGATTCCTATAAAACATGTATTTAAAATACGTCTGTTAAAACTCTGGCTGGGCGCAGTGGCTCACGCCTGTAATCCCAGCACTTTGGGAGGCTGAGGCGGGCGGATCACGAGGTCAGGAGATCAAGGCCTTTCTGGCTAACACGGTGAAACCCCGACTCTACTAAAAATACAAAAAAATTAGCGGACGTGGTGGCAGGCGCCTGTAGTCCCAGTTACTCGGAAGGCTAAGGCAGGAGAATAGCGTGAACCTGGGAGGTGGAGCTTTCAGATGGCGCCACTGCACTCCAGCCTGGGTGACAGAGTGAGACTCCGTCTCAAAAAAAAAAAAAAAGGAAAAAGAAAAACGTCATCAAAATCATCCTAACAATAATACCTAACATTTGCTTATTACATGTGGCAGCCATGGAGGTATGTCACTGATATCAACCTTTATGAAATAACTTTCCAACCAGCTTCTAGGTGCACAGTTAGCTGACAGCCTCCTACTGCAGTCCCTTCAGGATGCCCAGCTTTCAAGCTGAAGTCACACTCTTCCTGGGCAGCCCCACCCAATGACTGCTCATAACATAAGCACTAAGGCCTGGCCATTTCTGTCCAATGCAGGACTCCTTTAATGAACAATTTTTGTTTGAGTCTTCACTGTGTTGTCTGAAACTCTGTCAGACCTGCATCTCACTCTGAGACTCTCCCTGACAATTGTGCCCCCTCTCCCTTTCCTTTCACAGAAGTCCTCTCCTACCTCATGTATCTCTTATATTCCTGTCTCAGCAGCTGCTTCCTGAAGGAATCAAACTGGCACAGCTGGTACCAGAAATTGACTGAGAAAGCAGAAGGTAAGACAAGGCTTAGGAACTAGGTAACTTATTGCCTGACTGACAATGAAGATCTCATCCCAGGTAGTACGTGAGGCATGAGAGGCCCTGACACAAGCTGGTGGCCCAACTGTTAACACACAAGTTGTGACTTGGAAGAATGTTCCCAGAGATGAACACTCAAACTGGTATAAACATTCAGATATTTGGGAAGGGGAACACAAAATATACAAGAACAATAGAGTTGGCTAGCTGTTAGACTGCCCTGGCTCCCTAGAAAGCAGCTAACAAACAACTGAAAACTAAGTGTGAAGGCCAGAGGGCTCTTTAATAGCTCACAAACAGGTCCTTATCACTTACCATGGAAGGCAGTAAAAGATGAAAAACAAACTCTGGATGGCTACAGACCACTGCTTCATGATGACTGAATGCTCAGCCAAGGCAGGCTTGTTATGCCAAGGTCAGAATCCTGGTTTAGAAAACCTAGAGGCCTGATAGACAGGTTAGGAGATGGTTGCCCCCAAAGATTGTCATTTCCAAATCCTTTGAACTCAGGGGTGAGTTAGCACTCCCTGCTGCGCAGAAGCACACTTCAGAGGTCTGTCACCTGCAAGGCAACACAGGGGGTCCCTAAGGATCTGTCCCTATCTGCGTTCTTGGATGCCATGATAATAGCTAGTGCTAACCCTGCCAAGGACATCTTGGACCTGATAAGGGAGAACGGAGACTATAATTCCCAAAAGAATGGCAAGAATTACCCAGTATAAGTAAACGAGCAGGACTGGCATAAACCACAGTGCTAGATTTTCAAGGTGCTTAATCAAGAAAGCAGGGACATTAGACTAAGGTCAAGTTTACTGGTTGAAAGGGGGGCTGTCTCAGGATATGAGAATTAACACTGTGGCAGGGACCTGGGAGATGGTGTAAACTTGCTGTCAGGGTGGCTCCTAGGAGTCTGGAGAAAATGATGGCTCAAACTAATTAAGGGTGAAATGACTGAATTGACATAGCAGAGAGCAGTGGACAGGATTAAAAGGCTCAGGAAAGTGGATATGATAGAGTTGTGTACACCACGGGAGGAGAGAAGACCATTCATCAAAGCCATCAGGAATATACTGATGAGAAAGGCACCAGCATCACTAAGAAGCTCAGTGGTGGCACTCCTCTAAAGGAAAGGCTCATTGATAGCAATAGGGGACAGGTGGTGGCACTTAAACACCAGAAGCTAGTGAACCGTTGCCATTATGATTCATGTCGAAAGACAGCCAGTAAGACTTAACTTTCAGGGAGCTATGGAGATAGTTAAGAGAATATGGTGCAGGCTGGGCACGGTGGCTCATGCCTGTAATCCCAGCACACTCTGGGAGGCTGAGGTGGGTGGATCACCTAAGGTCAGGAGTTCAAGACCAGTCTGGCCAACATAATGAAAACCCCGTCTCTACTGAAAATACAAAAATTAGCCAGGTGTGGTGGTGGGCACCTGTCATCCCAACTATTCGGGAGGCTGAGGCAGGAGAATCACTTGAACCCGGGAGGTGGAGGTTGCAGTGAGCCGAAACCGCACCACTGTACTACCGCCTGGGCAACAGAGTAAGACCCTGTCTCAAAAAAAAAAAGAAAAAAAGAAAAAAAAGAGAATATGGTGCCATAAGGAAAAAAATAGGTAGTCAAAATCATTGCTGCTTAATGTATATAATCAAAACAAGGCAAGAATTGAATAAGCAGGAGGCTGAAGGTGATTGCACCAATAAAAACCTACCATCCCTTTCCCAGTTCCTGAACCTGGGCCAGTTTTCAGATCTAGACTCATATATACATATGTAAAATTATTCCCAAGTCCATCCCCAAAGGAACCTATGGCCATTTACTCAGGCAACTATAAAGTGGAGAAAGGAAAATACCCATCCCCTGGGTGTAATCAAAACCAAAATTGTGTACTGGGGAGAGATAAAGGCAACGATTAGTGTCACCTTTAAGGATCTCAAAGATTCAAGGGCAGTAGTCCCTAAATATATCCATTTAATTCAAAAGTCTGGCCCCTACAGGAACCAGCTGGATCTACCACAAACTCAAACAAGTAGCAACCATGAACACATTGCCATGCTAGATGCAGTATGTTTGTTACAGCAGATAAATATAGCTTTGGGTACATGGCATGCAGCCATTTGTATGGCAAATAAGTTCCTTTCTATCCTAATCAGAAAAGAGGATCAGAAACCGTTCACTTTCATGTGGAACAAACAATAAAATGCATTCATGGTTTTGCTTCGAGGCTGTTAACTTCACTGTATCATAATACAGTCTGCAGAGATCTGGACTCAAAACAGCACATAGATCCATTACGTCAGTGATATATGTTGATCTTGTAAGATGAGCAAGAGCTGGCTAGCATAGTGAAGGGCTTGGTGAGGGACATGTGTTCCAAAGAGGGTAAAGAAAAACCCTACAAATATTCAGGGATCTACCATTTCAGTGAAGTTTTAAGAGTCCAGTGGTCGCAATCATGCCAACACATCCCCTCCAAAGCAAAAGACAAATTGCTGCATCTTGCATCCCTGACTACAAAAAAGGAAACACAATGTCTGGTAGGCTCCTTCAGATTCTAGAAGTAACACATTCTATACACAGGAATACCGCTGTGGCCCATATACTGGTTGACATGAAAGGCTGCCAGTTTTGAGTAGGGGCAACAACTCTGCAGCAAGTCCAGGCTGTAGTGCAAGCAATACATATGCTGTTGGAGGTACCAATGGTGGGAAAAGATGCAATGTAGAGTTTATAGCAAGGAAGAGAATCAAAATGCAGGCCCCTAGAGTTCTGCAGGAAAGCCATGCTATTAGAAAAACAGGTCCTGGTATGCAACTGTGTCCTGTTAAGAGATAGAATGCTTCATCACTGGGCACCATGTGTCCAGACTTTCCATAATGAGCTGCATTCACTAGACTTGCCAGGTCATAAAGCCACGTGAGCACAGCAGCAATCCATTATAAGATAGGAATGGCATATCAAGGATCAAAATGAAACAAAACCAAAGGGCACAACGAGACTGCTATAAGCGGGCAGCCAAGACTTCCCTGGCACCCATCACACAAGCACCCCTTCTTCAGTTCACATCTATAGCTGTTTGGTGTATCCTACATGACCCACTTAAGGAGGAGAAAAAAGCCAAAGTTTTGCTTATAAGTAGGTCAGCTCCGTATGTGAATGCAAACTGAAAAAAACAAGTTCATTATAGCCACACTTAGGTGTGACCTTGACAATGAAAAGGGAAAATCTTCTTAACAGATAGAACTTTGAGGGGTGCACCTGGTTATGAATTTTATGCAGAAAGAAAAGTGGCCTGGGGTGAGAATATATAGACTTACGGGCAATGGCAAATAGACTGGCCAACTGTTTAGAGGCCTTTAAGGAGAAGGACAAGGGCAAGAGGTATGGGTGAAGGCAAATGAATGAACATATGGGAGTGGATGAAAAGTATGAAAATCTTTGTTTCATGTGTTAACGCCCACCAGAAAGTATCCAATACAGAAGAGCCAATGAACAGCCAAGGAGACAAAATGACTCAACTAGCTAACATCAGTCACCCAGAGGTGGCAAGATGGGGACATAAATGGAGAGGTCACCGTGGCAGAAATAGAGATGGAAGCAGAGAAGGAGACATGGACTCCCATTTACCAAGGCCAACTCTGAACATCCAACCTATGAGCAACAAAGACCAACACCAACCCTCCATATAGCATTATGCCTCAGGCAGACCAACAGACTATTAAGTGGCAAGCTGACTACACTGCGCCTCTTCCATCTTGGATGGGCCAATGATTGATCTTCACAGGATTAGACACTTATTCCAGGTATAGGTTTGCCTTTCCTGTCCACAGAGACCTAGCCAGTACCACTAAACATGGACTTACACAGTGCTTAATCAACAGACATGGAACCCAGCCAAGCGAATCACTTCACAGTGAAAGATTTGCGGCAGTAGGCCCATAACCATGAGCTCCAGTAGTTATATCCATAACAGCTCCATACAAAAGGACCCAGTCTTACAGAGTATTGGAATGGCCTGCTGAAGGTACAGCTAATGTATTAGCTCAGAGACAAAAATGGTGTGCTACCCTCTTGTATGCAGTACATGCACTGATGTAGAGCTAGGTTCCCAGTAAGAAGAATACATCGGTCTGAGAACCAAGAACTGGAAAGAGAAACAGCCCCTACTTGCCATCATTCCCAATGATCTACTTTGTGCTCCCTATCTCTGCAATGTGGGGGCTCTATGGCGTTAGAAGTCCTGGTACCCAAAGCGGGCACACTTTTGCCAGGAGACACAGTCAAAGGTCACAATGAACTAGAAGTTACAGCTGCAGTTTGAATATTGGATATTCCTTGTGTCCAAGGACTAGAAAGCAGTAAGAGGAATGCCCATCTTGGCAAGATTAATTAACCCTCATCCTCAGGAGGAAGTAGGGCTGCTGTTACACAAAGGGAACAAGAAGGAACATGTGTGGGACTCAGATGATCCCCTAGGATACCACTTAATGCTCCCTGCCCAGTTGTGACTATGAATGGACAAATGCAACCACTCCAGTCTGAGAAAGGCATGGTTCTCAGACTCTCAGAAATGAGGGTTTGGGTCATACCACTAAGTAAACAACCAACACCAGCAGAAATGATAGCTGAGGACAAGGGCAATTTAGACTACATAGTGGAGATGGCTCTAGAACCTTGTGGCTCTGAGACCAGCTACAATGATGAGCCTGAGGCCTGTCTCAGTAATCTCTTTCTACATTTCCTCCCTTGGAGGAGCTGCTCTCAGAAACTGTGAAGACATGGATCTGTGCATCACAAGAAATGGACTGTAGCAGTCACTTACTTGGATCTTCTTTGAAAAAAGAATTGCCATTCAGGTACAAGGAGTTTGGTTAGCTAACAGCCTCCAGCTGCAGCGTGTCCAGAATTCATCTCAGCTTCCCAGTCATGACCATGCTCTCCTTGGGCAGCTCTAGCTGGTGACTAAACATGGTGGGTGTACTAAAATCTGGCCATTTCTGCCCATGCAGGACTCCTCTAACAGGCAATATGTGCTCTGAAGTTCCCAGTTAGGTTGACTGAGATTTTTTCAGATCTGCATCACAGATTGAGGCTCTCCCTAGCCAATTTTGCTTTCTCCCCATTTCCTTTCATAGGCATTCCACCCCATAAAACCTCTTGCGCTACTATATCCATTTCAACGTCTGCTTCCCAGGAGACCTGAACCAATATACTATGTAATTAGCTCTTTATGTGTATCAATTCATTTAACCCACTGATGTATTATTGTTAGTCCATTTTACAGGTGAGAAAACTGAGGCACAAAGAAATTATTAATTTGCCCAAGATCACAAAGTGAAAGGAGAATTAAATTTGAACCCAGTTTGACTCTGGAGCCTGTAATTTAATCACTATGCTAAGGGAGACAGGATACTGTCTTGTCATCTTTAGATATTAACAGTGATTATTCCGTGTAATTTTAAAGAGTAAAAGAGCAAAAGGATATACACTAGAGGAAAAGCTACATTTTTGGCTAAATATAAAAAGAAATAATACTGCTAAAATTCTAATAATGTGCAGAATGAGCACCTTCAGGAAGTAATCAGGACCTATCATCTGAGAGTTCAAATAGTCTTGGATATGGTGAGGGTGAGACTTTAAAAAACAGATAAAAGTTGACCTACATCAGTAAAAGGTGTTAATTACTAAGTCCTATGTGGAAAAAAGGGGTTCCACAACCAAATAAGTTTGGGTAATACAGCCAGGCACACTGGCTCATGCCTGTAATCCTAGTACTTTGGGAGGCCGAGGCAGGTGGATCACCTGAGGTTAGGAGTTTGAGACCAGCCTGGCCAACATGGTGAAATCCCATCTCTACTAAAAATACAAAAATTAGCCAGACATGGTGGTGCATGCCTGTAATCCCAGCTACTCAGAAGCCTGAGGCAGGAGAATTGCTTAAACCTGGAAGGCGGAGGTTGCAGTTAGCCAAGATGGCACCACTGCACTCCAGCCTGGGCAACAAGAGCAAAACTCCATCTCAGAAAAAACTGAGGTAATACATAGCTGAACAAAGTTAAACAAGTTTCTTCTACTCCTTAGTCTTTAGAATACTAATATGCATTTGCAAACTTCTACCTGAGGGATATAGTAAGCTGAAAACCCAAACTTATTTGACTGAAGAACATTTCCTTGCTCCTAGGGAACATGCTTTAGAAATCCTGGGTGGGCCTGGAGCGGTGGTTCATGCCTCTAATCCTAGCACTTTGGGAAGCCGAGGCGGGCGGATCACTTGATGTCAGGAGTTCAAGACCAACCTGACCAACATGGTGAAACCACGTCTCTACTAAAAATACAAAAAATTAGCCAGGTGTAGTGGCGGGTGCCTGTAATCCCAGCTACTCAGGAGGCTGAGGCAGGAGAATTGCTTGAATCCAGGAGGCGGAGGCTGCAGTGAGCCGAGATCACACCACTGCACTCCAGCCTAGGTGACAGAGTGAGACGCCATCTAAAAAAAAACACATATACACATAGACACATGAGAAGATGCACATGATGAAAAAAGAGTGTGGACTTTCCAGTCAGAGATATATGAGTTTGATATATAAGTTTGAATCATGGATGTGGGCTTAAGCTTAGGAAAATCAATAAAACACTCCAAGCCTCAGTTCCCTCAGCTGTAAAACGCATAATAATACAATGATCTTATAATAGCCTTAGTAAGAGTTAGAAATAACATATGTGAAATACTTACCAGAAAGATGGCACACTACAAGGAAGGCTTTTATATTACACAAAAAGTAATACAAAGTAAAAGAATACAAAAAAAACTCCATAAACCTGGAATCATGGAAGAACCGGATGCAAAAATAGCAGTGAGGAATGATCAGCTTGGAACCAAATCATGACGGCTATATGCCAGGTTAAAGAATCTCAACCTTGCTTTTTAAACATTGAGCAGAAATTTCCAAGAGCGACCTCACAATAACTTCAAAAATAATTTACCTCAGCTACTACTACTAAAAAAAAAAAAAAAAAAGGGACAATTATCACCAGAATCACAAAAAGGCCTACATGATGTATTGTGAAGTTCAAGTTTCAAACTGGCAGTGTTTTATTTTAATTACTTTTTAGGGATTGTTTCTCCTGCTCAATTGAAAATGAAAAATGGAGACTAAAGTTTATATAAATCCTGACAGGATGTTTTGACAAAATTTTGACATTGCTTGTTCTATCTTTTTTTTTTTTTTTTTTTTTTTTTTGAGAAAGGATGTTCCCCTGTTGCCCAGGCTAGAGTGCTGTAGCACGATCTCGGCTCACGGCAGCCTCCCCTCCGGGTTCCCAGGTTCAAGCGATTCTCCTGCCTCAGCCTCCTGAGTAGCTGGAACTACAGGGGCCCATCACCACGCCCAGCCAATTTTTGTATTTTTAGTAGAAACCAGGTTTCACAATATTGGCCAGGCTGATCTTGAATTCCTGACCTCAAGCGATCCATCCACCTCGGCCTCCCAAAGCATTGGGATTACAGGCATAAGCCACCGTGCCCGGCCCTATCTATCTATCTATCTATCTATCTATCTATCTATCTATCTATCTATTTATTTAGAGATGAGGTCTCACTATGTTGCCCAGGCTGGAGTGGAGTGCAGTGGCTATTCTCAGACATGATCCCACTACTGATCAGGATGGGAGTTTTGAGCTGCTCCATTCCCATCCTGGGTCAGTTTACCCCTCCTTAGGCAACCTGGTGGTTTCCCACTTCCAGGAGGTCACCCCCTCCCAGGAGGTCACCATACTGATGCCAAACTTAGTGCAGACACCAATCGGCATAGCACACTACAGCCCAGAACTCCTGGGCTCAGGCAATCTTCCTGCCTCAGCCTCCCAAGTAACTGGGACTACAGGCACATGCCACCACACCCAGTCAATGTATTTTAACAAAGAGAATTTTGACATAGACTCTGTTGGGCTATGAAACAAATCATAAAAACATGTACAATTTACTCTTTCTTCATTTTAATAAAATGAAATCTCACAGATAAACACCAAACCTTAATCATTAAAGGTTAGGAAAGAACCAAACCATATTGCACAGAAATGCATACTTTTTCATTAATCCTACCAAAAAGGCTCCAGAACTGCTGTTTTTTTAACTTTATATGGAAATTAT
This sequence comes from Mandrillus leucophaeus, assembly GCF_000951045.1. Taxonomy (NCBI): domain Eukaryota; kingdom Metazoa; phylum Chordata; class Mammalia; order Primates; family Cercopithecidae; genus Mandrillus; species Mandrillus leucophaeus. The sequence goes on along the minus strand of NW_012101365.1, from coordinate 1,584,103 downwards.
GCCATCCAAAGGAACTAAAGGATTGTATAATAAACCAGAACAAGAATTTCAGCTCAAAATTACCATTACAGGTGGCTCACACCTGTAATCCCAGCACTTTGGGAGGCCAAAGCAGGTGGATCACAAGGTCAGGAGTTCAAGACCAGCCTGGTCAAGATGGTGAAACCCCATCTCTACTAAAAATACAGAAATTAGCTGGACCTGGTGGCAGGTGCCTGTAATCCTAGCTACTCGGGAGGCTGAGGCAGAGAATTGCTTGAATCCAGGTGGCGGAGGTTGCAGTGAGCCGAGATCATGCCACTGCACTCCAGCCTAGGCAACAGAGTGAGACTCCATCTAAAAAAAAAAAAAAAAAAAAAAAAAAAAAATCACCGCTATAGATTCTAAAAGTGAACTTCAGCGGGAAAATACTGTGGGTGATCCACTGCATGTAGAATGAAGGTCTAAAACTTGCACTTTGTTTACTCTCACAGTGGTTCCCTGTAGTATTTCCTAACTGGTTTGAAAAACCTTTAGAAACATTAGCAAGTAATTACTGCTGAGTTTGAACTATGTCCTAAAAAACCTCATAGGGAGGCTTTAATACCTTGAATGAGTAACCAAAATATTGGGTGATATTCTACATATAAGACAAACAATCACATTTGTATTTATATAAAATTATGTATCATTGAGAGGTAATGGCAAGTCTTAAAATCTGTCATGCCTGACTGCCTAGAAATGTTAATATGAAACTGGACTGTAAATTTTTAGAAATGCTTCAGTAGAGTTAAAGAAAAACTAAACTTAGGCATTACAATTGCCTTTTCTTAAGAAATATTCATATTGCCTGGGCACAGTAGCTCGCCTGTAATCCCAGCACTTTGGGAGTCCGAGGCAGGCGGATCACAAGGTCAGGTGTTCAAGACCAGCCTGGCCAACACAACAAAACCCCATCTCTACTCAAAACACAAAAATTAGCAGGGCGTAGTGACAGGCGCCCATAGTAAAAGCTACTCGGAAGGCTGGGTCAGGAGAACTGCTTCACCTGGGAGGTAGAGGTTACAGTGAGTCGAGATTACGCCACTGCACTCTAGCCTGGTCGACAGAGCGAGAGTCTATCTCAAAACAAAACAAAACAAAAAAATTCATGTTAAGGCTGGGCACAGTGGATCACGCCTGTAATCCCAGCACTTTGGGAGGCCGAGGCAGGTGGATCACTTGAGGTCAGTTCGAGACCAGCCTGGCCAACATGGTGAAAGCCCGTCACTACTAAAAATACAAAAATTAGCCAGGCGTGGTAGTGCGCACCTGTAGTCCCCACTACTAGGGAGGCTGAGGCGGGAGGATCGCTTGAACCAGGGAGACAGAGGTTGCAGTGAGCCAAGACTGAGCCACTGCACTCCTGCCTGGGTGACAGAGCAAGATTCCATCTCAACAAAAAAAAGAAAGAAATATTCATATTAATAGAAGACAACCTTTTATATAGCTGAAGTCCTCACACCACCATTCCTATCACCACCCAATGTGGTTAATCAGTTCCATCCACCAGAGTTCACTGTTTACTAAATAGGAAACTAGAAAGTTTACAGCTATTTTTTGTTTGTTTGTTTTTGAGATGAAGTTTCGCTCTTCTTGCCCAGGCTGGAGTGCAATGGTGCAGTCTTGGCTCACTGCAACCTCTGCCTCCGCAGTTCAAGCGATTCTCCTGTCTCAGCCTCCCAAGTAGCTGGGATTACAGGTATCCACCACCATGCCCAGCTAATTTTTGTATTTTCAGGAGAGATGGGATTTCACTATATTGGCCAGGCTGGTCTTGAACTCCTGATCTCAGGCTATCTGCCCACCTCAGCCTCCCAAAGTGCTGAGATTACAGGCATGAGCCACCATGCCTGGCCTACAGCTTTTATCCTCATGCCAAAAACATTCCTTATCATCAAATGTATCTTCAAGTAAAAGCTTCAACAATTTACCTAATGACTGTAAATAAAAGTTATTAACCAAGAGCATGGTGGCTCATGCCTGTAATCCCAGCACTTTGGGAGGCTGTGGGTGGATCATTTGAGGTTAGGAGTTCCAGACCAGCCTGGCCAACATAATGAAACCTCACTTCTATTAAAAAAAACATTAAGTTATGAACCACCAATAGAGCCTTACATTATCACTTCACACTCACTAGGATGGTTATAATCAAAAAAACAGATAACAAGTGTTGGTGAGGATGTGAAGAAATTGGAACCTTCATACAATGCAGGTGGGAATATAAAAAGGTGCAGCTATTTTGTAAAAACAAGCTGATAGGTTCTTGAAAGGTTAAACATACAGCTACCATTTGGCCCAGCAATTCCATCCCTATAAATACCCAAGAGAAATGAAAGCATATTTCCACACAATAATTTGCACATGTATGTTAACAACATTATTTATAGTAGCCAAAAAGTAGAAAGAGCCCCAACTGATGAATAAATAAAATGTGGGATTTCCATACAATGGAATATTATTCAGCAATAAAAAGAAATGAAGTATTGACACTTGCTACTGAACCCTAAAACTATTATGCTAAGTAAGAGAAACCAGTCATATATGGTATGATTCCACTTACATGAAATGTCCTGAATAGATAAGTAAATCCATAAAGGCAGCAAGTAGTAGTTGCCTAGGACTAGGAGGATTAGGGAGATCCTGGGAGTGACTGTTAATGGCTACAAATTGCTTTTTGGAGTGATTAAAATGTTCTAAAATTAGAGAGCAGTGATGTTTGCACAACTCTGTGAATACATAATACTGTTCTAACTTTTTCAGCTCCGTAAATGGGCTGTTTACCATAATTTAAAAGAAAAATGTAAGTACTACTTAATTTGTAAAACAGAAAATACTTTATGCATTGAGTATCCCTTATCTAAAATACTTGGAACCAGAAGCATTCAGGACAGATTAGAATTGCGACGCAAATCTAAACACAAAATTCATTTGTTTCATATATACCTTATACACATAGCCTAAAGGTAATTTTATACACTTTTAATAATTTTGTACATGAAACAAAGTTTTGACTATTTTGATTGTGATCCATCACACGAGGTTAGGCGTGGAATTTTCCACTTGTGACATGATGTCAGTGCTCAAAAAGTTTTGGATCTTTGAGCATTTCGAATTTCAGACTTTTGGATTAGGGATGCTCAACCTGTAAAAACAGCACTTTTCACATTATTTTATTAAATAAAATTTACCATTATAAAGCACAGGTATTCTACTAACCCCATAACCAAATACTAATTCTACTGACACCTTGGTTCCTCCTTAATTTAGCAATCTCTAATAGTTCAAAATTGGATCATGCTGATTTTACTTACTATTAGTAAACTATATAAATAATTAACAATCTGGCCGGCCTGGTGGCTCACGCCTGTAATCCCAGCACTTTGGGAGGCCGAGGCGGGCAGATCATGAGGTCAGGAGATGGATACCATCCTGGCTAACACGGTGAAACTCCATCTCTACTAAAAATGCAAAAAAATTAGCCAGGTGTGATGGCAGGCACCTGTAGTCCCAGCTACTCAGGAGGCTGAGGCAGGAGAATGGCGTGAACCCGGGAGGTGGAGCTTGCCGTGAGCCAAGATCACGCCACTGCACTCCAGCCTGGGCGACAGAGTGAGACTCCATCTCAAAACAAACAAACAAACAAACAAACAAATTAACAATCTTTCAAGCTCTTTTTTCAAAACTCAAGAGAAATATATTTTCCACTTTCAGAGTCCAGATTTAACAGGACTCATGGGACTGAACTCTGATTTACCCATTATATCATTTAATACTCACAATAATCCTGTAAGGTGACCATTATCAGTCACATTTTATAAAAAAGTAAATTGAGACTTAAAGAGGGTAAGAAACTTGTCCAAGGTTATAAGAAAAGACTGACAGGCTATTAAATCTAGTTCTTGCCTACTGCAGTTTATAAGGAAAAGTCTATGTTCTGAAAACAGTTAAGTAAATTTAATAAATTGAGAGTTTTTTGAAAACTAAATATGTGAACTATTTCTATTCAGTGCCTGCAACTATATATTTTCCAATGATTATTATATACAGTTGTCTCTCTGTGTCTGTGGAGGATTGGTTCCAGGAACCCACAGGATACCAAAATCTGTGGATGCTCAAATCCCTTATATAAAATGGCACAGTATTCGCATATAACCTATGCATATCCTCCTGTATACTTTAAATCATATCTAGATTACTTACAATGCCAAATACAATGTAAGTGCTATGCAAGTCAACTGTTATACTGTCTTGGGTTTTTACTTGTATTATTTTTATTATTGTATGATTACTTTTGTGTGTGTGTGTGTGTGTGTGTGTGTGTGTGTGGATATTTTTGAGCCTTGGTTGGTAGGTCCCACAGATACAGAGGTCTGACTGTACCAAGAATGTAGCTCTATATAATGCAGGTCAAGTATACAAAAGTAAAATTAAAGATCAACATAAAACACTGAAAATAAATAATCTGCAACAAGTATACCCTATACAAAGGGAATACTAATTTATTGGCTAAAACTGAAATGGAAAATATACTAAGATCGAAATTGTTTTCCATAAAAAAATTCCAAAGAATTCCAAAAGTAGACTTAGTCTAAAAAAAATAAAGCAACCAAGTTTTAAGTCACGCAGAAATCCCAACGCCTGATTTTTGTTTTTCCCAAAAGGAAGAAAGAAAAGTACATTTATTGAGCACCTCCTGCATGACAAACACTGAGCTAATTGCTTTCGGTTACTTTTATCTCACGGAACCTGTTCTACTTTGCTGGGAGGGGTAGTGTTACTCCAATAGTACATAAGAAACTCAGAATCTAAATGTCACATTGCTCTAAGAGGTGTAGTAAGGATTCCTGCTCACATCCGACTCCATACTCTGTACCACATTATGCAATTAACAACCATAAAACACACATATATACACCATCCCTTTAGGAACATAAGAACTTAAGCTAAAATCCAGGCAATTATCTTTTAAACAAGCTTTGTGCCTTGCAACCAGTCTGTGGCTAGCACGTTAACAAGGTGCCAAATAAAAGTTTACTGAATGGAATGAACGGTGGTAGCTTAGCAACAGAGGAAGGAATTACCATCTCTACTCTACCTTTCTAAAGGAGTTAATACAAAACTATCACCAGGCAAAATAAACAATTATTTCCTTAAACAAAACACTGAATCAGGAATTGGAAGAGAAAGGAATAATCATATATAAAAATTATTATCAATGTCCTTAAAGGGCAAGATGAGACACAGACCCCTTAAACAGAGATTTAGTACGTTCCACTCAATTACAACACTTGTCTGACCTACCTTGTAACAGTTAATTAAAGGTATTCTGCTTCCACAGGACAAGTTTAGTAGAGCCCTTGGTCATTTTTGTGTTTCCCAGAATACCTACAACAGGATCTGGCACTTAAAAGCCAAAACTGCATAAAAATATTTTACAGATTGTAATACCTTTTCAGATGTATTTATCCTAAAAGCCTTGCAAGGTAAGCATAATAACTGAAGTATATGCATTTTACAGACAATGACACTGGTGTCCATTAAGTGCCAAAGTAAATAACGAGGTGTTCTATCACACCACAGCTATCACAGGAGGCTCTCAATAAATGGTTGCTGATTGGATCAGCTGTCCCTCAAAATATCATTTTTCTTTCTAAGATTATTTACTACGAGAAATGACATCCTTTGAGCTGGAGCTGCAAGGAAGTGGGAAAAAAAAAAAAAAAAGAAATGACTATTGCCACTAAAGATTTGTAATTTTGCTAGAAAACAGACACCTTCCTTCAGCTCAGCAAGGTTAGTTAATTTTAAATTTACTGTATCAGTGATTCTCAAACTTCAGTAGGCCTAAGAATCAGGGAGACTGATAAAAATAAAGTTCTTTGGGCCATCGTCATCCCTAGAATTTCAATTCAAGGGACCAAGAATCCATATATTACATATAATACCTATGTTATATATAGAACAAGCACTCTCAACTGATTCTAATGTTGGTGTTCTTTAGGGACACACTGAGAACTGTATTCGACTGAATTCGAACTGTATTCGAATGGAGTCTCGCTCTGTTGCCCAGGTTGGAGTCAGTGGCCCAATCTAGGCTCACTGCAACGTCTGCCTCCCAGGTTCAAATGATTTCATGCCTCAGCCTCCAGAGTAGCTGGGGCTACAGGTGCGTGCCACAACACCCGGCTAATTTTTTTATTTTTAGTAGAGACGGGGTTTCACCATATTGGCCAGGCTGGTCTTGAACTTCTGACCTCGTGATCCACCTGCCTCGGAGAGGGGCATCTTGCTTACATTGCCCAGGCCGGACTGGAACTCCTAGGATCAAGGGGTCCTCCCAATTCAGCCTCCCCAGTAGGCCTAGCCATCACACTTCGCCTGAATTAGACTTTTAAAAATCTAAATTAACCTACCAAAATAACTGGTAATCAAGCCAATAATTAACAGAAATACTTAAAATCTGACAAAAACAATGCAAGCCTACAGCATGTAAGACAGTAGATCTTCAAAAACGTGTACCATGCCAAACTTTCTCTCTACATGGAGACCCCATGCCGCACAGAAAGTTAAGTTAGGGATCTTTTAGGTAGTTACCCATATTCTTCTGTTTCAATTGATGAATTCAACTACGGTTCCAATGTAATTTGGTAAAATATTTTTATAGGTCCTATACAAATGGCAATGTAAAATGGAGCAATCAGATAATTTTAAACCTAATATACAGAAATAATTTTTAAAATCACTGTCAGTACAAGCCCATTATAAACCTGTACTGTTTACAATCTGTGAGATTATGGGTGATTTCTCCTATTTATTAAGAGCCAACACGGTACGTTTCTATACTTCCCAAATTTTCTACAATAAGCATATTTTTTCATGATTATAAAAGTTTTGCAAGTACCTATAAGTCTTATAACTTTCACACACATAACAGGAAAACAGGAATAACCTGTAATCACATTTCTCACAAAACATAAACATCTGACTTACGGTATCAAACTGTAAGTACTAACATTTTCCAACATTAATATCAGAACAAATCATTTTATTTCTAAAATTTAGTATGTGTCCCATTTCCTTCAGGTATTTATTAGAGTAGCTGGCACTTAAAGAGGACTTAAAATCCTCTTGCCAACCATTATCTGGATCTCTTTAAGTGGAACATTTTCGTACCGAACACTGAAGCATAAAAATATTTCCTCTGGCGGCGGGAGGGGGGGGGGGGGACAGACCTTTGTAAAAGACGTTTTTATAACTGTGAGTGTTTATCTAGAAAACTTAGCATCGCAAAGATGCGATGGGGCTTTCTCCAAGGCAGACCACGCTTAGAGACAAGATACAATACAAGGAGGCTGGGCTGAGCAACCAGCAGGTGATGAAATTTCACCTCAAATAAGACGCAAAAGGTTGTTCTCGAGCAAGTCAGATCCATGAATGACACTCTAGGAGTACCACGGGCTCTTTTGGTCCCGCACTCTCTGCACCCCAGTTCTCACCCTGGCCTTCTTCTCCTCCCCATTCCCCCGCCACTACCGGGATTCTGAGGTACTCGGTATGGGACGCGGGGAAGCCAAAGCTGTTTGCAAACAGGCGTCATCTACCTCCCTCTGGGATGTACGTGCAGGGCCCAGGCTAAGAGGCTGCGCTCGGCCCGGGCCCGTGCAAACCCGAAAGGCGGCCGTGCTCCTGCCGG
>NW_012101365.1:1572061-1575619 GCF_000951045.1 Mandrillus leucophaeus | reverse complement strand
CGGGGACTCCACTTCCCGGGAACCGGAAGCCCCTCAGTTCCCACCAAACCCTTGACGTTCCCCGCCCCCCGCCAGACCCGAGCACCTTTTCCTTCTCTCCCGAAGGTACGTGAACGTTCTTGTCACTCGGACCCGCACCTGAGAGCAGGAATATAAGGGAATCCCTTCGTTTGTCTCTCCTGGCTTCGGGGGTGGCGGGGAGACCCCGTTCTAATCCCTTTAATGCGTCTGGATGAAAGAAGAGTGACCCAGAACAAACCTTTTTTTCAAACATACACACACTCCTCTCCCAAAACAGACGAAGGAATTGTCTTTGACCTTAACTTTTTTTTTATCTACTGTGTAGATCATTACAGAAATTTCCTACAGATACCAACCAAACCCTTAACACCTAAACCACCACTCCCACAAAACAAAAATGAAAATATATATGTATACATATGCCCAGCCAGAGAAGAGAATAGCCAAAGGGTTGTCCTGAAATTCATAAACAACTTAAAGGTAAGCAAAGAATCACCCATCTTTTACTAACACCCTCCCCGTCCCAACCTCTTCTCTCCCACCTCCACCCCTCATCCCAGCCGAATCCTAGTAAGGCTCTGAAGGAAGGAAATTATTACACAGTGGGGGGCTATGGAATCATTCTGTTTACAGATGCCCCATATTTGATCCCAATCAGCCTCTAGGGTGCAAACGTCAGAACCAAAAACAAACAAGACTGTCAAAGGGGAAGTAGGGAAAGATAATTCTCCAAATCCTCTGATCCCCAAATTTTCCAAATACACTTTTTTGACAGAGTGGTGGTATACTAGAATGTGTAGTGACTTTGGTGTCAGACACATACTGACACTACCAGTTCCAGTTCTGTCATCTATAGCTTTATGACCCTGGGCAAGTTATGTAACATTTTTGAACCTCAGTTTTCTCCTGCCTGCCTTGCTGGTTGTTGTGCAGATTGGAGATAAAGAGACTGGCCCATAGAAGATACTCAATAAATGCTAGTTCCAATTTTTATTGGTTCCAGTTCTTTTTCTTAGGCTCAATTTTGTACTCATCTGTTTTTGTTTCTCATTCTCTCTCTGTGTGTGTGTGTGTGTGTATGTGTGTGTGTAAGTATATTCCTATCAAAAGATGGATGCTCCATTCTTCATCCTCCCTAGTCTGGGTGCAACTTCCCTAAATTTCACTAATGGGTTTATGTAACACCCCTCTACAGAAGAATAGAGCCTCATACACTGGATCCTATGACATTCTATTGTACAGCAGATATCAGCATGCAACCAGTATTTTTTATGTATAAAAAATGTTATAAGGCAGTCTCACCTTACCTTAGGTTATGGCCTAATGATGATAAATAATAATGAGAAACTACAGGAATCATTCATTTAATAATTGAGCAGCCACCACGGAGAAGCTGTCACCTAGTAGCTCTCTTAATGAAAGCTGTTCCTGTATAATCCTAACTGTGCCTTTGCCACATACTCCTGAGTCACAAAAAAATCACTATACCCTTTCTATAACAAGAGAAACTGGGGCTCTAAGGGAAACCGTGATTCATCCTCGCAGTGATTCTATGAGTTAGGTGCTATGCTACCACCATTTTACATGTGAAATACATCCAACCTAAGGAAAAGCTGTAAGTAGACCCTGAGATTCCCTTCAGTCCCCAACCTGATGCCCCAACAGTGCTTTCAGCAATATTAATAAAATGCTGTAAGGGTCATTTGTTGCTACAAAATTTTCAGTCGAGAGAAATGGGCCCTTCTACTGATTGAGATCATTAACGCTGTAACCTAATATTAGCACTGTATTTTTCATGCCTAGATCACTGCCACCACAGGAAACCTGCATTTGTTTATGAATAATCATGCAACCCAGGGCATAGCTACTACATGAAGAAGATGATTCATTTGTTCCCAAGACCAGTTTCCTCTTGCTTCACACTTTCTCTCCTTGTTGCTGAAAGCAGCTGCCTTTATCATCACCACCTCCTCCCCGATCAGAGTAGTCCACTTTAAATCCTTTCATACGCTACAATTTCATTCCATCGTTTTCAGTTTGCCTTCTGCTCCTAAAATGTCTCTCACCTGTTTTCCTCTCTTCTACTGTAAATCTCTTGTTCATTTTAATCTACTTTGGCCTTCTGTCAATTGATTTGGCTACCCTACTCTCAATTTTGCATTGATTTCCACTATTAGCTAGCAACTGTAAAATGTCTCTCTATTCCCAACCTGGTAGACCTCCCCACTTTCATTTTTATGCTGTCTACATCCTGTAGAAAGCCAATATTCTAAGAATTTTTTTTTCAACAGAGTTTAAGCTCTAGCACCCCAAGCAAAATATTCTTTGCTCTTTAAAATTAGTTTTTAAAATTCAGGCCAAAAAGATACCCGTTTCCTGACTTGGTGAATGGCACCATCATCCACCCAGGTGCCCAAGCCAAAAATCTTGGATTCATTCTTAACTCTTGCCTCTTTCTCCTGGGCAAGTAGTTACAAAGCCTGATAAATTTTACCTTTTTGCTTTTTAAATTTCTCTTCTCCTGTCCAACTCCACTGCCACTCACTTTGATCTAGTAAATATGCTCAATAAATTATAGGTGAACTGAATGAAAAAAAGGAAGAAGGAATGAATGCATGTTCTATTTGGATATAAGAGTAAATACTGGTCGGGCGCGGTGGCTCATGCCTGTAATCCCAGCACTTTGGGAGGCCGAGGCATGTGGATCACCTGAGGTCAGGAGTTCAAGATCAGTCTGGCCAACATGGTGAAACCCCATCTCTACAAAAATACAAAAATTAGCCAGGCATGATGGCGAGTGCCTGTAATTCCAGCTTCTCGGGAGGCTGGGGCAGGAAAATCACTTCAACGCGGGAGGCAGAGGTTGCTGTGAGCCAAGGTCGCACCATTGCACTCCAGCCTGAGCAACAGAGCAAGACTCAGTCTCAAAAAAAAACAAAAAACAAAAAAGTAAATACTATATAAAAGTTTGTTTAAAGGAAGGCACAAAACCCCTTCCATGCTCCTATTAACCCTTGTGCTTCCTAATTTGTAACTACTCATCACTGTAGTGTCAGTATCTATTTACTTATATGTCTCCATTGCCAAATTGTAAGCCCCTGTGGGATGGGTTCAGTGTTTGATTCATATCTGTGTCCCTAGAACCAGTCTCAGCACAAAGTACACCCCAGAGAATGTTAAGCTGAACTGAACCTCCCTCATCAGACTGTAGATAGCCTGCATCCCACATGCTCAGTGACTTTTTAGGACTTTTCCCTTAAATTTCAGGGCCCACAAAAAATAAGACTCCCGGCCGGGCACAGTGGCTCACACCTGTAATCCTAGCACTTTGGGAGGCTGAGACTGGCAGCTCACAAGGTCAGGAGATCAAGACCATCCCGGCCAACATGGTGAAACCCTCTCTCTACTAAAAATACAAAAATTAGCCAGGCATGGTGATGTGTGCCTGTAATCCCAGCTACTCAGGAGGCTGAGGCAGGAGAATCACTTGAACCCAGGAGGCGGAGGTTGCGGTGAGCTGAGACCACGCCACTGCAC
>NW_012101365.1:1566884-1571701 GCF_000951045.1 Mandrillus leucophaeus | reverse complement strand
CAAAACCTCATCTCTACTAAAAATACAGAAATTAGCCAGGCATGGTGGTGCATGCCTGTAATCCCAGCTACTCAGGAGGCTGAGGCAGGAGAATTGCTTGAACCTGGGAGGCAGAGGCTGCAGTGAGCTGAGATCATGCCACTGCACTCCAGTCTGGGCAACTAGAGGGAAACTCCATTAAAAAACAAAACAAAAAAAAAAAAAACACTCAACACAAAGAAGTATTATGCATCCATTAACAATTGTTTTTAAATAATTTTAAATATTGAAAACTGCTGATGATTCAATATCAAGTTAATAAGACACAGTGTTAAGTAAAAAAAGACTGTTATCCCAATTATGTGCTTTTTATACTTACAAAAAATATAAATATGATACTTAGAAGGAAATAGTTCAAAATGTTATATGTTTGTGGAATTTTTTGATTTTTTAATTTTGGAATAATATCAGATTTAAAGAAAAGTTGAAAAAATAGTACCCCAAAATCCCACATACTTTTCACCCATATCTAACCACATTTGCTTCATCACTCTCTGTCTCACTCTTGCTCTATGTTTCTTCTATCTCTATAGAGAGATATAGATTTTGTATTAGTCTGTTCTCAAGCTGTTATGAAGAAATATCTGAGACTGAGTAATTTATAATGAAGAGGTTTGATTCACTCACAGTTCTGCATGGCTGGGGAAGCCTCAGGAAACTTACAATCATGGTAGAAGGCATCTCTTCACAGGGCAGCAGGAGAGAGAATGAGTGCCAAACAAAGGGGAAAGCCCCTTATAAAACTGTCAGATCTCATGAGAACTCACTATCATGAGAACAGTGTGGGGAGGGAGAACTGCCCCCATGATTCAGTTATCTCCACCTGGTCCCACCCTTGACACGGGATTTTTTTTTTTTTTTAAATGGAGTCTCACTCTGTTGCCCAGGCTGGAGTGCAGTGGCACGATCTCGGCTCACTGTAACCTCCACCTCCAAGGTTCAAGCGATTCTGCCTCAGCCTCCCAAGTAGCTGAGATTACAAGCATGCACCACCATGCCCGGCTAATTTTTTTAGTTTTTTAGTAGAGATGGGGTTTCACCATATTGGCCAGGCTGGTCTTGAACTCCTGAACTTGTGATTCGCCTGTCTCAGCCTCCCAAAGTGCTGGGATTACAGGTGTGAGCCACCTCCCCTGGCCATGACACAGGATTATTACAATTCAAGATGAGATTTCAGTGGGGACGTAGCCAAACCATATCAGATGTATAAAGAGGCTATTGTAATTTTTTTTTTTTTTTGAGACGAAGTCTCACTCAGCCACCCAGGCTAGAGTGCAGTGGTGTGATCTTGGCTCACAGCAACCTCTGCCCCCTGGGTTCAAGTGATTCTGCCTCAGCCTCCCAAGTAGCTGGGACTACAGGCACATGCCACCAAGCCCAGCTAGTTTTTGTATTTTTAGTAGAGAAGGTGTTTCACCATGTTGGCCAGGATGGTCTCGATCTCTTGACCTCGTGATCTGCCTGCCTTGGCCTCCCAACGTGCTGGGATTACAGGTGTGAGCCACTGTGCCCAGCCTAATTATTATTATTTTTTTTAAGAGACACTGTTGCTCTGTTGCCCAGGCTGGAGTGCAGTGGTGCAGTCACAACTCACTGCAGCCTTGAACTCCTGGGCTCAAAGAACCCTCTTGCCTCAGCCTCCTGAGTAGCTGGGACTGCAAGCATGCACCACCATACCTGGCTTATTTGTTTGTTTGTTTATTTATTTATTTATTTATTTATTGGTAGAGGCAAGGTCTCACTGTGTTGCTTAGGCTAGTCCCAAACTCCTGGCCTCAAGCAATCCTCCTGCCTCAGCCTCCCAAAGTACTGAGATTATAGGCCTGAGCCACCATGCCTGGCCCATCGTAATCTTCTAATCTATCCCTAAATATTTTTCTGTATATTTCATCAAAACAAAGACAGAGTACATATATCACAGTATAATTATCAAAATTTAAAACTTAACATTGATACAGTACTGTGATCTCATCTGTGACCTTGGATGGGCATGATGGATCACACCTGTAATCCCAGCACTTTGAGAGGCCAAGGTGGGAGGATCACTTTAGCTCACAAGTATGAGACCAGCCTGGGCAACATAGCAAGACCCCTATCTCTACCAAAAAAAAAAAAAAATTTGGCCAGGCACAGTGGCTCACACTGGTAATCCCTGAATTTTGAGATGCTGAGGCGGGCAGATCACCTGAGGTCGGGAGTTCAAGACCAGCCTGACCAACATGGAGAAACCCCGTCTCTACTAAAAATACAAAATTAGTCAGACGTGGTGGCACATCCCTGTAATCCCAGCTACTCAGGAGGCTGAGGCAGGAGAATCACTTGAACCCGGGAGGTGGAGGTTACTGTGAGCCGAGATTGCACCATTGCACTCCAGCCTGGGCAACAAGAGCAAAACTCTGTCTCATAAAAAACAATTTTTTTTTTTTCAGGCCAGGCACAGTGGCTTATGCCCATAATCTCAGCACTTTGAGAGGCCAAGGTGGGCAGATCACCTGAGGTCAGGAGTTCAAGACCAGCCTGGCCAAAAGGGTGAAACCCTATTTCTACTAAAAATACAAAAATTAGCTGGGCCTGGTGGATCACACCTGTAGTCCCAGCTACTTGGGTGGCTGAGGCACAAGAACTGTTTGACCCTGGGAGGCAGAAGTTACAGTAAGCTGAGATCACACCACTGAACTCCAGCTAGGGCAACAGAGTGAGACTCCATCTCCTGCCTCAGCCTCCCAAGTAGCTGGGACTACAGGTGTGTGCCACCACACCTGGCTTATTTTTGTATTTTTAGTAGAGATGGGTTTTCGCCATGTTAGCCAGGCCAATTTCGAACTTGTGACCTCAGGAGATACGCCCTCTTTGGCCTCCCAAAGTGCTGGAAATACAGGCGTGAGCGACCATGCCTGGCCTAATATTATTTATAGAAAAAGAAAATAAGTTTTTGGTTCTGGTTCAGGATCCAGTGCAGGATCACACATTATAATAAATTTCAAGTTTCTTTTATTTTCTTTAATCTGGAACTGTTTCTCAGTGTTTTTTCTTTTACGTCTTTACATTTTTAAAGAATACAGGCCATTTATTTTTAAAATATCCCTCATTTTGAGTTTTTCTGATTTTTCTTTATTAAATTCAGATTATGCATTTTGGGCAGTAATACTACACAACTGAAGTTGTGTCCCTCTCAGTGTATCTTATCCAGAGTCATGTGATACTTGTATGTCTCATCACTGATGAGAGTAACTTTGTTCACTTAAGATGGTATTGGCAGCCGGGTGCGGTGGCTCACACCTGTAATCCTAGCACTTTGGGAGGCTGAGGCAGGCAGATCACGAGGTCAGGAGATCGAGACCACCTGGCTAACCCGGTGAAACCCCATCTCTACTAAAAATACAAAAAAATTAGCCAGGCATGGTGGTGGGTGCCTGTAGTACCAGCTACTCGGGAGGCTGAGGCAGGAAAATGGCATGAACCCAGGAGGTGGGGTTTGCAGTGAGCCGAGATCGCACCACTGTACTCCAACATGGGCGACAGAGCGAAAATCCGTCTCAAAAAAAAAAAAAAGATGGTCTCAACCAGATTTCTCCACTGTAAAGTAACGGTTTTTCTCTTTGTAATTATTAAATATCTTGTGGGAGATAATTTGAGACTATCCACTTTTAACATTCATTTGTTATTCTTGCTTGAGCCAATATTACTATAATGGTCGCCAAATGATAATTTTCTAATTCCATCATTATCATTCCTTATATATTTTAAATTTGTCTTTCTGCTATAAGGGGTAGCTTTTTTATTCTCCATTTATTCATTTATTACTTTGTTTATATCAGATAAACTCATTGATTTTTATTCTATGAATTATGTAATGATTATTATATAGAGATGCACAAATTGTTTCAGATTCAGCTGGTTTCTGTATTTTAACATTTCTTCATCATTTTTTAAGACTTCCCTTACTTTCTGGTGCTGTGTCCCAGGGGCACCTTGTACTTTCCCAGCCCCATCCCTGGAATCACCCATTCCCCTAAAAGCCCAAGTTCCACTTAGTAGAGAGTGGTCATTAGAAATAAAAACCTATGTGCTAGTTGTTTTCATTGCTGCTATAATGTCATTGCTTCTAGGCTCTTTCACTGAGCACAGCTAGAAAATACAAACACACACACTCACTCATGCACACACACACGTGCCCCAGTTTTGTTTGAACATCATTTTTACCTTGAACAGACAAACTATGGTTATCCAGAGTTGGAAATTTGGCAGACATTTTCTAGAAAATGGACAAAGTAAGACTGTCACTTCCAGGAAAACAACTAACAGTATTTGTTGCCAATGATAAAATTCAAGTTTTCAAATGAATATTAGAATTTTGAGGCCAGGTGCAGTGACTCAACTTGTAATCCCAGCACTTTGGGAAGCCAAGATGGGAAGACCACCCGACATGAGGAGTCCGAGACCAGCCTGACCAACATGGCAAAACCCCGTGTCTATTGAAAATACGAAAATTAGCCGGGAGTGGTGGTGGGTGCCTGTAGTCCAAGCTACTCTGGAGGCTGAGGCAGGAGAATCGTTTGAATCCGGGAGGCGGAGGTTGCAGGGAGGTGGAGGTTGCAGTGAGCCGAGATTGCGCCACTGTACTCCAGCCTGGGCAACAGAGTGAGACTCTGTCTTAAAAATAAATAAATAAATAAATAAGTAAATTAGAATTTTGAAAAACTCGTATTCACCACTATGAACTTGAGCACTTTCTAAACTTTTCTGAAGAGATGGGTGGAGATATTAGCTGTTGGGGT